>NW_006795663.1:1059091-1095772 GCF_000442215.2 Lipotes vexillifer
GAAAGAGTCAGAACAGACTGCTGGGGGTTGGGGGAGGCACAGAATAGACCAAGAGTTGGTGGTAGTCGTCCTCACATAAAGCTCTGGGAATTTCTCATCGCCACCAGTAAATCCGTAACTAGCTAGGAACAGCTCTAAATGTTTTCAGTGTATTTGGTTTTGGTACTAATGTGAAATCATGTAAGATTTCACTGATTTCTAATTTTCCTTCTACAAAATTAAACCCACCATCTG
Source organism: Lipotes vexillifer (assembly GCF_000442215.2). Taxonomy (NCBI): domain Eukaryota; kingdom Metazoa; phylum Chordata; class Mammalia; order Artiodactyla; family Lipotidae; genus Lipotes; species Lipotes vexillifer. Next base: position 1,059,326 of record NW_006795663.1, read on the forward strand.
TTCTTCATAGAAAGCGAGTCACATGCAAAGTCTGACATTCTGAAGTCTCATTCTAGAAGAGACTGGGAAAAGGAGGTTTTGTTTTAGCCACATAACAAGTCAACACCCTAAAGCAAACATTACAAAAGCCCAGAGAGCAAAGTTTTGGAACTCCAAGAGCACATGAAAGCAGGCACATAGAAGTGGCAGCTCAGCTAGGACATTTGTTACCAGTGCAGGAACATGGAGAGGTGGTGCGTCTTGATAAAGAAGCTCCAAACTCAAACCAGATCTAAATTAAGGACCTCCACGATGGTTTCTCAGAGACACCAATTCATCCTTACATCTTAACCACCTATCTTGACTCTGACACAACACAGACTGCGAAAGCCCCAAATCTTTCCTCTCAGCATAATGTCAAGGCCGGCAGCGGCACAATGAATATGAGAATCTCGCAAATACGGGAGACTGGACTGGAGTAAAACATGCTCAGCCTTGACCATTGTGTCAGAATCTCCCACAAAGTAGTTTATATATAAGGGAGTTCACCAATGCATTTCAGGAACAGTTAAAAGGATGCATTTGCACAAAGCCATAACAGGGGGAGGAGTGAGTGGAGGTTAAGGTAGAGAGAGAGAGATGTGTGGAAAGAGAAATATCAAGCCTGAGCTAAAGCATGTGCCCTAGAGAGGAAAATCCAGTGACATACAGTCACCCAAAAGCTAAGCAAGTGTGAGTCTGGTTGCCCTGCCAATTCCAGCTCTGTCTGCCAGGCCCTCAGGCCCTCTCTCAATACCTGTGTCCTCCCAGTTGGTGAATCCTGACAGTAAATGATCTCAAATACATCAAACTCCACTATATCCGCTCACTATGGTACTGAGTATATACTCTGACCCAAACACTGGAGACGAACACAGAGATACCCTCGTCCTCCTAGCCCTAGTCCTGTGTTGTCTCTCCATGTGTGACCCACAAGGTACCCACAACATAATCAACCTCACATCTATTTGAGACATGCAGATTCCTGGATCCCACACCAAACCTAGTGAATAAAAACCTCTGGGCTGGGGCCCAGGAATATGTATTTTAAACAAGCTTCCCCAGTGATTTGAATGCATCCTCTGGTTTGAGAGTCACTGCTCCCCGGATACCTCTAGGTGAAACTCAGAGGAAAGCACTCAGCTGAGCTTACCCTCTGGACTTCGGACCTTTACCATATACTGGTAATGGTCCTTAATCCCCAAATGCTCTAGCCACATTATTTTATCACCCTCAAATTCCCTGCTTTATGGCCTACCCCTGCCACTTCTGCCATTCAAGTTGAGGCCAACCTGGAGCTTATCATATGAGACAGGAAAACATTCACAGAACGATACCTGCCTAACATGGGATCCATGCTAAGAAGACTCCATTTGAAATGTACTTTTAAGAAAAGAGGTACAGCAGCAATAGGAACTGTAGAAAGATGAAAGAAGAGGGAAGGGAAGGCTTGTGGGAAACCCTGGACTGGCCCCTGTGTTCTGGTCCCAAGTCTGCTGTTACTCACTTCATCTGGGGCAGGTCAGTCTGTGGCTCTGGACCTCAGTTTCCATATCAGTAAAATGAGCCGGTTGGGATTGATGAGGGCTGGGGTCCCTTCCAGTGCTAACAGGCTCGGATTTTTCCTGGAAGAGCACTGACATTCCTTGCCACGTACTGATTCGCTTCAAGTACCACAACTGAGAGGCAATCCCACAGGTTGTGCCCAGGGGTCCCCACTGCCAGCAAAGAGCAGGCTTTAAGCACAGAAGATCTTCCCTAAAGGCGGTGCAAAGGAGCCCTGGATGCCTTTCCACAATATTGAAAGGCAGGGCCCAGCCAAAAGGATGGAATGAGGTAAATATTTGAATGTGATCTACATAATCGGAAACACTCCCCCTTCTGAAATGGACCTGACTCTTTCATCACCAGCCACATGGAAATCATCCTCGGTTATAACCAGAAAATAACGCAGAGCATGTGCCTGGGTACCGAGGCCGCCCTGTGTTGCTGCGCAGTTACTCAGGAAACAGAAGCAGATGTCTCTGTGCACAGTGCCTGGGTGTGTTCTTTTGTTCAGTGGCTAGTCCATTTGGCCTCATGCTCTCAACAGCAATCCCCTACCTTCAACCCAAGCCAACCAGGACAGTCAAAATAGTGAGTAATTCACACAATAAAGAGTGCCGGCTTCTGGACCCAGAGGTTGACTTGGGGAACAGCAACCTTCCAGCAGAGAATTCTGCCTGGTGATTTGGCCAACTGCATCTGAGTCAATATCCAACACTCCCCAGGAAGCAGCTGGGATCCGCAGGCCCCTATAAGGAAGGCAATTGGAAAGCACTCCCTGGAGCTTGGCGGCATCCAGCGCAGAGCAGAGCACACAGTAGATGCTCTGGAAACACTCTGCTTAATAAAGGAGCCTGCACATGGGCTGAGATGGGACCCTACCTGGATTCCCATCTTCAGTCTTTCCCTTGTCCACTCAGGCCTCCTCGTGCCACCACAGCTATTTTCTTGAAATCTGGCCCTATTGCGTTACTCTCTTGCTTACCAATGTCTCTTGAGTTCTCACTCTCCAGAAGACGAGATCCAAACTTACTCCGTGCCGTGGCATTCTGAGCCTTTCATAAGCTGGCCTCACCCTCCCTTTCCAGCTTCAACTCCTCCGCTGCCCTCTGCCCCACCCCCAGTGCTCCCAGCGTGCACCAAGTAGGGAAGCAGGACACACCCCTTCTCCCCTCCTGCCTTCACCCTGCTGAAGCTCAAATAGCTTCAAATACCTCTCCCTTCCTCCTCTTCCTGGGAACTCCTGCTCAGCTCCAAAGACCTCTCGCAATCGATGGTCTCTCTCCCATGCGGCAGGGCCATTACCCACATCGCTCTCCATAGCACTCACCACCTGGCACTATAATTATCTGTGTACACAGCCATCTCCCCAATAACACCGCGAGCCCTCCAAGGCAGGGATTATGCTTATTTATCTTTGTCTTCCATCTACTCTAACAGCACCTCTTACAGAGTCTGTCACCTGGTAAGGCCCTCAGAGAGTATTTGATGGATGGATGAATGAGCACGTGGATGAATGAATGACGAATGTACCAACTGCTTGGTTTCTTGCTCTGTGAAACATCAGACACCTCCTCTCCCTAGAGCAGCATGTGCCATAGCTGTTCAGCCACTTGGGTGGTGATCTATGATGCCCCTATTGTTTTCCTTGCTCCATGTGCCTAAATGACAGTTCTATCTCTTGAAAGTAATACACTCAGTATTTGATCTCCCGGCTATCTCCTGCCTGTTGAAACTTTCTCTCTCCTTGACTCCAGGACACCATATTGCCCTGGCTTTCCTCCTACGTTTGTAGCTCTCTTCTCTTCTGTTATGTAGTTCTTTTTCTATCTGCTGGCTTCTCCCCTTCTACCTGCCCTTCAAATATTAGGGCTCCATTCTTGGTTTTCCAATCTCATCCAACCCTTCTTACAGGGAAATACTGTAGCATCAGCAATGATCTTTCATGTTGATATCACCCTTATTAACGGGTAGCCCCAAACTCTCTCCCAGGCACCAGATTTACATTCCAAATCACCAACTCGACACACTCGCCAGGATGAGGCATGGGCTTCTCATACTCAATACGTCACCTAACCAGGACCTGAATGCCTGCTCCATCTTCTGGTTCATCCAACTGGACATAAAATCCTACTAGTCTGACTTCAAAAATATCCCTGGACTCTGTCCCATTTCCTCCATCCCCATGGCCCGTGGTTGGGTCACGGTCTCACTCCCATTTGCTCTTACCTCGTCTCTATCCATCCAATCTCCCCTTCCCCCGCTTCCAGAATTACATTCCTAAAAATCACATCATCCAAGACCCACGTTTATAGACCTCCCGGAGCTCCCCTCTGACCCCCGAACTATATCTAGTCCCCCCGCAGCCTGGCTCACAAGGCCCTCCGCTCTTTGGCCTCTTCCCGGACCTGCAGCCTCCCCTGCCAGCACTTCCCTATTCTTAACTTCTCACTCAACCACCCCAAGTCTTTACACCACTCTGTACCTCTACATGACATGCCACTGGGCTCAAAAGCCCTCCCTCACCTCCCACCCTTACTTCACCTGATCAATTCCTGCTCATTCTTCAAGACCCTATTGGAAAGAAGTACACCCTCTTTAGAGACGACCCCAACTCTCCAGGCAAGGATAGCTGCTCTGTCCTTTAGGCAGCCACAGAACTTTGCGCACACTTCACTATATTCCATTATAACTTCTTTTTTGATGTGTCTCATACCCCAAGTTGTGAAACAAAACCAAGTATAAATTTTTTACGCTTACTTACAAATGGAATAAGTACAAAACTGAAAACAACCAACAAAATCAAATTACAATATTAATTTAATGTGATAGATAGTTAATGAAACTAAATAGACATTGTAGGGTGTGATGTAGGACACATTTAAGTCTTTGAAGTTTCACTTATTGACTAGATTCTTTTAAATTTGAGCAGGATGGACCATAATTTGAGTTGTTATTTTTTCCTTTTGAAAAATGAACTTGTTTACACCACCAATCCATCATTTAGAAGGGCTAATCTATAAGGCTGAAAAAAAATTTAAATGCTGCTTAACGAAAAAAGTTCACTATTATTTACCACTGTGTTTACTATGAGTGAGCTAGTATGATCTGGGTCACAAAAGGCAGAACTTGTGTATACAGCTGAAGGTGGACATGGTTCTGAATCTCTACAGGACAGGGTCTTTGGAGATTGGCACCCCGGAAAATGTAAAAATCTTTTCTCACTAAAATGGAGGTATAAACTGTCATTCAGATTATCCAGAATAGACTTATATTTTTAGGTTCTCATCAAAATGAAAATTCTCAACTAAAAAAATCTAATTTAAGTTGCAGTTCACCAAGAATATACCTAGGATTCCAGGGAGCTATGGGTCCTTGGCTTATAAAACACTGTTTTAATTTTAAAGAAAAACGATGACGCCCAGAGCCGGGATTTGACCCCAGGCTGGGCTGATTCCAAAGCTCAGACTCCTCTCTCTGCCCCTCCTGCTTAATTCTCAAGAAGGCTATGAGGCCCAAGTACTGGGTACCAAAGAGCTTCATAGGCCATAAAGTCCTATACAATGGTTAGTTTAGGTTATTTTTATTTATATAGGTCGAAGGAAAATACTTTAGAGAAGGAACTGGCACATGTTAGGAAATGTCCTATCTTGCGCAATACAATGCCTCTTTAAGGAGGTAATATTTATATCAGTTCTCTCCATAGAGTTAACAGGTTACAACTCAAACCTGATATTATTTGATTAAGGAGGGAAAGATATTATTACATGCTCCATGGGAGCAGGTGAGCAGAAAATCGGAACCTCTCAACAAAGGAAAAGATGCTGATTATCAGGGGCCCATGTGCAAATGCAATTAGAAAACTCCTGTTTACTCAGGAACACCCAGGGGCAGCCATCCCTGAAAGAGGTGCAATAATATGGGACACAAATAAATTTTCTGACCATATCATTTCCAAAGTCCAGTTGAATTCCTTGGTTACCCTTTTGAGATCCTTCCAATCACATCCAATGACCTGTAAAAATCTGTTTCTTGGGCTTCCCTGGTGGCGCAGTGGTTGAGAATCTGCCTGCTAATGCAGGGGACACGGGCTCGAGCCCTGGTCTGGGACGATCCCACATGCCGCGGAGCAACTAGGCCCGTGAGCCACAACAAAATGAACTTGTTTACACCACCAATCCATCATTTAGAAGGGCTAATCTATAAGGCTGAAAAAAAATTTAAATGCTGCTTAACGAAAAAAGTTCACTATTATTTACCACTGTGTTTACTATGAGTGAGCTAGTATGATCTGGGTCACAAAAGGCAGAACTTGTGTATACAGCTGAAGGTGGACATGGTTCTGAATCTCTACAGGACAGGGTCTTTGGAGATTGGCACCCCGGAAAATGTAAAAATCTTTTCTCACTAAAATGGAGGTATAAACTGTCATTCAGATTATCCAGAATAGACTTATATTTTTAGGTTCTCATCAAAATGAAAATTCTCAACTAAAAAAATCTAATTTAAGTTGCAGTTCACCAAGAATATACCTAGGATTCCAGGGAGCTATGGGTCCTTGGCTTATAAAACACTGTTTTAATTTTAAAGAAAAACGATGACGCCCAGAGCCGGGATTTGACCCCAGGCTGGGCTGATTCCAAAGCTCAGACTCCTCTCTCTGCCCCTCCTGCTTAATTCTCAAGAAGGCTATGAGGCCCAAGTACTGGGTACCAAAGAGCTTCATAGGCCATAAAGTCCTATACAATGGTTAGTTTAGGTTATTTTTATTTATATAGGTCGAAGGAAAATACTTTAGAGAAGGAACTGGCACATGTTAGGAAATGTCCTATCTTGCGCAATACAATGCCTCTTTAAGGAGGTAATATTTATATCAGTTCTCTCCATAGAGTTAACAGGTTACAACTCAAACCTGATATTATTTGATTAAGGAGGGAAAGATATTATTACATGCTCCATGGGAGCAGGTGAGCAGAAAATCGGAACCTCTCAACAAAGGAAAAGATGCTGATTATCAGGGGCCCATGTGCAAATGCAATTAGAAAACTCCTGTTTACTCAGGAACACCCAGGGGCAGCCATCCCTGAAAGAGGTGCAATAATATGGGACACAAATAAATTTTCTGACCATATCATTTCCAAAGTCCAGTTGAATTCCTTGGTTACCCTTTTGAGATCCTTCCAATCACATCCAATGACCTGTAAAAATCTGTTTCTTGGGCTTCCCTGGTGGCGCAGTGGTTGAGAATCTGCCTGCTAATGCAGGGGACACGGGCTCGAGCCCTGGTCTGGGACGATCCCACATGCCGCGGAGCAACTAGGCCCGTGAGCCACAACTACTGAGCCTGCGCGTCTGGAGCCTGTGCTCCGCAACAAGAGAGGCCGCGATAGTGAGAGGCCCGTGCACCGCGATGAAGAGTGGTCCCCGCTTACAGCAACTAGAGAAAGCCCTCGCGCAGAAACGAAGACCCAACACAGCAAAAATAAATAAATAAACAAATGTGGGGTTTAAAAAAAAAAAGAAAAAAGAATATTATAAAAAAAAATTTCTTTGTGTTTAAATAGCATTTCTTTGATTCTTCTAGAAAGAGAGGCAATTAATGTCTACTAAGGCCCTACCATGTGCCAGGCACTTTACTAATTTACTTCACTGAATTCTCAAAGCTGGCTCCGCCTCACGAATCAGACCTTAATTCAAATGTCATCTCCTCAAAGATGTTTCCCTGGCCACATCATCTAAAGTAGCAAGTGTATATGGGCACACATGTACACACACACACACACACGAGTCACTATCACGTTGCCCTGTTTCACTTCCCTCATACAGTCTGAAATGCTCTTATTTGCTTGTTTGTTTATTGTCTGTTGCTCCCATCTGGAATAGATATGCCTCCTTATATGTGAGGATCTTGTGTCTATTTTTCACCTCTATTCCCAGGCCCTAGAGCAGAGCCTCATACATAGTAGGTGCTGAATGGTTGCTGAATGAATACACCCTTCTAGGTAGGAAATCTCATCCCTCTGTTATAACTGAGAAGCTAGTATATTCTGCTTAAGTTTAGGCTCTAGAAAGTGATATAGTCCGAACTGAAACTCAGATCTACCTGCTCCAGGAGCCAAGATGTCCACTCCCCAACCTTCTCTAACTGGGCTTGTTAGCTATGCACCAGACATCCCAGAAAAAAAAGATGTGGCATCTTCCCCAACAGCCAATTTTCTCAGAGTTTAAAAAAAACAGGTGTTATGTGTATGTAAATTTTTTCCCGATGTTAAGTAATTTAAAGGATTGTTTTAAAATTAAAACAATCAGTTGTATTTTGGGACATAATGTCACATTTCCAAGAATGTTTAAAGATAAAAGTAGAGTTCAAGGAAATGTTAAGCCTTCAGTAGGCTACTTCAGGCTACTCCAAAGGCTGTGTTGTGCATGACTGTGAACGTGCGTGTGCGTGTGTGTGCAAATATTCACACTCTTCTAGTGGGACATTTTGGGGGAGACATTCGAGAAGCCCCAAACTGTACTGGCCACCACCCAAAAGTACTGGAATTGAAATGATTTAGCAAAGAGAAAAGTAATAGAGGGATAACTGTCCTAAACAATGATCTTCAAGGTCACGAAGGATGGTGCTAGAGAGAGAAAGGTCAACAGACCTCAGCTAAAGTGGTTTAGGTGACAAGGCAAAAGCACAGACAAAAGAGACAAAAAGAGACTCCAAGGGTGTTCAAGGGTGGTCACAAAGCCTCCTTCGCAGGGCAGTTCAAAATAAAACAGACTTGTCTTTCTGGGATGGCGTAGGTGTGGTCTTGCCTGAAAGAGAAAATCTCAGGAAATTATTTCCATCCCGAGAACGCTATGGTCTAGACCACCAGCGGCAGCCAAATTGGAAGCCCCCACCACTGTTTCTGGAATGGTAAAAAATAAATAAATAAATAAATAAAAAGGGTCCCTCTTAACAGTCTCTGGCTTGATCTGAAACTTCTGCCCCAGACATTCATAGAAAATGTCACCTGGTGCAGAGTCCTTGCTCAGGTGAGGAACAGAGCCCTCCAGCAGTGCCCATCCCACGGAGGTGGGCTCCTCCCGCGTGTTGGGGGAACCAGGATGTCTCCCTGACCCTGTGGATGTGAGTCATGTGGACAGCCCCGGAAGGGCCTCCTCTGCAGCACTTGTGTAGGCTTCCCCAAACATTTAAACGCTCCCTGGCTCTGAACCAAGAATCCCTCTCAGAGCCAACAGCGTACAGCCCATTAAAAACCCTGTGCAAATGCAAACACTCTCTCCATTAGACAAGGAAGAAACAAGAACCACGTTTTGGGACCATGCTAGCAGTTGTTGAAATCAGACCAGGGGCTAGAGTCCCTGAAGAGGAAATATCACTGTATTAAAAACCACAGCTATTTACAATGCTCACAGTCGATTATGTGGGAGACCAAAGGTGCCGTAGGAAGCGCTGGGAGGGCAGGCGGATCCTGCCACGCTCGGGGCAGTTCCAGTGCGGGGGAATCAGAGGCACCTTTGGATTGTCAAGCTGTTAGAGGCTTGAGACCTGACGTGTTTGAGGGTAAGAATACTACATTAGTATAAATTCATTTAATCCACACCCCAATCCTGGGAGATCAGCATCAACCTTTTATCCATAGGAGAGTCATTAATCTAATTGGTTAGAATCCCTTATGCTGCCTGGACCACATTTATTGGCAAGCAGAGGTACCACTTTGAAAGCCTCCATCCTCTGGCTCTTTCTTCCACAGCATGGGGTCCTCCACCTCTTTCTTTACAAGCTCTTGAGAGTCCTGTCACTGCTTTGGGCTCACAGACACAGAAGGTTCTATGCAGGCCTCAAATCTAAGCTATATAATCCACTTATGCTTTGTCAGAACTCTGCACTGGGAGCCATTAGGCACTGACCCAGGTAAAGTGTTTTCGGGCATTTTACTCACAAAATAACTCTTACTGTAAATTGGATATAATGGGGATGATTAAAAATGAGCACAGCCACCATCACACGGATGGTGGCCATGTGAGATTCCCGAGGGAAGCCAGCCAGGGGCGCAGGAGAAGCCACCGCTGCCCCAGGTGGGCACGGCTCTGCTTGAGGTTTGCCGACAACACAGCGTCTTCTCCCTCTGAGGGAGGCGGCTGTGAAGGGAGCTGCACTGTGTTTGGATACGGTGCCCCTACCCCCAACATCTTATTTCAATTTTGTACTTTATTGATTATAACAATGGATCACGGTAACAATGGCCTACACATTTTACCAAAATATACTCTGCGACCACTAATAACCCTTTATTAATTCTTACAGAAAAAAAAAATTATTCTTGCAAGTATGAAACTCTCAAACACTTAACCCTTTTGTTCCTTCGAAGCATGGCTTTGATGACTTGATGTTTAGCACAAAACCCCTCAGGGAGATAACTAAGGCATCAGAACAGGACACACCATGCTCTGTCTCCCATCTGCTACTGTTGCCGGGGTCTCTCTCCCATGGGAATCCCACAGGCAGGAGTCAGGCCTTTCAGCATCTCTGGCCATAATACCATTGGATGACATGACAAGCTCGCCAGGACCCAGTGCTGACATTCCACACAAGGTGATCTAAGTCACACAGCCAGCGAGAGGCAGAGCCAGGACACCAGTCCAGGATTTCTCATGCTCTCTCCACCAGCCCTGCCCCCAGTCAACCTGCCATGCAAGGTCAGGGACTCTGCAGACCAGCCTGTCTGGGACAACAGGGACTCAGCAAACCACAGACCGATGTGAAGAGTGATGGGTTTCTGGTTGAAAGAACAGCCACAGAAATGAAGGGCGCGCTGGGCCCAGGAACGTGGAGGGAGCTGGGACACGCCCTTTGTTCCCCCCGAAATTCCCGACTGAAGGAGAAACGTGGGGAAAGCTCCAGAGGCCTCTGAAATACTCACGGCTGCTGTTGTTTCTAGAACAATGGTTCTCAATCAGGGGCAATTCTACCCACCAAGGGGACATTAGCGAGTACCTGGACCCATTTTTGGTTGTCACATTTGAGGGTGTGGGGGACACTACTTGTATCTAGTGGGTGGAGGCCAGAGGTGCTGCTAGCATGCTACAGTCCAGGAGACAGTCATCTCCACCCTCTGCTCCCCCGGCACCTTCACAGTTATCTGGCCAAAAACGTCAGTGGTGCTGAGGATGAAAAACCCTGCTCTGGAGTAAGCCAGGGATACCCTGACACGACTCAGCCTTCCTCTTTGCAGAGTTCCATCTCTGGCCTGTGTAGAGCAAAAGAATCCGGACCCCAGAGCACCAGCATCGTGACTGAGAGGAGGAAGGGGGTGGGATACAAAGTGAGAGGGAGCAAAGGTCCAAAAAGTAAAGGTCCAAAGGGAATGGGAATGTGGGAGTGCACATGTGAGGGACCCCGAGATGTATCCCCAGCCCTGCCTCTAATATCTCGCGGCACCCGTGCATAGAGCCTGGGTAGGTCAGTTTGGTTCTCGGTACCTGGCGAGTGGATGTTGGTATGCGTTAATTTTAAACAAGGTCACAAATAAAATGACACAGCAGGGGATTTCCAGTGAATCTATTAATAGGGGAACTGCTTATGCCAGTTGATTAAAGTTGATACTACTGAGGTTAAATAGGGAAGATACCCAGACTGGAATCGGTCAATCGGAATGAAAAGGAATGTTGCTCTGACTCATTAAATGGTTGAGGCAGGGCCCTTGGAACGATCGGGCTGTAAGTGAATTTTTATTTAAAGGCACCTGGGTCATCCGTATCGGTGGATGGTGGTGTGCCCCTACCTGCATTGCCAAGAGATTTAACTCAACCTAGAGCCCACATATCCCAGATGGCCTTCTCCGGTGCCGGGCATACCTGGCCAGGTAGAAGGGGGAGACTATGCAAGGTTTGCAAGTTTCTTACCCTGGATGTGAGCATCCTTCTGACCCATTCTGCCCTCCAGGCCCAAAGCTCCAGCTGTGACCCTGAGACACCTGTGATTTACATTCCTCCAACCATCTGGGAAACTGAGGCAACAGTCAACTGTGGGGGAGGAGGGAGGAGAAGGGATGGGTGACCCCCGAAGGCCCTCCCAGCCTGAGACGCAAAAATCTCCATGCCCTGGATAAAGGCCCGGGGTGACTGACAGCAAAGAAATGGGACAGAGCGCCTACCAGGAAGAGCTGGTGAAGGAAGCAGTGTTTGGGCAGTGCAGCCTTCCTGTGCCAGCCTCACAGGGCACCTTGTTGGCCTTTTCTGTCCCTCTTTGATCTCCCCCTCCCCCAACATCCTCCAACTTCTAGGTCACACATGGATTCCTCCGGGAGCACTTATCTTTGTGGCATCAATCCCCCGCCTCCAGCCTCTACACCCCGGTGTCCCAACAGTGCCAAACAGACGTAGAGCCATACCCCTAGCCCCCTCCGCACTTCCCAGTCCCCAGCGAGGCTGTGCTGGGGGCAGCAAGGCCCTCAAGCTGATAAACACAGAGACCTGCAGCCCTCGGGCCCCCAGAGGACAAAGGGCCAGTCCACTGGGCCCATGGTACATCCAGCTCATCTGTGCTGTCAACCTTCAGAGCCCTTGGGGATCCTCTCGTCTGCCATGGAGCACTCCAAATGTTTCCCGGGGCGTGGCCAGTGAGAACACCACCAGCCAACAGAAGGGGGCTCTGTCTCTGTCTGAACTTGGGGAAGAAAAATGAAAGGGAGCTCTGTTGGAACATCTGGGCCAAAAAACACATTAAAAGACGGGAAGTTCTAGAAATAGGAGATTCTTTTCAGTCCTGAAAAGCCACATGAGGCAGCAGAAATCAGGCCTGATTGACTGAACAGCACAAACCACTGAAGAGAGGATGCCTTCCCAAGGAAGGCAGGCTTCCCTGAGTCTGGCAGGCAGACCCTCAGAAACTGCCCTTCATTCTCTTATTTGTCATTATGAGTTCCAAGCATGATCAAGCAAGCACACCATTAAGCTCCAGGTACTGGGTGAGTGTTGTACATGCATCAGTTCTGAATCCCAGAACAATTCCCAGCAGCAATACTTGCTCGGGGGTATGCTCACTCTATAGCCAAGGAAACAGAAGTTCAGAGAATAGCAATCTTGCCAAGTGGAAGAGCCACATTGCAACTCAGGTCCGTTTCAAGGTTTCCTGAGCCTGTCAAGAGCAGGGTCTTGCCTTTTTCTATTCTCTGCACCAAATACAAGGCCAGGCCTATGGAAGCCACTTGCTGAGTGCATGGTGAGTTGAACTGAGCCCTCCCGAGTTCAGGCAGGAGCATGCATCTTGCCTTCTCGGACATGTATGACACCTTGACAACTTACTTGGGACCACCTCCATAGCTGGTTTCTGCCATGCGCACCACGATGCCATCCTTGTTCCTCTTCCTGCTTCTCTGACAGCTACTTCCATTGCCATTCCTCATTCTAACTTCTTCCAGAATCTACCCCTAACATAGATTTCCATGTTCCTATTCATTCATGTTCCCAGTTTGTCTACAACATGAGTCAGAGAAGATGACTGACTTGCTACCTGGCATGTCTGCCGCTACCTTGATTGTCACATTCCTTTCTTTTTTTTTTTTTTTTAATTAATGGCTATAGTTATACAATATATCCTACTCCTGATTTGCCCCTCCCCGCGTCCCTCTTCCCTTTCGTAATCACTAGTTTGTTTTCTATGTCTCTGCGAGTCTGTTTCTTTTTTGCGTACACATTCATTTACGTTATTTTTTAGATTCCACATATAAGTGATATCATCAATTGTCACATTTCTGAAACTCATCACAATACCTTCTCGCCTCACCTGCTCACGATCACCTCCTCCTCGTGACACTTGGTGTCGGGTGGCTGTACTGCCTGTCTCCCAATACCCGAGGCTACAAAATGGAACGATTATTTTTCCTTGAGTCTTCTTTGCCCTTCAAACCTGGTCAGTTATCAAGTCTTCTTAATTCTTCTAGTCATGTCTTTCATCTGACCCTTCTTTTCAATTTGATTATAACTCCCCTAATTTGAATCCCAAATTCATAATAAAAGCGCCTCACCTACTCCAGCCTGGGCTTTGAAAGGCAGTCCGGAGTTCAAATGCTGGTTCTGCCATTTACAAACTCTGTGACTCTGGGTGGGCTATTCAATATGGATAAGTCTTAGTTCCCTCATTAGTTAAGTGTACTCACTCTGTCAGGTTGTTGAGTAAGATAGAAATCATATGTGTACAGAGCCTAGTACCTAGGGGACGCACAATAATTGGCTGTTATTATTATCATTACCATCCGCTGGTTTCCCCGCCACCAGTGTCTCCCCATCGCCCTCCACCCTACACACACTCCAGTTGACAAGAGACACGTCCTCCCTACCTGCCTCCATCTGTTGAACTCTCCCCAATTCTGCCTTCCCAAACCCTCTGGATCCCAGCAGAGACGCTGCCCTTCACTGAACTCAATAATGCTCAGCTGTCTTTTTATCTTTTGCAGTAGAATATACATACCTAAAGATTTTAACATTTCTTGGCATCTCCCATGGACTGAGTACTGTTAGGTACATTCACAAACATTACCGCTTTTCCACCTTCTACAATGAATTAATGCAATTCCTTGCAAATAAAACTAGTCAATAAATATTTACTGACTGAAGAAAGCAGTGCCCCGTGAGAGCACGGAGGACACATCCCACATGGTGAAGGGTGATAGACAAGGTTCCAGCCCCCTCCTGGGCTCCTGCATGCCAGGCTGTTTCGTTCCTCTTCCTGCACCCCTGGAAGCCTCTAGCTCTCCCCAGAGCAGCGTTTCCAACTGGGAATCCAGGTGTAACAGCCCACCAGGTGACGACTAGCCACGGTTTCCATGCCTCTGCAGTGAAGCCACTGCAGCGGGTCTTAGGATCTCACAGTGCAAATGTGAGCACCCCGAAGTGGATGCCACAGAAGACCAGGAATGGCTGGTGTCCAGGAAGCAGAGGCATGCACAAGTTTTGAGACACTTAAAGGATACTGAAAAGCAAGATGCAGCCTTGGACTGGTAGGATCGAACTGGGTTTGTGGGGCCTCTCCAAACAGGGCCACATTCAGGGTCAAGCCTTGGTTTTAGCGAGAAAATGAGTGACAAACAGGAATGGGGCCCAGTAAGGCAACAGGCCACCTGGATGGAGCCATAGGGAAACTGTACCCTATGTTCCCTAAATTTTATCCCCCAGGCCCAGAGTGTGGAAGCAGCAGACTGTTTCCAGACCCTTCCACGTGGCTGTTAGTGCTGAGGCCACAGGTGGACTGTGCTTCTCAGTGGCAGGTGGCTGCTACTGCTGGAAGCTGGCTGGGGCTAAACCAGAGGGGGGCGACTGCTACTCAGCGGCAAGAAAAGCAAGCTGAGCTTGTGGAAAAGGGATGTGGGGATCACTTTTCGTCATCCATTAAAGGGAAGAAAGAAACAGGACATAGACCTCGTATGTCCTTCGTAGGTACCTTCACAGTACTTTAGGGTTCTTACCAACACCAGCAGCTATTCCTTTAGGTAACCCTGACTCTCTGACACTGGCCTAGAACCATAATCCAGGCGGCAGAAGAACCTAGAAATCCTAGAAGTTATGAATCATCAGAATTGTACCAATCGTGCCTAGTTGTTTATTTCACTGTCGTGCTACATGTCATTCTGTTTCACAGCATGCTACTATTATTCACATAATGCTGTATAAAAGGCATGTCACGAGCTGCCGACCCAAACACCGACTTGTGCCCGTTGGCAAGAGGCAGATTTGAAGCAGAGGTGACCCTTTCTGACTGTGGACACCCAGTTCACCCCAGAAGGTACAGAGTAGGGAGCCCATTGGATGGCTGCACTAATACAGCCAGCCCTCTGTATCATGAGCTCCTCAACTAGAGCCTCAACCAACCTCGAATCAAAAATATCTGAAAAAAATTTCAAGAAATTTCCAAAAAGCAAAACTTGAACTTGCCACCTGCCAGAAACTATTTACCTAGCATTTACATTGTATTTACAACTATTTATATAGCATTTACATTGTATTAGTTATAAGTAATCTAGAGATGATCTAAAGTATCCAGGAGGATGTGCACAGGTTATATGCAAACACTATGCCATTTTATATAAGGGACTTGAGCATCCGTGGGTTTTGGTATCCGAGGGGGTTCTGGAACCAATCCCCCATGGATACCAGATACCGAAGATACCAAGGGACAACTGTGCTTAGATTCCCAACACCAGCCCAGCCCCTGATCAAAAGCACAACCGGCAGTATGTCCCCCAGGAGTCCCGCCCATTCCGCTAGAAGTCATTTGTATTCCTGTGCAGTCAGCGGTTTGCAGCCAGGTTTGGCTGGGGAGGTCCCACTGCTCATTTCTCTCCTAAATTTCCCTGGTGTCCAGCCAAGTCTCCATTTTACTCAAACTTTAAAGACAAAAACGTATGAAGAAAAATGATTCCCACGAAGGATGGAAAACTAATCTAACAAGCGATTCCGGCTGTGCAGAGGACCAGAGGTGGACCAGGGCACCTTAGCAGAACAGCTCCTGGAGGTGGGACGGCCTCTCACAGCCTCATTTACATGGTGCAGCACAAGACGCTGTAATGGACAAGAGGAGAAGTCAAAATAATCAACTCGGACTTGAGGGACCACTGCATCCAAGGATGCAGCGCTGGGAACTCAGGACACGGAACTAAGTTTACGACACAGTCCTATCCACCAGGGTTTATAACCCATCCAGGAAAATAACACTGAAATACCTGAAAAGGAGTCCACAGCAGTTTCACATTAAAATGAACAAAAGGAATGTAAAACACAAGAGAGTACACCAAAAAAGGCTTTTGAAATTCAGAAGGTTTGAGGAGGCCAAAAAGACCAAGCTCCAGGAATGGCATTGCCCCTGGGGTATGTCACCAACGATCTGGGCAAAAACCTAGAAGAGGGAGAGAGCGATGAGACTCGGGGACCCAGGAGTAAACCGGTTCACGTGGAGCTAACTCCTACATGGAAGGATGAAAGAAGAGAAGACTGCAAAGGCGGGCTAGGGCAGATCTGGAAAAGCCTCTGTGCCAGTCCAAGGAGCTTGGTGCGCTGGGCAACTGCTGAGGGCCGCGGGCAAAGGGAGAGGCAACGGAGTCTGGTTCAGAGGCCCAGAGCGAGTCTGAATTTCTGTTCCACCACTTGTCCTTGGTTAAGAGCCTTGGATGGATATATGGTTCCCAACCATCTCCAAATCTGCCTCCTCACAGGTAAAAGAAGAAAAATACGAGTGTTTACCGATTCATAAGCTCATCGTCGGGTTGATAATAGATGTACCACGCTTAGCACTATGCCAGGCACTCGGCGCGAGATCCATAGATGTTTGCTGGGAGAGGAGTAAAAGCACATGAGAAAGAGGACGCTGAGAGCGACATGTAGATGGGGGTAGAGTGAGACTGGAAAGTGGCTGGCTCCCTGGAAGGTTCTCACAACAACCCAGCGCAAGGTAGCAGGAGCATAGGCGAGAACAGCCATCGTGAGAGGCATCAGGAAGAAAAGGTGGACCAGACACGGGTATTGACCGGATAACGGAGCTTAACACAGCTCAGCTCCCATGGCTGGGAAATCAGAAGAGACAGTGGTGCCTGCAATAAAAATAGAGGGTCCCAGAGACAGGGCCAATTCGGTGAACACAAGAGGAAGTTACGTGAATAGATGCTACAGGGAGACTGGGACTCAGCGTACGTCAGGCCAGTGCCTTGGATCTGGGGAAAGAATCCCAAGAGAAAGAAAGTGTGGGGAGAAGTGCTGAGGGACAAAGACGGCGGCATTGGGGAAAGGCTCCCATTGTCGGGCGAGAGAAGGCAAAGACGTCAGTAAAGGAAATAGAGAAAGAACAGAAAGGAGGCAGGTCTATTAGGATGCCAGGAGAGGAGAGGGTGGCCAACCGTGTCGGGCCGCGTCGGGTGATTCAGGGAGAGCAGAGAGAATGAGAAGCGCCGCTTAGGAGGCCCTGGTGACTTCAAGCAAAAGCAATTTTTGTGAAGCACAAGCGGGCAGCTACGATGGAGTAAGTCTTGGTGAAGGTGGCACTAGGAACCTGGCACTGAGTGGAGAGGGCTGACAGCTGGGGAGTCCCCATGTAGACGTGTTTCCTCTTGGTGGCACCCTATGCATCCCAACATTCACAACAGTGAGCAGAGACACTCTGTTACCAGAGCTCAGATCCTTTGGCGCTGCTCCGGAAACACAGCTTCCTGCTGTTCTGGGACAGTGTCACCAGCTGTCACCTGTTTCAGCCTCCTGTCAGGGAACCTCCAGGATGGTGATGGGTGTCAGCAGGCCTCTGACTGCTTTCCCTTCTATTTTGTTTGGCAGAAAAATAAAGAGGTACGTGGAAGGGGTGTGGGGAGAGAAGGGGTCCCCTGCAAGGGAATCTGCAGACAGGTGTCAGAAGCCCTCATGGCATCTGGTTAAGTAGGCGCCTGCACAGCGCTGATGCCTCTGGCCACCCTCTCCCAGCCCAGCCTGCACCGGGGGTGATGCTCACAAAGCTACCAAGAGCACGGCCCACCTCCAGACATGCTGAGGAGTGGGGGACGGAGCCCAGCATCAGTAGTTTTTGTGGGTTTTTTTTTTTTTAACTTCCTAGGTGATTCTGCTGGGCAACCAAGGTTAATCACTTACTCCCCAAGGGGTTTCCTCTAATGAACACATAGGGCACACGTTCCACAAACAAAGAGACTTTTTAAATTATTGATTTGGGAAGTGACAGTTAGACTCTCTAGCTTAGCAAACGAAAATAGGTTTGGCTTGTGAGGAGCTCTCTTAACCTCTGCGAATCTCACTTTCTTCAACTGTAAAATGGGCAGGCTCAGATCTCAGAGGACTGGATGGTTGTTGTGATAGTGAAGCGAGGGCATCCAGCTTAGAGTCTGGCCATGTTTGGGGCACCCGATAAATGGTTTTAGTTGAAAGAAAGAAAAAAAAAAAGGAATGAAGAGACGAGATAGAAGTGACACAGATGAAACAAATAACTTCGCTGCACATGTGGAACCTTACCTCTGACTACAGTCAAGCAGAATTACTAAGATGATGATTACCCCCACGGAACACAGAAACACCCCACAGCCAGTCATTCTCTGACGGCCCCCTGAAGGGTCCTACCTGTCCTAACTGCACAGCCTGCTCCTGTAAATTCAGGCTTTGGGTTGTTTTCCTGTCAAAAATCATGCTAAAATCATTATTTTAAATGATGTTAAAACAGCAAGCTCATGTCAACTCTTGGCTGGAGACTTTTGCTTAAAGGAAACCAAAGACATCCATCCAGAACATCCATTTGCCTCACGCTGTCATGTGTGGAAAATTTTAATTTGCCTAGTTAATCGTGAGGGACATGGGAGACAGGTAGGCAGAATGGCATGACGGCAGAGAGCACAGCCTCCACCATTCAAATCCTGTATCTGCAGCTAGTACTTGGGTGACCAGTGCTAGACCGGGAGCGGTTTAACCCTCCTGTTCATCTTGAGTCTTTCATGCCCTTACCTGTGGCTTCCTGCAGGCTCCAAGGTAAAGCACAAGATCCCCGCTACCTTTCAAGCCCTCCAGATGCATCCCTCCCACCTCTCCAGTCCACTCTGTCCTCTCCTCGGGAGAAACCTCCATCTATGTGGCCCCTTGAGAACCCTGGACACGTACCGTTCCCCATGCTGCTCCCCCATCTTCATCAAGGCCTCCTTTCCCCTTTGTCCGGGTCTTCCTCATCCTCTGAAGCCTAGGCTTGCGTAGGCAGCCCTGTCAATCTCAGGCCTGGGGTAGCTCCCTTCCTTCTCTGACCCTCTTCCTCCAGTGTCTATCTTGTTCTGCAATAATTTCGCTTCATACTTTCTGCCCCTTCTAGCTTATGAGCACCTGAAAGGCATGAGTAGGGTGACCGTGTAATTCATCGTTAAAACTGGATCACTCCTGAGAGTGGAAGGGGGTCTTATTACCAATTATATCAGAATAACAGGCATAAACAAGGACTGTCCCAGATGAAGCAGGATGTCTGGTGACCTTAAAATTAGTCCCGTCTTACGTCTCCTTATATCCTTCTCAGCTCCTGGGCCGTATAAACAGGAGTGGCTAAAGTGAAATGCTTGCAGCTAGCTCTTGATGGAGGTTTAGAGAGATTAATCTGGCCCGTGCTGTGTAGGGGAGATGAGCTAGAATAATAAGAGCTCACAGTTATGAATAGAAATGAGTAAGTGACATGCTGCTTTCATTTCCTTCTCTATAGAGATGCAAATGCAGCCCAAGGGCTGATGTAAGGTTGAAACAGGCCTTGCATGAGAAATGCGGTTTGCATAGTTTAATACAATTTAATATCTACTCATGGCCAGCTAAGCATCTGTCTCTAATTCCACAGCCACGGTCCTTTCAAAGTCACTGCCTTTGGATGTAAGTTTCTCAGAGAGAATGAGCCTGTGTCCAACACCGGGAAAGCAACAGCATTTGGCCACCAAGCTCCCCTCTATCCCCACCAAGCAGCCTTTCCTGTTTTGTCTTTAGCTCCAGGAGAAGGACAATGGACAAGTCAATCAGTGCAGATTACCCTGCACCGGGAGGACCGACACCTGACAGCCATACCCTTCACAGAGTCCACGGGGACAAAGGCGTAGGGTAATCGGGGCCGCACGGAGAATGCACTTCTCATCAACCCTTGGGGTTGCCTCATTGTTTTTGCTCTGTTTTCCAGAAAGTCTTTAGAGGAGCAGAGAGGGCGTGGAGGAAGGCAGGGCCTTGCCTACGAGCAGATATTTCAATGCGATCATCACCCTCCCCCAACTCAATGTCAGGGAGCAGCCCTTGCAAAGGAGAAGCCATCAGACAAGGCACAATCAGGGGCTGTCCTGCTCGACCTGCCTTCCCCTGCTGAGAAGGCTGCTTTTCCACTAGGCATGCTCCTTGTATGGAAAAAAATTCCACCTCTGGTTTGCTCTTATTTGTACCCACCCGCTGTGAACTAAAATTGCACGAGGCAGAGGCCAAGACGGTTTTCCTAGTACATCTAACATCTGCCAGCTCTACATATAAGGACTCAGATCACTGGTGACTAGTTAATGAAGGAATCTTGTAAAGTGGGATTATTTATTCCTTACCTTTCACCAAATGGTTTAAAGGCTTTCATCTGAGCTATAATTAATCACCTGAAATGCCTTGCCTTCACTGGTATCCCCATTTTATGGATTATACAAGTGCAGTAGGTTCTGGGGATACAGACTTGAGCATCTGAGGGACAAAGCAAATGTCACAGAGGTTGAGTTGCCTAAGTCCACTGAAGTCCAGCTTGGAAGCCTGAGAACCCAATACCCCCTGGGATCCTGCCAGCCCTACGACTTTCCCAGAGAGGCCCAGCTGTTATTTCCCCCAAGCCTAAAATCAGAGTCACTCGAACAACCACTTCAAGGTTAAGGAGTTCACCCCCGTCACGTGGGTGCATTACATAATTAAGTGGCCCATTACTTGAGGAAGCATAGGTTGCTCTTCAATGAAAAAACAAGCCAAAAGGTTGAAGTCACTTAACCATGGGCAGAACCACATAGTGTACCCCCAGCTCCCAATGCTCTCTTGATACAAAGAGGTCATCCCATCCATTCATCTCTGTGTTTTTGTACTTGCTTTTCCCTCATTCCAGAATCTCCACCTCCTCATTCCTTCCCCCTGGATAATTCCTACTTGGCTTTTAAGACTCAGCTTAGGGAATTTCTCTTTGAGCCTCAATTTCCCCATCTGTAAAATGGGGATAAGAGTAGCTTCCACCTCACACAGTTGTTGTGAGGATTAAAAAAAATAGATAATGTGGAGAAAGTACAGTGCCAAGCATGTAAAAAGTGCTCAGTAAATGTTAGGTGTCACTAACAGCACCACCATTCTCCTCTGTGATCCCAAACTCAATGGTCAGACACGATCATAGCATCTCCCCAACTGCACCGTGATCGTTTATTTTTGTCGCCCCCATGAGGCCCTGAGCTCCTCCAGGGAGAGGCCAGTACCTCACCATCATATCCCCAGGACCTTGTATAGTGCCTGGCACACAGCAAGTGCTCAATAAACCTCCTGCATTTTTTTACATCGATGATTAATTCCAGACTGAACTCTATGCCCTCCTCCTGTGGTTCTGTGCGTGGACATGGAGTGTCCCTGTAAAAGGCGTGGGAGGGGAATAAAGAAAGAGAACAAGATGTTCTTGCTGCTACTCAGAATTATTCTAAGGCAAAGATTCTACATAATTCTTTTGCACTCTGACACTTTACGGCCTTCATTCTCTCTGAGTGCTTTCTACAGATGCTGATGCTTTTACTAAAACTATAAGGACAGTGATCTTAAAGCCAAGGGTTTTAACACAAAGTGGAAAAGTAAAGCAGATCCATGTGGCCTCAGCAAAAGGAAACCAAGGTAGGCCAAAGAGAAATCAGGTAATAGATGGATTTATGGTCCAAACCATAACCTGTTAGCATAAACTAGGGGAAAAAAGACACCATACCTTCAATGGGCAACATATTTTGAACAATATTCAATACAACAAAATTCTAGTAAAGGCCCTTGAAATTAGGTATAACTGTCTTTCAATACTAAGTTCTTATTTGAGGCTTATGTGAGGTTCTGTGTCTGGGGCAGAACTGGAGCTATATTAAAAGTGATCACTTTTTGCTTACAGAATTAGTATTGATAGTTTCAAAGAGGTTCGTTCGTCTTAGGGAAATTTAGATGTTAGGACACCTGGTGCCAACAGGGTAAGTTCTGTGACCGAAGGGCTTAGCTCAAAAGTTCTAATCTAATTTACAAGGTTGCTTTACACCACAGCGACCCTTGTCATTTAGCAGAAGCGCACAGTGAGCCTAAACACAGGGAAGAAAATGGTCTGGTTTTTAGCATAAGCAGAGCCAAGAAACAGGGGCGGGGGACGGGGGGATCTCAGCTGTGACATTATCACCACGCAAACAAAACAAAATCAAATCACTCCCATCACATCTCAGGTCAGCCTGAAGTTACTGATGGACAGCTGTATACGACCAGGATGGGTTCTAGGAACCGAAATGCAATTAGGGCACAGACAGGGGACATCCCAAAAAGTGAGCTGCTGCTTTCTAGAGACCAGAGGGAGATGCTGCTGAGGATAAGCATGGCTGGGGTTAAGCACTTTGCATTCAGTCGCCCGGGTTTGAATCCTGCTTCTGCCACTTGGCAGCTGCGGTCTTAATGTCTCTAAGCTGAGGTTTCCCCACCTACAAAATGGGGATAAAAATATCTGCCTGCGAGGGTGAATGTGAACAGTCCTCATCATGTGCTTAGCACAGAGCCCGGTGCATGGTGAGCATTCTCTCAATGTTAACCATCAGCAAGGACCAAGGACCATGGCCACACAAACTCCCACAGTGAGATTCCCCATGTGTGGTCCTGCAATCCCTGCTTGCTCCCCATACTGGTAAGCAGTAAATTCCTTAAGTTATAAAGGGCCAGGGGGCTTGCCTTCACGGGGAGCCCGGAACTGAAATGCTAGGAAGATTAGGTCTCTCTCTTTCCTCTTTTCATTTTTATTTTTTGGCTGCATGGCATGTGGGATCTTAGTTCCCCGACCCGGGATCGAACCGGTGCCCCCTGCAGTGAAAGCACGGAGTCTTAACCACTGGACACCAGGGAAGTCCCTCTCCTTCCTCTTTCTAAAGAAGCCCAAGAAACTGAGAAGGAGGCTATTTTAAAAAGGAGTCCCTCCTACTAAGGCAGCCACAGTGGTCACAGCAGAAATGTACCTACGGTTCCAAACATGTGGTTAAGAGACACCTGTAAAACGTAACATGGATCTTAAACAACAAGCTCAGAGGGAAGATGACCACAGGTAACCAGGGGTCTCCCTAGAAAGCAGGGGGAACCACAGTGCTGCCTCTGCAGGTGGATTTACCCAGCTAAATAGGCGGTCCTCAGCTGCAGGCAATTTTGTCTCCCAGGGAACATCTGGCAACGTCTGGAGACATTTTTCATGGTCACAACTGAAGGAGCGTCTTACTGGCATCTAGTGAGTAGAGACCAGAGATGCTGCTAAACTTTTAACAGTGCACAGAACAGTCCCACAGCAAAGAATTATCCAGCCCAAAATACCAATAGTGCTGAGGCTGAGAAACTCTGGTCTAGATACATCAGGCTTGGGAAGAAATCCTGCCTGTGACATTAGAAGGGAAGCTCCTTGAGAAGCAGCCTGTTTAGGTACACAGCATGTAGCTCAAAGCTGGCATCTGCCATCACAACAACAGCAAACAATGACAGCGACACTTACATACGACTTACTGGGTCCAACAACATCCTACACTCTTTATATACAACTCACGTAATCCTCAGAACAGCCTATACAATAAGTACTATTATCATCTGCATTTTACAGATGACAAAACTGAGGCACAGGACCTTGCCCAAGGTCCAGAATTAGTAAGCAGCAGAGCCAGGTATCAACTCAGCAGTCTGGTTTCAGAGTCCAAATTCACATAGTAGGCACTTGGTAAGTGTTTGATGAGTTAATGGAAAAAAGATGAACTCAGCCATAAGTAAAAACATGCATCAAAGATATGAGAAGCAATACAAACACAATAAAATTAGGAACAAAAGGACATTGACTTCTCTACTCCAAACTACCCAAGAAGTGAGCATCCTGTGGAGGGGATGGAAGCCGGCTGGCATGTGAAGACTCCACTTGCCAAATTCCTCCATCATCTAGAATCGGGTAACATCATCATTTGGAGGAAAAGGGGGGCCACTAACATACACACAAGGACAGTGGCCTTAAGACTGTACTATTCATTTTCTTTTCCAAAGACCAAGATTTGTGGCCTAAGTGATAAGTTATTCTGTCTGTCAAAAGTTTGTTTTAACTTTAATCTGGCCTGGAAACATAACATAGTGGGGAATTTAGAAGTTATTTTAAACACACCTTTTTATGGTTTGAGTTTTGTGTGTATAAGTGTGGGAGGGAATGGAAATCTCAAGAAAAAAATTAAAGTACACAAAATAGTCATTTTTTCTTATAACTATTTATAGTCTCAAAGTCACTTTGTTAGGGTCAAAACACACACACACAAATCTATTCTGTAGAACTCTGCTTGTTTGTAGTAAGATCACATGTGAGATACGAGTGCTGAATTTGTTCAGACAATGATAACAAATTTATAATGTATTTATTTTAAATACTGTTACAAATGGAACTACAAACTTCCAAAGGAAGGAATTTATAAACTGGGTTGTGTGTGTTTGTGTGAAGCAGGAAAATCACTTAGAACAAAAGAAATATTCACGATGTAGAAAAACAAAGGTTTTTTTTGCCCCTGAACTTAGTACGAATTAAATACCAAAAATAGTTTTTTAAAGAAATCAGGGCAGAGGGTGTCATAGGGAAGGAACACTCAAAACTCAACGGAGGGACCTCCCTGGTGGTCCAGTGGTAAAGAATCCACCTTACAATGCAGGGGACGCAGGTTCGATTACTGGTCAGGGAACTAAGATCCCACATGCCGCAGGGCAACTAAGCCCGCACGCCACAACTACTGAGCTCGCGCGCCACAACTACTGAGCTTGCGCGCCTCAACTCTAACCCATGTGCCACAAACTACAGAGCCCACGCGCCACAACTACAGAGTCCACGTGCCCTGTGGCCTGCACGCCACAACTAGAGAAGAGAAAACCCGCACACCACAACTAGAGAGAAGCCCATTCACCACAACAAAGATCTTGTGTGCCACAACTAAGACCTGACGCAGCCAAAAATAAATAAAATAAATAAGTATATCTGAAAAATAAAAAAAAACTCAATGGATATCATTTTTGCCTGGTTGCCTGGCTGGTTGCCTCAGTTTTCCCAGCTTACATTACCCCAGTGTCTGCTTCCTCTGATGGTGCCTCAGCATCTTTACAGACTTCTACAAATAGAATATGTGACCCAAGTTTATCTAGGTCTTTCATGTTTCATTTCTTGATTTAGAGCTTTCCCACAAGATAAGAACTCCTTTCACAGTCTAGAGAAAGAGGGATCTGAAGCAGAGCAGAGGATTAACAAAGGCAGAGCCTCCATGTTGGGAAGGGGAAGGCTGTGACTTCCTTCCTGTTCTCCTGGCGCCGGCCACGGGCAGTGGACATCAGCATAAATGGGACAAAGACTCCTTCTCCACAGGAGAGACCTGGTAGATACCACAAAGCTGGGAGGATGAAAACCCAATGCAAGTTAAGTCAGCCAAGGCTGGAGGAGGCAAAGAAGTCCTAAGGGGCTGGGAAGGCAGACCCGGTCTGCTGTTGAGGAAGAGTCAGCAAGCACTGGCCAACGTGAAAACTGGGGTCCAGGCAGAGTGGTTTATTCTGTGTCCCACTTTGTGCCATCTACCCATGGGCAAATAGCACACTCAGAAAAAAATTACAGATCTGGTAGGGAATCCTGGCCCTAAACCAGAAAAAGGCTAAGAGGCCAGGAATTCCCCATTATGTCCCAAATAAAAGCTGAAGATGTTCTCTTTCTGCTACATTGTCAAGGGCTTTCCCGAACATACGGTCCAAAGCTTGCTGCTCCATTAGTAACAGAAGCAAATTTGACTTCTCAGCTGCTGGATTTGAATCCAAGAGATTCGGCACAGCATGAATTAATGAACATTAACATTCTTCCCAGTCCTTAATAAGGTCCTTTTACTTTAATTTCTCCATTTCTCATAAGTAGAAATACTCTTAATTTTTCAGAAGCCGTCAGTTATATTTATGCCATTAGAAACAGAAGGTCTGACAAATACCAGCTGGAAAAGACACAGTGCCTGCTTTAGAGTCAGCTTCCAATTCTGCAAGGGTTCTGTGGCTGGACCCTCACTAATGAGAATGCGCCTTATGCTGTTCTTTGAAGAGCATCTTTGTTTCCTGGTAACTCTGAAAGGACAATCCCACACTGCTCCAAAGACTTTCATTGCCATTTCAGTACTGGCATTTAATGCACTGCATGGTCTTCTTTCTCCTTTTCTTTACTGAGGTACAACACACATGAAGATATGTAAAGTATTCTCATTCTAAATGTATGACTCCTTACACTTTTAAGACCTAAAAAACCAGCACCTAGGTCAAGATCAAGAGTATTTCCAACATCCTGGAAGGTTCCCTCATGCCTCTTACTAGTCAGTTCCACTCCCACCCCTCATAGGTATCAATTATTCTGATTTTATTTTCACCACATATTAGCTTTGTCCGTTCTTGAACTAAATACAAATGGACTCATACTGTAGGTACTTTGTGTCTAGTTTCTTAGAGTCAATAAGAAAAATGTATTCAGTGAATTCACTGAATGAATTCATGTGAAATTCATTCAGTTGTTGCTTATACGAGTAGTTTATCTTTAACAACTTTATTGAGGTATAACTGACACACAATAAATTATACATATTTAAAGTGTACAACTGGATAAGATGGCTCATACGTATTCACCCAGGAAACCATCACCATCATCAAGATAATGCACATATCCATCTCCCCAAAGGTGTCTTTGTACCCCTTGGTCATCTCCCCTTCCTCCCCTTCTCCATCCCCCACAAACAGAGATATTCTTTCCATCATTATAGATTAGTTTACATTTCCTAGAAGTTTGTATAAATGGATTAATACAGTCCACTTCTTTGTATAGATTCTTCCACTCAGCATAATTATTTTAAGATTCATCCATGTTGTAGCAGGTATCAATAGTTCCTTTCTTTTTACTGCTGAGTAGTATTTCTTTGTGTGGACAGACAACAGTTTGTTCATCCATTCACCTGTTGATGGACATTTGGGTTGTTTCCAGTTTATGGCAAATAAAGCTGCTATGAATATTCCCGTACAGGTCTGTGTGTGGATATATATTTCCTTCTCTCTTGGGTAAATGCTGGATCATATGACACGTATATGTGTAATTTTTTTTTAACTGCCAAAACTGTTTTCCAGAATAGTTTACCATTTTTATAGTCCCAGCAACAGCCTATGAGGGAAGGAGCTCCTCCACGTCGCCATCAGCACTTAGTACAATCAGTCTTTTATTTTATTTTTTCAATCAGTCTTTTAAATTTAAGCTACTCTAGTAGATGTGTAGCCATATCTCATCGTAGTTTTTTTTTGCGTTACGCGGGCCTCTCACTGTTACAGTGGCCTCTCCCGTCGCGGAGCACAGGCTCCGGACGCGCAGGCTCAGCGGCCACGGCTCACGGGCCCAGCCGCTCCGCGGCACAAACCCGTGTCCCCTGCATCGGCAGGCGGACTCTCAACCACTGCGCCACCAGGGAAGCCCCTCATCGTAGTTTTAATTTGTATTTCCCTAATGACTAATGATGTTGAAAGCTTTTCCTGAGCTTATTTGCCAACCATGTACCTTCTTTGGTGAAGCATCATTTCAAATCTTTTGCTTACTCTTGTATCAGGTTGTTTTTCCTTATTATTGGGTTTTGAGGGTTCCTTATACATTCTGGATACAAGTCCTTTATCAACATATGATTTGTAAATATTTTCTCTCAGTCTGTGGCTTGCCTTTTCATTCTCTTAAGAGTGTTCTAAAACACTCTTAAGTTAGGAGTTTTGATAAAATTTAATCAATCAACTCTTTCTTTTATAGGTCATGAGTTTGATGTTGTATCTAAAAAATCAAATCTGTCTAGTCCACTCACAAGTATTTTCTCCTTTTTTTCCTTCTAGAAGGTTTAAGGATTTAGGTTTTACATTTAGATTTATGATCAATTTCGAGTTAATTTTTGCATATTGTACACGGTATGGATTGAAGTTCACCCTTTTGCATGTGGATATCCAACTGTCCCAGGATTATCTATTGAAAGATTACCCTTTTTCCACTGAATTACCATTGCACTTTTTCCACAATTCAGTTGTCCATGTATTTGTGGGTCTATATTCTGTTCCACTATTTACCTACCTTGATGCCAATAATATGATATCTTTATTACTGTAGTTTCATAATAATGCAAATATTAGGTAGTGTAACTCCTGGAATTTTGTTCTTTTTTTTGAAATTTGTTTTGGCTATTCTAGGTCCCCTGCATTTCATAAAGGTTTTTTAATGAGTTTGTTAATTTCTGCCAAACGTCTGCTGGGAATTTTATTGGAATTGTGTTAAATCTATATATCAATTTAGAGAGAATGGTTATCTTAATAATATTGAGTTTCTTACTCATAAACACAATATATTTCTCCATTTATTTAAGTCTTCTTTAATTTCTCTCAATAATGTTTTATAGTTATAAGCATATAGGTCTTTCACATCTTTTGTCAAATTTACCCCTAGGTATTTCATATTTTTCATGCTGTTGTAAATGATATTCTTTTTGACTTAATTTCCTATTACTCATTGGCAGCTGACAGAAATACAATTGACTCTTTGCATATTGACCTTATATCCAATAACTTACTTAAACTCACTTATTCTAATAGTCTTTTTTAGATTTCATCAGATTTTCTACAGACAATTTTGCTGTCTGAAAATAAAGACAATTTTACTTCTTCCTTTCCAATTCGGATACATTTTATTTCTTTTCATTGCCTGACAGCATTGGTTAGATCTTCCAGTACAATGTAGAAGTCGTGAGAGAAAACACTGCTGTCTTTTTCTCCGTATTAGAAGGAAAGCATTCAGTCTTTCACCATTAAGTATGGTTTTAGCTATAGGTTTTTACTAGATGTCCTTTATCAGGTTATAGCAAGTTTCTTTTTATTCCTACTTTGCTGAGAGCTTCTATCAGGAATGGATGTCAGATTTTGTCAGAACTTTTCTGCATTTAATGAGGTAGCCATATGGTTTTTCTTTTTTAGTTTGTTAATGTGATGAAATATATCAATTCATTTTTAAATGTTGAACCAAACTCTTATGCCTGGAATGAAGCCCACTTATTCATGATGTATTATCATTTCTTATAATGTTGGATTTAATTTGCTAAGATTTTATTTAGAGCTTTTGTATCTCTGTTCATGATGAATAATCGCCTATAGTTTTCTTATCTCGTAACATCTTTATTTGGCTTTGGTATGTAGTGCTGTTCTCATAGAATAATGAGTTGGGAAGTTTTCTTTCTCTTCCCTTTTCTGGAAGAGCTTCTGTAAAATTAGTATTATTTTTTCCTTAAATGCTTGTAAGAATTCATTAGTAAAGCCATCAGGACCTGGAGTTTTCTTTGCAGGAAGGTTTTAAACTACAAATTCCATTTCTTTAAAAAATATAGGAATATTCAGGTTATCTATTTCTTTTTGAGTGAGCTTTGGTAGTCTGTATCTTTCAAATGATCTTTTTCATTTAAGTTGTTGAATTTATAAGAATAAAGTATTAACAATATTCCCTTATTATCCTGTTAATATCTACAGAATCTATGGTGATGTTACCAGCATGTCTCCTGATAATGACAATTTGTGTCTTCATTTTTTTATCCCTGATGATTCTGGTTCAAGATTTATCCATTTTATTGATCTTTTCAAAGAACCAACTTTTGGAATAAATGGTTTCCTTTATGGTTTTTCTGTTTCTACCTTATAGATTTCTGCTTTGATCTTTATTATTTCCTTTCTTCTTACTTTGAGTTTAATCATTCTTTCTCTAGTTGCTTCCTCAGTGGAAGCTGAGGTCACTGATTTGAGACCTTTTTTGTCTTTATAGGTATTTAGTTATATAAATTTCCCCCTGCGTGCTGTTTTAGCAGCATCCCACAATTTCTGATACCTTGTGTTTTCAATTTCATTCATGTCAAAGTACTTTCTAATTTCTCTTTCATCTCTTCTTTGACCCATGGATTATTTGGAAGTGTTTTATTTCATTTCCAAATATTTAGGAATTCTCCAGGTATCTTTCTTACTGATTGCTAAATTAATTCCACAGTGATCAGAGAATAAACTGTCAGTGACTTGAATCCTGTCTATTGAGACTTGCTTTATGGCCCCAGATATGATCTATCTTAGTAAGTGTTCTTCATGCACCTGAAAAGAATCCATATCAGATTTTGTTTGGGGGAATGTCCTACAAATGTCCATTTGGTCAAGTTGATTGATGGTCATAGTCATATCTTCTCCATTCTTACTGATTTTTCTGTCTATGTGCTCTACCAGTATTAGGAAAGCGGTATTAAAATCTCAGACAGTAATTGTGGACTTTTCTGTTTCTCCTTGCAGTTATGTCAGATTTTGCTTCTGTAATTTGAAGCTCTATTACGAGGTACATAAATGTTTAGGATTGTTATGGCCTCTGATGAAGTGACCCCTTTACCACTATGAAATGACTTTTTTTCATCCTTGGTAATACTCTTTGCTCTGAAATCTACTGTATCTGATATTAATAGAGTCTCTCCAGCTTTCTTTTGACTAGTGTTAACATGGTATATCGTTTTCCAACCTTTTACTTTTAACCTAATTTGTGTCTTTATGTTGAAGTGTGTTTCCTGTAAACAGCATACAGTTGAGTGTCTTGTTTTTTTATATCCAAGCTGTCAAACTCTGCCTTTTAGTTGAGGTGCTTCTGTGATTATTAATATAATTATATTTAAGTCTATCAACTTGCTATTTGTTTTCTAGTTGTCCCATCTCTTTTCCTTCTATTTCTGCCTTTTTTTGAATTATTGGAGTATTTTTATGATGATATTTTATTTCCTTCTGAGCTAAAATTCTTTGTTGTGTTTCTTGAATTGTTACTTCAAGGTTTATAGTATACATCTTTAACTTATCACAGTCTACCTTCAAGTAATATACAGTTTTACATATATTATAAGAACCTTACAATACTATACTTCCATTATATCCTCTTCTGGCATTTACACTATTGTTGCCATACATTTCACTTATACATATGTTATAAACTCTACAACACATTACATTGTTTTCATTTAAGGAGTCAATCTTTAAAAGAGATTTAAATAATTTTTCAAAACCTTATATATTTATCCATGCAGTTATTATTTCTGGTTCATCTCATTGTGTGTATAGGTCTATATTTCTATCTGATATCATTATCCTTCTGCCTAAAGAATTTCCTTTAACAATTTTTGTGGTACAGGTGTGGTACAGCATTTATGTTTGAACACATCCTTACTTTCATTTTTTGAAAGTTGTTTTTTTCTGGGTATAGAATTCTAGGTTGACAGTTGTACTCTTTCAGTACTTTAAAGATATTGCTTCACTTGCATGAGTGACAGCAGACAAGGAATCTGTTATCATCTTTATCTTTGTTTCTGTGGATGTAATCTTTTTTCCCCTAAGGGCTTTAAAATTTTTCTTTTTATCACTAATTTTAAGCAGTTTGATAATGGTGTAAGGGCGCCATTTTCTTCATGTTTCTAGCGCTTGGAGTTCATTGATATTCTTGGGTTCATAGTCTTAGTCAAATTTGGAACGTTTCCTAATATTTAAAAAAATATTTTTCTGTCACCTCCCCCCCCCACCTCTTCTCCTTTTGGTACTCCAACTGTACATATAAAAACTCACCTGAAGTTGTTCCGGAGGTCACTGATACTCCTCATCTTTTTTAGATTCTTTCTGGAAAGTTTCTATTGCTATATCTTCAAGTTCTCTTTTTTTCTGCACTGTCTAATCTTCCATTAATCCCATCCAGTGTATTTTTCATTTTCATCTCGAGAAGTCTGACATGGGTGTTTTTTTTATATTTTCCAAACCTCTACTTAACTTTTTGAATATATGGAATACAGCTTTAATAACTTTTAATATCCTTGTTTTCAAATTGTAACATCTGTGTCATTCTGAGTTGGTTTCAATTGATTGACTGTTCTCCTCATTATGGAGAATAATGCTAAAGTTTTTCTGCTTCTGTACATGCCTGGTCATCTTTGACTAAATGCCAGGCATCTTGAATTTTACCTTGTTGGTAAAATGTACTTGTTGGGTGCTGGATATTTTCCTATTCCTATATTCTTGAGACTTGTGCTAGGATAGCTAAGTTATTTAGAAACAGTTTGACCCTTTCAGTCGTGCCTTTATGGCTTGTGTGTCATGTCCAGAGCAATGCGGTACCAAGGCAAGAGCTTCCTGAGCATTCTCTCCAATGCCTCCTGGATTATGAGTTTATAAAGCCTGGCTGCTGGGAAGAGTCACTGTTCCTGTTCCTGCGTGAGTACCAGACATTGTTCCCTTTAATCCTGTCTGACAATTCTCTTCTGGCCTCAGGCTGTTTCCTCACACATGTGTTGATCAGTGCAGCACTGTATCCTTGAGGAGAAAGTCCTGCAGATCTCTTGCAGTCTTCCCTTTGTGTAGTTCTCTCCTCTCTGGTACTCTGCCCTGCAGACCCTCTCCACCTTGATCTTGCTGGACTGTCAAGTCCATCTCCTTAACTCAAGGAGGCCAAAAGGTTCTGCCTTAGCTGGGGAAATTTTCACATTCAACTGATTTGTTTCTCATCTCTGAGGGATCACTGTCTTTTGTTGCCTGATGTCCAGTGTTCTGAAAAACACTGCTTTATATATATTGTTTGGTTTTATTTTCTTTCGGTTGTTTCAGGTCAGAGGATTAGGGGAAATATGGTCCCTGTTGCTCTATCTTGGCCATTTTGCTCTTATTCTAGATGGGAGAGTAAATCCGATCCCTGTTGGTCCATCTTGGCTGGAAACAGACGTCTAATTTTTAATTGTTGTTTAATGTTATCTTGTATGGACATATTATAATTTATTTATCCATTCTCTTGCTGATAGACTTTTGGATTATTTCCAATTTTAAGTAATTGTAAATAAACTTCTATGAACGTTTTTAATGTGTATTTTTTGGTGAGGCATGCACTCATCACTCTTGGGTTAATATTAATACTTAGGAGTAGAATAGCCAGGTTGTTAAAAAAAAAACAAAGCACCTATGTTTAGCTTTAAGATATGCTGCCAAACAGTTTTAAGATATTCTGCCAAAGGGGTTTACTGTTTAACCTCCCACCAGCAATGTATGAAAGTTCCTGTTGCTCCACATCTTCATCAGCACTTGGTACTGTCAGTGTTGTTCATTTTAGCCATTCTGGTGGTGTCTCATTTTAACTTGTATTTCCCTAGGGACTAATGATTTACTTAATGATTTTGATTGAGCATCTTTTCATATGCTTACTGACCATTAGAATACCCTCTTACATGAAGTGACTTTGCAAGTCTTTTGCCCATTTTAAAATTGAATTGCTTAACTTTTTCTTAATGATTAGTAGTTTCTTTATACAATCTGAGTATGAATCTTTTGTCAAATATATTATTGTGAATATCTTCACCCTGTCTATGGCTTATCTTTTCACTCTTTATGGTATATTTTGATAAACAAAAGTCCTCAATTTCAATGAAGTCCAGTTCTTTCGTGGTTAGTTCTTTTGGTGTGTCGTTTAAGAAATCCTTGCCTACCTCAAATCATCAGGATATTTTCATATATTTTCTTCTGGAAACATTACTGTTTTCTCCCTTCTTAAATACGGGAGCAATAATACAAGAAATTTTATGTTACCTAAAACTTCTTTTTGTCCTTCTATAGGCTTTCTGTTCAATATCCAGTTGTAGGACATTGTCAAGAGGCAATTTGAAGTCAATAGCTGCACACAGTAATAGTAGAGGCTCTAAACCCATTACAAGGTCCCCTGCTATTCACAGTGTGGCTTTTGCTAATCAGTTAGCAAAACAAATATTTTACTTCACCCTTTCTTCATTCTGTAGTGTGTCTGGTTTTTTTTTTAGTTTGTTTGCTTGTTTTAAAGTTTCTATAAATAACAGATTGAGGAGCGCTTCTCTTTGGCTGGCGGCCCTAGGAGTGAGTTTTTATTTCCTTCTTCAATGTTTTCTAAATTCTCTGTAATAAACATGCATACTTTTAATTAAAAAGTAAACTTTAAAAAGAAAGCAAGTTAAGCAGTTGTGATTAAAGTATACGTATGTTTTTTCCATTTGTAGGAATAAAATACGATGTTTCACGATTCTTTCCTAAATAGATTATGTTGACCATACACACTATGACTTATAAAGCAACTTGCTCAGTGAATGTCTGTCAAGCAGACAGAACAGTTTCGTTAACTTAAAAGCTTTCTGCAATCTACATATTTTCCCCGTACTAATAACATATGGTTTTTATTAAAGTCTTGGTCAAGATTTTTTTGCTCTTGGTCTTACCTTATCAGCAAATGAAGCCACAGGGAGTTTTTCAAATGAAATCATTTGCCACGTGTCACTAAATAACTACCAAGAACAGAGGCTGAGCGATCCTTTCTGATGCCATCCATGTTGCAGAAGTGAGAGAAAGACTTCTGGATAGAAATATCTCAAACGGGCTACTTACACTCTGCACCCGAGTCCTCTTTTCCTGCACTATTATGGGACAGTTTTTACAGAGATGTATCCAGTCACCCAAGCAGCATTTAGAAATGCATAGTTTACTTGACAGCATTTACAAATTATGTCTTTTCCTCAGAATAACTTACACTGTAGAAATGCTTCCATATGCTAAAGTTGGACACGCTATAATAAATGAGAAAGAAAAAGAGATGTATTTTAGAGGGTAGTTTTCATACGCATACTAAACTACAGTATGCACAAATCAGTAATGCTGTCCCTTAAGAATTTACCATAAATGGTTTTCTAATTCTTGCTGCTGCTCTCTACTACAGATTGAGAGTGGATCTTGCCACAAAACAGTCTGCAGGAATTCAATTATGATTTATCTAAGTAATGAAAACAATTGGATAGCAATCATAATTCTTATGCTTTAATGAAAAAATATACTTTTTTTTTCCTCAAATCCTTTGTGTTCCTTAAGGTCCCAGGAGGAGACAATTTCCAACTTCAAAACACATATACAGTAATTACAGTTAACCTCTCTCTACCCGACTTTAGAGCAGTGGCTAGCAAATGGCGGGCCATGCGGCAAATCCAGTTTTTTGTAAATAAAGTTTCATTGGAACACAGCCATGTACATTTATTTACATGTTATCTATTGCTGCTTTTGTGCTACAAAAGCAGAGCTGACTAGTTGTGACACAGACTCTGTAGCCCAGAAAGCCTAAAATAGTCACAACTGGCCATTTATGGAAAAACATTTCCAACCCCTGTTTTAATAAGTATCTCCTTATTTCTTATGTTGCAGAAATAAATGGATGCTACTACTGCCAGTACTGCTTGTGCTCCAGGATTTTGGGGATATAGCCAGGCAGGATGACAGTCACAGCTCCAAAGAGCTCCAATAAAATGTCAAGAAGAAATTCACCACCCAAGAAAGCACTGAGTCTTTTCTTCTCTGGGGTGAATGACAATGACAATGATCCTGGCAGCTAAAATGCATATAATTAGGACTCTTTCCAAGATGGCGGAGGAGTAAGACGCAGAGATCGCCTTCCTCCCCACAGATACACCAGAAATACATCTACACGTGGAGCAACTCCTACAGAACACCTACTGAACGCTGGCAGGAGACCTCAGACCTCCCAAAAGGCAAGAAACTCCCCACGTACCTGGGTAGGGCAAGAGAAAAAAGAATAAACAGAGACAAAGGGATAAGGACGGTGCCTGCACCAGTGGGAGGGAGCCGTGAAGGAGGAAAGCTCTCCACACACTAGGAGCCCCTTCGCGGGCAGAGATTGCGGGAGGCGGAGCGGGGAGCTTCGGAGCCGCGGAGGACAGCACAGCAACAGGGGCGCGGAGGGCAAAGCGGAGAGATTCCCGCACAGAGGATCGGCGCCGACCGGCGCTCACCAGCCCGAGAGGCTCGTGTGCTCACCCGCCGGGGGCGGGCGGGGCTGCGAGCTGAGGCTCGGTTTCGGTTTCGGTCGGAGCTCAGGGAGAGGACTGGGGTTGGCGGCTTGAACACAGCCCGAAGGGGTTAGTGCGCCACGGATAGCCGGGAGGGAGTCCGGGGGAAAGTCTGGACCTACCCAAGAGGCAAGAGACCTTTTCTTGCCTCTGTGTTTCCTGGTGCGCGAGGAGAGGG
>NW_006795663.1:1096398-1108310 GCF_000442215.2 Lipotes vexillifer
CACACACACACACACACACACACACACACACACAGACATATCCCCTCTTCACAGCGAATATACATTAGTACGTAAGTTTAATACCTGGAGATTAACAGAAATGACAATGGGGCACAGATGCAACACAGTAAAACAGGGATGGGGGGTAGGACTGGAGGGGGCAGAGGGACACTGGATATGATCACAGCAACCAAGGAGTGATTCCCTTGGTGCTCTGAGGTCATGAGACACTTGCCTCTTGTCACCAAGAAAACTGCATGG
Organism: Lipotes vexillifer; assembly: GCF_000442215.2. Classification (NCBI taxonomy): domain Eukaryota; kingdom Metazoa; phylum Chordata; class Mammalia; order Artiodactyla; family Lipotidae; genus Lipotes; species Lipotes vexillifer. Next base: position 1,096,660 of record NW_006795663.1, read on the forward strand.
TGAATAAACCACCAACTCTGGAAGATAAGCCGTGGCACTACTGCGGAGCTTAGAATGGGGTGGGGCCCTCTCTGTCACAGTGTTAATACTCAAGCATGGCGGGCTCGGAGAGTGTTACGAAATATCAGCATTTTGACCTGGTGAGAGGGGCCTATTTGGGATGTGCCCCGTTTACCTAACACTGGGTGAAGGAGGTCCCCACTCAGGGTAACAGGGCCCCGGGATACCGTGGTCTTGACTTGCAGCAGCACTCCACACCACTGCTCCCAGCCAGCTCCACTCTGTCCACTGAGCACCCTCTCCGCAATGGACCTAAGCCAGAGTGAGCCAATCAAGAGGAGACGGGAGGAACCACGTGGTGGGATGGAAGGGGCAGGAGCTGGCAGAGGAGCAGGTGTGTCCCAGGCCGGGCCCTCCCCTAGGCATCATTGAGGCTGCTGTCGCTCAGGAGCACCTTCTCCCCAGGTCTGAAGGCCGGCATCCCAAGGTAGGGGCAGCTGGCACAGCGGAAAGCATCGCCCAGGTAACACTGTTGAAAGAAGAGACCATCATACAGGGGAGCCAAGTGTCAGCTCTCCCAGAGATACAGGCCAGAAGAAAGGGATCCCAAATTTCATGGTATGGCCACAGTGGCCTAAAGAGAATGACTGCGTACATTTGTAGGTCCAACTGGGATCCAAATACTAAGAGGCTTTAAGATCTCTGATTTCATGAAAGACAAAAGTCTAGAGAAGTCCCTTAGGTGAATACTTCTGTATTCTCAGCAGTTCAAATCACAGCCACACTCAGCAAATGGCTGAGTAGCATCAGGCCTAATGTGAAGCAGAAAGAAAGGGGCCAAAAATAAGAAATGACAAGTGCCTCCCCTACGGGCATGAGTGCGCTGCCCACTCTCAGGAGATAAGCCCTCTTCCCATTACTACCTAGAGACACGTTCTCACACGTTCACCTATTATTAAAATAATTGGGCAGTGAACTCTGTAGAGCTGGAGCTGGCCTGTGTTTAGTTTAGGCCTTTGTGAATACTGAGTAATCAACCAGATACTCACGTTTCCACAAGCCGACTTGGGCTGGGAGCTTATCTGGTCCCTCAACTTCTCTTTCTCCAGTTCTTCTGCGAGGCCACAGGTGCTGGGGGAAAGTTAGCAGGTGATGAGTGGGACCTGCCACCACCCAGGAACTCCAAATCCTTGACAGACCTTTTCCCTGGGAGTCTTCACAGATATGGAGCATTGACCTTTCCTGGCCTAGTCAGCTTTGGGCTCCACAATTCAATGATGTACTGTTTGGAGATTCACACACAGACAGTAAACTATCGAAAAAGCCAGCAAAGATTAGCACAAATTTGGGAGAATGGTAGCCTCTTGTAAGGAGAGGGAGGGAGATGCAGCTGAGGGAGCAGGCAGAGGCGACTTCTAAGGAACAAGTCATGTTCCTGGTACTTAAGCTGGGTGAGCAGTACATGGGTGTTCATTTTATTGTTCTTTAAAATGTACTTATTTAGCATACTCTTCTAACCGTCTGATACATTTTACAATAAAACATGTTTTAGTAATTGTGAAGCACAGCGATTCCTTGACAATCAGAAGCCGCTGGAAGCAGCCTGGCAGCCTCTTCTCACCCCAAGGCTTACCAGTTCTTGCAGGCCTTCCTCTTTTTCCCTTCCCCACAGGAGGCAGCCCGCAAGGAAGCTGGGTCTGGCTTCTTCATATCTTCTGGATCCAGCAGTTCATCTGAGTCAATGAGATCCTGGAGAATGTTCGAAGCCATTAATGACCCAGTCATGGTCTCTGCTAATGAACAGGTGAAGTGGCCACAGTCCACAGCAGCAGTTTGCCCATCTATGTAGAAGGCAGCCATCATCCTACCTGGGCTTGATCATCACGCCCAAGCTGACCACATAGTGAGTACACTACGTGCACAGAAGCTGTGTTAGGCTGTGAGGGGGCTGGGGACTCATTTATGATGTGCAGAGAATATGTGTGTGGAGGGCAGGGAGGGAGGGGGCAGGAAGAACAAAGAGAGAAGCGTTATATTTATGCGAATATATAAAGGGCTGTCGTGTGAGAAAAGGGAATGGAATATTTTCTATATAATTCCAGAGGAAAAGGCAGATAATGATATATACACTTGTGTGATTCTTCGATAAACGTGTAGACAGTTAATCTGTAAGCTCTGTGAGGGCACAAACCGTCGCCTAGTTTGCTTACCACTCTAACTTCAATAGTTGTAGGAATGAAGAACTTTATTACAGAAAGCATTGATCTGAGTTGGAAGAGCATTACTGTTAAGACAGTGAGCATTTGGTGACTTGCCCAGACGAAGGAGCCAAAAAATATTTTAGCTGACAAACTCTTTTCAGGTTTACGCATGCCCACAAGAGTCTTTAATATATCACATGAAGTGAGAACAAGAAAATCTGCGGGGGGAAAGATGCTGAAAAAGAAATTTAAAATGCCACTAATGAGGAGTTTCCTTCTGAGTCAAAAAATGCCAATGGCAGGCACAGCCACAAGGCTGGGCTTTAAATGCTTTCACACCTACAAACCCAGAGAGGCCACTCCAAACAACAACATTCCCACCCAAAGTGGGGCCTGAAAGAAAGCAATCAGGTGACCACAGTGCTGACTCACCACGCTCTCATCCTCCATATCATTGGCTGAGAGGGTCCAGAGCTTGGCAGCTGCAGGGTCCATAGCAGGCTTCCCTGAATCCAACCAATGAAAGAAAACAAGCTCCAGAAAAGCAGCTGGAAACAAACTCCAAGCACATGTAAGTGCTTTCTACTGAGGCTGTGCAGGGAACACACTGGACCTGGGTTCAAGGCCCAGCTCTATCACTTATAAAGGCATGAGAGGGACCCATCACTTTATGGCAATAAAAGCCATCATTTGTTAAGCTTTGTGCCAGATACTACATTAAACATTTTACATACATGATCTAATTTAGTCCTGCTCACCACCTTATGAGGAAAGTTCTTGTCATCCTAATTTTATAAATGAGGAAAGAGGTTTAGATACTTAGGCCAGTTACACCCAGCCACAAATACACAAGTACAGACAGAGTCTACCTAACGCTTTTAACTTCCACTCCATATTGCTTTCTCCTCCTTCTCTTAGTTCCCATCCCTAGAACATGGGGCTAATAGGATTCCCTATGCCCACTGCAGGAGATTTGAATATGAAACAAGAAACTGTACCAAAAAGCATTATAAATAGCAAAGCTCCGGTCTCATGTAGACCTGTTACAGACAAGAAAATGGGCTCAAGAGCTGATGGCGGTGGCGTAACAACAAATCAGTAGCAAATCACACCTCCTGATTCTCTCTCTGGGCCCGAAAGAGCTGAGGGTTCAGTGTGGGCCAGTCCACGAATGGGCCTTGGCGGGTAAGTGCACCCCCCAGAGATCACTGTCACACTGGATGCTCAGATCTCCCACAGGGCAGGCCATCTAAGCTGCTCCTACCCATTCTGGAACTGTGACTCCAAAGGTTAGGATGCTAAAGGATTTCTTGAAGATTTAGGCTGGACAGTCAAAACAGAGCAGTGTGAATACCTGTAAATTTTTGCATACCTCACAGCTAGGACAATTTTTCTCAACTCAGGCATTAAAAAATAGTGATAGGAAGGGTGAGAATGGTGAAAAAGGGTGGAGTGCAATCTTCTGAGAGGAGATATTTTTATAAGTGTCTTAAGATCCTCAAAGAAAAGCTGAATTCAGTGGCACAGAGAAAAGGACACATGGGAAGAGGAATAGCACACTCTTATCCGCCATGACCGTCACTGTGAGGTCTTCTGAGGGTAAATGTCATAATTCTGGGGTCTGGAAAGACTTCATTAACTAATGAAACTATGGGAGTCTGACCTCTAGTATCTGGAGACCTCAGTGTCCTCTGGTGCAGAAGAAGGGGCTGAACTAGGTAATATCTACGCATCATTTCAGTATTGGATCCGAATATGCCCAGAACAACAGTACATTAAGCATTCTTCCACTTGGAAATGAGGGAAATTAAGGAAGGGAATGATCCTCTAAAGATATCACCACCTCATTCAGATCTCTGGCTCAGTTTTTAATACGGCTTTTCAGGCCCACTCAGACAGAACAATATCCCTAGGCCAGTCTCACCGGAAGACTTCTTGGTAGTAGAAAGCTTAAGTTGACTAGAAGAACCCACTTCAAAATTGGGCTTTTTTCCTGTGATCTGCACAGAGAGCAGGCTGTCACTGTGGTAACCCAGGTGTTCTCGGACAGACTGAATCTCCTCGGGGCTCAAGAACTTGCGCTGCAGCTGAAATTCAAGATATCAGAGGATTAGGCCACGCTTTTTCTACCGTATGGTGGTGTACTATGTCCCCCTCACAGGTGTCAAACGCTCACGTCTGCAGTAAGCGCATGACAGCAGGAGATCGCAGACGTTGCCTCGTGCCACACGTTCGGTTTCTCACTGATCAGGACCCTGGAGTGTAACTTCTGTCTACGTGTTTATGTTGAGCCTGCCCCTTGGAGAGTTTTATCAAATATCTGTCTATTAGGTACAAGGCACTGTGCGAGGCATTGTGGAGATTGTAATGATTATGATTATCAAGATGAATCGGACATGCTGAAGAGGCTGTTGAATGGAATCGAAGCCTGTGGCGGGGGAGCATGCCCACAGTAAAGATGCTAGAAATGAAATACGCAGTAGAGAAAGAGAACCACGGGGGGAGGGAAATGCTTTCTATGTTCCTTGGGAAGAAGCAGCAGACAGGAAAGGTCGGGAAGAAGCTGGGGGTGCTACCTCTATGTCCGACAATTATGGAACCGCTACATAAACCACAGTCCATCTAGAGCACTGAACGCCGTTCCATAATTAGTAAGAAAGTGGGTCAATACACTAAGATGGATAATGTCAAAGACAGCTAAAGGTGGGGGAAAGAGCTAGTGACTGAACACTGTATACATACGACCTTATTTACATTAAAAAATGTGTATACACACACACAAAACACACTTGTAAATACATAAAAAGAAGTCCGAACAGCCACACCAAAAAATGTATTGGTGGCTCCCGCTGGGGAGGAAAGTGTAAGCAAGGCCTGAGATGTCACTTTATATTCTTCAGTCTTAACTGAATTTTTATGAACATCCCATATTTTGGAATAAAAGATGGAAGAACTTTAACTAAAGAGAAAAATAAGAAAGGGTAGGTGTGAAGAAACTGAGGCCCTAGGTCATGTACAGATCAATGGTATAACAGCTATTGTGGTATAACACTTCTCACACAAGAAAATTTCAGCATTGGAGAAGAATGGAGAACCATAAATACCTCTATTTAATGTTAATATTTCTAATGAATTGTCAGAAAAGGATTTCCCCCTCCAACCTATTCTAGCCTCCCACCCAAAAGCTGAGGAAAATACAGGCAACTGCCCTTCACTTAGGCCTAAGATTCGTGTCCACTAAGAGATGCCTCAGTGGTCACCACTAGTACTGAGACCAAAATATGTCCCAACCCACATGGGCCCAAGCTGAGTCTCTTCAGAGGAGATTGATTTCAGAGGTTTCGTCCTTCGAGGCATCTGGTTTCTCCCATGCAGAGCCCTTCTCAACTTGTTTCCTAGTTGAGTGACACTGATCACCTCACCTTCAGGGTTGTTATTTCTCCCAGATTCTCTCTGTATCGTCTGACAAAAGAGATACTGGGTTTAGTCACCCAAGGCTTAAATTCCCAGCAAAGAAGGTCGTCTACAAACATACCTCTTTTACTTCCACAAGACCAGAAAGAGTCAGGGCTGAACACAGCTTAGATGCCGTCTTCACTTTGCTATTGTTAACTGCTAAGAGGAAAACCCCAGTTAATAGCTTTATAGGCCAAAGCAGGAAAAATAATAAAGGCTCTCTCCTATTCAGGTCAGCAGGCATTAAAACAACAATAACCTATTCTGTTCAATATATATATATTTTAGTGATAATATTTTAATTGGACAACTCCTTTTGGTTGTTCAAAGTGCTCTTACTGATGCTCTTAAGTGTCATATAACCGTCTCGGTTCTTTGTGGCTGTCTGGAGGGGTGGGATAGGGAGGGTGGGAGGGAGGGAGACAAAGAGGGAAGAGATATGGGAACATATATATATGTATAACTGACTCACTCTGTTATAAAGCAGAAACTAACACACCATTGTAAAGCAATTATACCCCAATAAAGATGTAAAAAAAAATAAAATAAAATAAAATAAAATGCATATAATTATATTGAAGAACTGTCCTAAAATGCATGTTTTCCAAGTAAAGGAATCTATACATTATTTTGAAAAAATAATATATTTAACTTTCTACTGCAAAGTTTTTAATATTTTGACAAGGAGGAACCATACACCAAGATGTGAAACTTTTTGCTCAATTTTTAAATTCAACATTCTAAAGTCATTCATAAATCATTTTTAAAAATTTCTCAGAACAAATACTTTCTTTAAGAAATATGGAGGCTTACCAAGCACATTATGGTACAGCTTGGTAAAGAGAATAAACATCATTAAAAAAAAAAAAAGAAAAAGAAAGAAATATGGAGGCAATACCTTTTGGTGAACCTTTTGTTCAGGCTACATTTATATCATTCAGGCTAACTTGAAAAATTAAGAGAAAGAGCAAAGTAAATTGACCTTTTATAAAACATTTTCAGGTATGATGGTCTATTTGAATAACAGCAAAAAAAAAAAGAACACTGGTAGATTGATTCAACTATTAGGACTAACAACCCTGATTAACCCTGAACACTAATAAATAATACAACATAATAATGAAAATAGACAGTTGTCTTAGTCTGATCCAGCTGCTATAACAAAAATACTATAGACTGTGTGGTTTACGGAAAACTTAAATTTATTTTTCACAATTTTGGAGTCTGGGATGTCCAAGATTAAGGGGCCTGTGGATTTGGTGTCTGAGGAGAACCTGTTTCCTGGTTCATTGACAGCAATGTTCTCCCTGTGTCCTCACATAGCAGAGGAGGTTAGAGATCCCTCTGGGACCTTTTTTATAAGGGCATTTATCCCCTCCTGACCTAATCACCTCCCAAAGGCTCCACCTCCAAATATCATCACACTGGGGATTAAGTTTCAACAAATGAATTTGCGGGGACACATTTGGTCTATAGCATTCCATCCCTGGGCCCCCATAATTCACACCCTTCTTGCAAGCAGAATACATTCATTCCATCCCAATAATCCTGAAAGTCTTAACTGGTTCCAGCATCATTATTAAACTCTAGGCCCAGAGTCTCATCTAAATGTCATCTAAATCAGATATAGGTGAGACTCAAGGTATGATTCATCCTGAAGCAAACTGCTCTCCAGCTGTGAATATGTGACATCAAACACGTTATGTGCTTCCAAAATACAATGGTAAGACAGGCACAGGAGAGACATTCCCATTCCAAATGGGAGAACGAGGAAAGAAGAAAGTCCAAATCCCACCCGGGGAAATTCCATAAAGGCTTAAGAATAATCCTCTTTGGCTCTGTGCTCTGCCTTCCAGGCCCACTGGGCCCATGGTCCTACCTGCACGGGTTGGGGCCCCAAAGCTCCAGGCTGCCCTGCCCCCACTGTGGTTCTCCAAGGTTGGGGTCCTGGGACCTGGGCTCAAGCCTTGTCCTTTGAAATCTGGGTGGAGGCAGTCATGCCCCCAAGGCTCTGCTGGGCACAGCCCACACCCTTCCCCGGGCCACTGGAGCAGCTCCTGGCGCAGCTGAGGAGCTCGCAGTGAGTGTGGGGAGTGGAAGCCGCCAAGAGAGGTGATGCGGAGATGAGCCAGGTCTGGAAGGCACTGCAGCCCCCTCTGCATTCTTCCACTGTCCTGGACAATAGCTCCTGGCGTCTGTCAGGATAACTGACTAATTGCCTTATCAAACGGTCTCTCGACCACACCCGTAGTATCCTTTCCCGGACAGGCTTTCTCAATCTTTTCAATACGGATCTGCTGAAGATTTTCCAAACTCTTTAAGTTCTGTGTTCTGCTTCCTTTCCAGTTAACAGTTCCATCTTTAAGTCATTTTTCTCTTCTCACTTTTTACTATGAGCAGTCAAGAGAAACCAGGCCACTCCTTCAACACTTTGCTTCGATTGCTTTGGCTAAATATCTAATTTCATCACTTGCAAGATCTACCTGCCACAAAACACCAGAACAGGAACGAGCCAAGTTCTTTGCCACTTTATAACAAGCACAGCCTCTCCTCCAGTTTCCAATAACGTGTTCCTCATTTCCATCTGAGACCCCATCAGAATGGCCTTTAACCTCCATATTTCTACCAATATTTTATTCGGGATTACTTAGGTATTCTCTGGGAAGATTGAGCTCCCCTCTTTTCTTTCTCAGCTCTCACCCGAATCGCCTTTAAAAGTCCATTCATGGCAACGTAGGCTTTTTCTAGCATGCACTTCAAAACTCCTCCAGCCTCTACCCATTACCCAATTCCAATGCCACTGCCACGTTTTAGGTATTTGTTATAGCGGCACCACCACTTCTCAGTGCCGATTTTTGTCTTAGTCCGTTTGAGCTGCTGAAACAGAATATCATAGACTGAGTGGCTTATAAAGAACAGAAATTGATTTCTCACAGTTCTGAAGTCTAGATGTCCGAGGTCAGAGTGCCAGCACAGTGCCGACCTCCGGGGTGCAGACTTCTCCTTGTATCCTCGCATGGTGGGGCAGCAAGCTCTCCCATAACGCTAACAAGGGCACTAATCCCATTCATGAGGACCCCACTCCATCACCTAATCACCTCCCAAAGGTCCCACCTCCAAATACCATCACATAGGGGTTTAGGTTTCAACACACCAACCTGGGGGGCAGGGAGGACACAAACATTCAATCTATCATAGTTGCCCACTCTGACTCTTGAAATCATGAATGGGGATGATGCAGTAGAGTAAAAGGGGTGTAAACTGCCAAGTGACTCCAACAAAATGATGCTTAGATCTTGGCCAGGTTTTCCATTCATTCAGTCAGTCTTTCAGCAAGTATTTTATTGAGCACCTACAACAGGCCAGGCTGTATTCCAGGAGGTGGAAACTGGGGAGTGAACAAGACAGGTAAGATCCCACCTTCATGGAGCTGACACCCTAATGGGGGACACGACACAATACAGGTTCTCGTCTGGCCCAGAAAGACAAAGTCAGAACATAATCCACAGACCTAAGATAAATCAGACTAATCAGACAAGAACATCAAGAACTTCTCCCAAGAAGGTGCATATCTAGGCAAACCTGTACACATACTCTTTTCTTGCGCCCCTTCTCTCCTGGACTTCACCTATGAAAAGCCCCTCTAGGAAAGGTTCCAACCAACTCAGTCACAGTTAGATACAAATGACTGACCTATCAGTCCTCTCAGAAGTATCTGCATTTCATTACCTGTAGACATAAGGAGTTCCTAGGTAGGAGAAAAGGATTTTAGGGGCCCTCCCAAAGTCATATCATGCATCTGTTTCTCAGGAAATATTAATCACACAACTGCTCTGTTGCAGGACAGCATTGGGCTTGTTTAGGCAACAGTGAATAATTCCTTTACTATGAAACACACAGAGCCTGAAGGGAAGCATGCTTGCTACTGTCCGTTTGCCCCTCCAGATGCTCTGTCCACCTTTCTCCACCCAGCCCTGTTGCCCAGGAGGCTGGCCTTTGAGCACTGCATTAAGGGATTCTTCTGTCTTCTGTCCTTTGGTTGGATTCAGGTTTAGGGAGTCACCAGCAGGTGATGGAGGGGAGGAGGTAAAAGAGGGCCGGGTCCTTATTTCCCTGCTCCCCCGCTGCCTGGCCGCTGGCTGCAGTGTCCTTCTAACCGGAGATCATGGATGGCTCCCTCCGAGGGCTGCTCTTACATGGCTACAGCCTCAGCTTTAGCTGCAGCTCTGTCTCTAACCATCCACACGCATCCCCCTGAGGTGCCCCTAGCGGGGGTAAAGGCTCCGTGCCGAAGCTCCTCCACCCCTAGGGGAGGTAGAGTCTGCTCACTCATCTCTCCTTAACCGCCCCACTCTAATGGACACGGGCTACAAAGCCAGCACTGCTTTCGGATCAGAGACTGACTCTGGGCACCAGCTTCATTTTGAAGATCAAGAACTTCGGAAGGATAGGAAGACTGGTGAACATCCTGTGAATGGTGCTTCCTCTGAGAATCAGCGGTGACTCAACCTCCAAACAGAACAAAGCTCAAGGTGGTGATGACTGGTTCAACCCCAGGCCCTCGGGCAGAGAAGGAAAGCCTCTGAACGGCCATGGCTTACCTTTCTGTGTTCAGTGGAGGGCTGTGGGCAGACGAGCTGGAATCCAAGCAGCAGGAGGGAACCCAGGGCACTGAGAAAGAAAAATAGCAACAGGCAGGGCTGTGAGTATGTTCCAGGCAGCTGCATCCAGAAGAGGGCACATCTCCGTCTCATCACTGGAAGGGAGAGCACAGTCCAACCCAGGCCCTGGATGTGACCCAGTGAAGATGCAAAGGGCCCCGCAGGAGAGGAGACAGCTGCGGGCGGGGCTGTGGCATGAGGCGGACCTGGGATCAAACCCCACTTTACCGCTTAACGGCAAGGTTTCCAAGTCGGGACATTTAACCTCTTTGAGCCTCAGTCTCCTGCCTTGTAAGATGGGGATACCACAGAAGCTGGCTGGAGCTCTGGGGAGGCCTGTATCAGATAACACACTGTGCCCTGGCACAGAGTAAGTGCTCGTGCATGCTTGGTCCTCGTGGAGGTGGTAAGGTCAGGCCAGAAGCGGGGCAGCTTCTCCCAGGGAAGTTCCTCTCCCGCCTTCCAGGCTTTCCTCGGAACCATTCCTCTGCCCGTCCTTGGGCTTTTAGTGTCAGATATGTTCTCCATGGGTGGGATTAGCTGTGTTAAGCCCCACTGTCACCAGCCCTGATTAAGGCTTGTCATCAAATAAAGAGAAGGTGTAGAAATAGGAGCCAGCTGGCCCCGAGACAGCAGGGTATGCTGGGAGAGCGTGAAGCTTTGGATTCAAACACATCGAGGCCTGAATCCCAACTCCGCCATTCCCATCTGTCTCAACCACTGCGCCACCAGGGAAGCCCTTGAATCCTTCTTTTAAGGGTTTAACCCTGAGGGCAGTTAGGTAACCCAGTGCTTCTCAACCTTTTTGAGGCCTCTAACATAACCGAGAGATGAGAAACCTGCCCTTGTCCAAAGGAAAACTCACTGTGTAGAGGCGGGCATGAGGAATACCTGTCTGAATCTGGGGGGTAAGGCCTGTGGAGCTAGAAAAGCTCCCACCATCTCTGAGAACCCTAAATTCCACCCTAACCCTCACTGTGCCTGAAAATGAGACCAGTCCTAGCAGACCACACAGAATGGATGTGGCCGGACTGGTTAGAGACCGTGTGGTGGGACAAGAAGCAGGGGGAAGGGATATGTACCAAGGTGTTCCATGCATCCTTTTTGTTGCTGTCTTAGAGTTGCACTGAAGTCCCAAAGCTAAGAACCAACGGGATGACATACACACACGTTCCAAAGAGAAGGGCCGCACCGTGTACTCACGACCAGAAACGGAGGTGCCTCCTTCTGCCCCCACCCATCCTGTCCCGCAGCCCCTCACCCTAAACCTTCAGGCTGAGCAAGGAGTGGGGTGTGGGCTGGTGAATGGGAGAAGTTTGCTAGGGATGCAGGA
>NW_006795663.1:1108401-1181523 GCF_000442215.2 Lipotes vexillifer
AGAAGTTTGCTAGGGATCCAGGAATGCTGAGCACAGCCCCTCCACTCCCCTTAGGGGAGGAAAAGTTGGAACTCTTCCCAGCCAAACAAGGAGGGCTACCATTCGAGAGCTTGATCTGGACCCCCTGGGTTTGGGGTATATGGAGCGGTGCTTGATTTTCCCCTGAAACGTATTTAAAGGCCAAAACTTGGCTGGAGTGTCTAGGAGGGTGGAGCAGTGTGAGAGGGCTGGGGTGGGAGCAGCCTACATACCTGGAGCTTACAGGGGCAAGAAAAGCTGGGGTTCTCCCATGGAAAGCAGGACTCAGGTCCTCTGGCAAGGACCTCATCAAAGCAGATCGCTCACCAAAAGACAGGTGATGTGTGGTGCATACCCACGGGGCCCGGGAGCTGGGGGAGGCGGGATAAAGAGGCAGCCAGTTCTCGCACAGCCTGAACCGGGGCATGAACAACAGGAGATCCCAGTGAGGGGGAGGTTCTCCAAAGGTCCAGTCAAAGGGCCCTGAGAGGAGAATCCACAACATAACATCAGCCAAGCCAGGACAGCAACACCAGATGACAGCGGGCACCGATGCTATTGAGATCCTCTTTGCCCAGCTATCTGTCCCCTCCCCTGCTCTGTCCTGGAGGAACTAATGAGGACCAGAGGGAGCGGGGCACAGAGCGGAACTAGGAGTGTGAAGAAACAGCCAAGCCCTCTCTTCCCACTACAGGGGTCTGAGGCCAGACCAGGCCCAGGATGGGGGGAAGAAAGAAGCGTTACATTGGATGAGAGACTGAAGATTTTATATCTGACTAGACTTTCTTTTAATGTAGCATATCTGTACATGAAATCCTTCCAAGTAAGGAATCTATTCAGAAAAATATAAAATTAGTGGTGAAAAGAATCAAAGAGTTGATTTATAACTTGCTGAGGCTCTAGGCCAGTGCTGTCCAAGAGAACTTTCTACAACAATGGAAATGTTCTCTCTCTGTACTGTCCAATGCACAGGCACACGATCTGTGCTGCTCGGCACACAGGGGGCTAAGGGTGCACGCCTGGATGGTGAAGTTACTGATGCCTTAGATTCACCCAAAAAGTACTCAAGGAAAACAAAAACTAAAGCTACTTAAGGAAAACTAAAACTTCTAGAAGGATGGGCATTCAACCATTAAAGCTACCCCCTCCCTCACATGCACACATCTTTTGGGGCCTTTTGATACATGAAAGAGAGACTGCTCATTAAACCTGCAATGGAGCAGAAAACTGCCTAAGCTGTCTTCCAGGCACGGGGCAGGGGTATCAAAAGGAGCGGGTGTGAACACAGTGATGGGAAAGGAACAGTTATTTTTCTAGTTGTATCCTTACTGGATACAACCTTATGCTCCTTGGTTACATGACCTTGGGCCAAGCACCTCTGCACCTCGGTTTCTTCATCTGTAACATGGGAATAATAGAACCCGCCCTGCCTACCTCAAATGAGTTCATGCGCAAGAAAGCACCTTATGAAGCCGTGCCTACAAATCTGAATCATTTGTAACACATTCTGGCACTGTTTACTCATTTAAAAAGAAAACCAGATTGGTGTGGTTTTGTTAAGAAAACAAACAGCAGCTCCAGAAATGCGTTACACCTCAGCCCCTCAAAGTTCTTGGCACACACCTAAGCCACATATTTGTAAGGCAATCAGGAGCCGTTTTGCATAAACCACTCATCCCAGGCTGCACTTCCATAAGAGTTGGGGGACTTGGAGTGGGAGAGGGAGTGAAAGATGGGAGAAGGGAAAATTTTAGGTTTCCTGTTGTCTTGGAGGGACTGCATTCCAGGGTTGCCTGGTCAACTCTACTCCCAGATATGGTTACAGCTCCTTCCCTCCCCACGTTCAGGTGTCTGCCCAAAGGTGTCTCTTCTCCATAAGGCTTCCCTGACCCTACATAAAATAGGACTTCGTCTCCCAGCCCAACCTATTTCTCTTTCTCCATAGCACTTTCCATTTCACATAGGATGTCTTTATTCACTTAAATTTCTTCCTCTGCCCACTAGGATATAAGGTCCATGAGATCAGGGAGTCTGTTTTGTTACTACTTTATCTCCCAGCACCTCGGAAAGTATCTGCTATATAGGAAGAGCTTAATTCATTGAATTAATGAATGAGGCTTCATCCTCTTATGACCTGTGAAATTTCAAGATAAGTGGAAATAGTGTGGATTAATGGATTTCAAAATGTCCAAAGTAACTTTGGGAGCTTTGCAAAGCTCTTTTATGAGGGATTTATAAGAATCAGTGTGCTTTTGAGACTCTACGTGACTTTCCAAAAATTCATTCTCATGGGATTTACACAAGGTCTGGCAGCAGAATGTCTGTTGGTGCTTTTGTTGCAAAAATGCTACGCAAGTTATGTTTAGATGTTCAGATGATGCTTCTCTTCATGAAGCTGGGCCCCAGTGAGGCTAAAATGCATAGCGATACCCAATAAAATTCTTGCTGGAATAAAACCTTAGTTAGTAAATGGGCTCTGCTCTGAATGGAATAGAATAAATTCCCCCAGAGGGGAAATTATTCTTTGGGCTGCAATCACAGCAGCCAGAGCAATATATAACCCCAGGGGCCAGATGAAACTCGGCCAAGGGCTGTAAGGTTCCCACCCCTACTCTGTAGACTCCGTTTTAGGACACCTCAGCCTGCTCACACATACCTGTCTAATTGCTTAGTCCATAGCTGTGCCCACACCTCTTTAAAACACTGACAATCTGGCCCAAACTCTTGCTCCTCCTGACCCAATTCGAAATTAATGTTTGGGGAATGGGAGAGCATGTGCGTGTCTGTGTGTGTGCGACTCGTGTGTTACTCCACTTTGATAGTTTGCTTTGGCAAACTGTTCCCAGCTTGCAACGTTTTGACAGATTGAAGGCTACCAGGGCCTTTGGCAAACAAATTACACTCTCCCCTCCAAGCGGTGGCGGAAGCCACATTTCCAGCGAGACTTTCCGATTCACCTTGCAGGAGAAGCAGCCCAACATTTCACACCAATCAGAACAACAACAACAAAAAAAGTTATGCCGTTTACCCAGCCCTGTTCTAGATTTTAAACACTCTAACGTTTCATTTCCTGTAGAAAATAATGCCCGCTGAAATTTGGTACAAGATTGACATCACGGAACTGGGACTCTGCCCTTGTGTATTCCCCTGGGCCAACCCCTTCCCACCCCCGTCCCCCAATCATCCTTGACTCCAGTAAGGGTGGATCATGTCACAGCCTCTGTGTACCTCGGATTACCTCAATGAACTCAATGCCACTTGAGCATATTAAGTCACAAAACAAGCAAAAGAGCAAAAATAAAAAATAAAAATAAATGTTACTTTTTTCCTTTTCGGTTAATACAACCCAAGAGATATTTTGGGAGGAACCTGATCACTAATAAAATTATACTGACCTGCACAAAAGAGAGCCAAAATCTTAGCATCGAAGTGAAATCTCCACCTGCACTCTGTGGATCAAAAATTTTTGCTAAGCGAGCATTTTACTGTGTTCAACTCAACCCTCTGCCTTCCTCTGACAGCAGTTAAAGAGTAAAGGCAGCAAGACAAGGAGATGGGTTACAAATGACATTAGCCAGAAGACTACGTGGTTACCACTGATCTCAACGCTTACAAGGATTATTTCATTTAATTGTCAAAACCATCCTATCAGACACTTTGATTATACCCATTTTTCAGGTGAGGAATTTGAGGCACAGAAAGGCTAAGAGTCATTTATCGAAGGGCACACACACCTAATGAGTGACAAAGCCTGAGTTCAAGGCCGAAAGTCAGATTCTTGGCCGGGACCCTTAATCACTGTGCTCTGGGGCCTCCTAGGACACAACACACCTTGAAACCAAGCATTTGCCATTTTATTACATCACTTTTCTTCTGCAGTCTGTATAAGGCTGTGGCTTCACACATCTGTTTTACTTTCTGTCATTGCTTGCAAAAAATAATCAGAAAATAAGTGGATACAGTAAAACTTCATGCATCCACTCTCACTAGACAACAGTCTAAATTTTAAAATAATTGAAGCTTACCATTGAAATCCCAAACTTAAAAAAAAATACATTCTGTTTCTTTGCCCTGCTTTCTCATACAGAGTATGCTGTGCTTAAGCAACCTTGTTTAGCTGGCTCAGAGTCACCAGAGTGAGTATTAATCAATTTGTGCAGCATAAGGTGGCAGCCTTGGAGCAGAGCAGCCTGAGAGCACCGTGGAAGCCTGGGGCTTTCTGAATCCAGTTGGCCCTTGGCCAGCTCCTCCCTACCATCAGGCAGGCTTCGCTTACCTTCCTACAGATGAGCCTGCGCCTCTTAAGTCGGCTTCCTTCGGGTCTGCCTTGGCCTTGGAAACCGTTAGACAATCAAGCTGCAGCCAAACCAAGATCAAACAGGCTCAGGGAAAAGGCCTGCCTGGCTTTCGTGGAGTAAATGTTTCCATTTTAGAGCATGGACTTATGGACACCTATTCTAATTGCATATTGGTTTTTATTGCTTATTTCCAGGCTCTCAATTCTCACAGCCATTTGCGTTTTCTGGACTGCAGTCTCTGGAAAAGTGAGGTGTTCTGTCACAGCACAGCTTTTTTTTTTTAATTTAATTAATTAATTAATTTATTTATTTATTTATGGCTGTGTTGGGTCTTCGTTTCTGTGCGAGGGCTTTCTCTAGTTGCGGCGAGCGGGGGCCACTCTTCATCGCGGTGCATGGGCCTTTCACTTATCGTGGCCTCTCTTGTTGTGGGGCACAGGCTCCAGACGCGCCGGCTCAGTAGTTGTGGCACATGGGCTTAGTTGCTCTGCAGCATGTGGGATCTTCCCAGACCAAGGCTTGAACCCATGTCCCCTGCATTGGCAGGCAGATTCTCAACCACTGCGCCATCAGGGAGGCCCCACAGCACAGCTTTTTAAGACACAAGACCCTTTGGTAAATTCCCCTGCTCCATGGTAGGCTTCTTGAGGAAAGAGTTCTGATACATCTTTGCAGCAAGCAGAATGACCAGCGCCGTCTTGGTCCAAACTCAGGGCTAATCAATAGCAAGTGAACAAAAGAATGGAAGGAGAGAATGAAGTGAGGGGAGAAATAAAAATGAGAGAGAGGAAATGCCAGTCACCAAGAAATACAAAGTGCTGCTGTGACCGACACTTTCATCAGGAAAATGTTTTCTAAGTACATCCCAGAATTCTCTGTTGGAAAAACAGAACTTGGGGAAGGAAAAAGACAATGCTAAAAGGTGGGTTTCTACAAGTTGGAGACATTGATTCTGATCCCGGGGTGAGAGGGGTGTCAATGTTAACCTGAGTCATATAAATTCACTCGAGTATACAACGAACAGGTAGTTTGGCAGCTGAATGATCACACCTTGACTCCACTGAACCCTTTTCGGTACAGAAGGTTCTAGCAAATCCCACAGTCAAGTTCTGAGTGATGAGGATGAGAGCCAGATGTAGGACTGTGCCAGGCATAAAGAAAAATCAATACTGTCTGAAAGCCTGCCATCATTTTATAGGGGTGGGTTTGCCAGGGCAATCCTCCAAAAATCGGTTTTATTTCCTGCTAGCCTCTATGCCTACCATTCAGATGGCTCCTACCGGGCTTCCCACAAAAGATTCCAGCAGGTTCTTCCTTGGTACACTTGTACTCTTCTGCATCCACCAGATGAGTCGTGTTTATATGGAGTTTAACCATGGTCCCAAAATTGACGATGCCAGGGCTTTGTAATTACATAAAATATTCAAATAGTACACAGGTCCATGAAGCAGAATGCAAAAAGAAAGAGTAGCTGGTAGTTGTTTCTACACAAACGAAACTGAATGCTTTGGAAAGACTCAATAAAGGCAAGTTGCCAAAAAAAAACCCCCAAAGAACTGGCAAATTAGGTGTGGATGAGACAACTGTAAATGATTAGGGGCAAAAATAATAAAAATCCAGAATCACTCTATAGTCAGATTGCTTTGCAAATGTCTTTAGATTCCCATTCCACTTTAAAGAAACCCAGATGGAAACCTCAGATAATGCTTATGGGTGTGGTTTGTGCAAGAAAGACAATCAGGGGTTCACACTCAAAGCAAAGTCCTTGGCCCCCATATCAAAAACTTGGTGAGTGAATGTACATGTGTTTTAAGTTAAAAATAAACTGTTAAAGGTGTGTGTCTGTATCATTTGCATGATCTTCTGCTTTAACCTACTTTTATAGTTAACTGAAGATCCTAATCAGGAAAGAAGAATCTTCTCCTTTTTTTCTCTCACACGAAGGATAAGTATTGACTCATTCATTCAATATTCAACAAATATTTTTTAAGCATCAACTGGATAGTGGTTTAGATGTGGGCTACACCAACTCAGCCCTGCCTTGTTGACACCTGAAGTTCAATACTTAGGATCCCAGCCTGGCCTCTTCTCTTCCCCCTCCTCCTCTTGCCCCTCCCCCTCCCACTCCTGCCCCTGGACAGGGGTTCCAAATCTCAGGTTCAGCCGTGCGGCTGCCACCTCTCATACAGCACTGCCCTAAGCAAGATGTGGGCAAAATAAGACCAAAGTACAAGAGGGCCTATTGGTCAGTCCATTTTTACCTTATGTAGCAGGTTAAATGGAGGCCTTCATAACAATAGGTCCATGCCCTGGACCCTGTGAATGGGACCTTATTTGGCGAAAGGGTCTTTGCAGATGTGACTAATTTAGGAATCTGGAGATGAGATCATCCTGGATTGTCCAAGTGGGTCCTAAATCCAAGGACAAGTGTCCTTCTAAGAGTCGCAAAGAAGAGAGACACATGGAGAAGAAAAGGCCATTGGAAGATGGAGGTAGACATTGGAATGATGCAGCTACAGACAAAGAACGCCTGGGGCCACCAGAGGCCGGAAGAGACAAGGAAGGATTCTCCCTTAGGACCTTCCAAGGGAGCACTATTCCCTGCCAACACCTTGATTTTGGACTTTGGGCCTCCAGAGCTGTGAGAGAACACAGTTCTATTGTTGAAAGCCACCCAAGATTGTGGTGATTTGTTACAGCACTAGGAAACCTCCTCTTGCCCCTCCCACTCCCACTCTTGCCCCTCCTCTTTCCTGTTTTCTTCCCACCCATATTTCTCCTCCTCCTTCACCCCATTTCTTGATCACTGGCATAGGGTCTCTAATTGACCCCATGACCCTTCCCAATTTTCACATATTTCTCTACTCAGAGGGGAGTCTCAGTTTTCATTCCTCAGCTATCACTATTTTGGGCATTCTCTTTCTCACACTTACAAGTAAACTTTCTCAACCCCATTCCTTCTTGTTGTTTGTATTCAGGATCTTTTTCAGTTCTCCCAGAACAGCCGCCTTTCTCTTTCTCATTTCCTCAATCCCTTCTGGCTGTATTTCTCAGCAAAGTAGCTGACAGGCATTACAGTAATACTTCTGTGTGTATCGAGGAAAAGAGAAGCCTTACTTTTCAGAAGACTAAAACCAGACACTTGACCTAGGGCCATCAACCTGTAAAATGATCCAGAACTCTCCTGCGTAAGGGCCATAAAAATCACCATCTAACCCCATAATCCCTCTAATTACATCTGCATTTCTTCAAAAACTACCATTCAAAATAAGAATCCCCCCCCCCAATCAACTTTAACCACTTGTTTGGCATTTTCAATAGTTTTGTTTTCCTCTGTGTTCTCATCTCAGAGATAACTTGTATCAACTATACAAAAGCACTCCATGAGGTAAAGAAAGAGCCCCTGACCAAGCAGACTGGCTCTAAAGAGACTTTGTTGGCTGGCCATGGTAGGTGGCCATCTTCACTTGTTACACTGCTTCTAGGGAGAAAACTGAGTTTCCTTCCACTCAAGCACTGAAAAAACACACATAGATGTAACTGTGCATACCAAAAAAAAAGGTGAATAAAAGAAATATATACACTTCCGTATTACTTAGTGCCTTTTCCTCTCTAACTTGTAACAGGTGACAAACCTTAATCTAGCCTTGACCAATCCTTTGGTCCAAACGGATTTCTCCTGCCCTGAGTTTTGCACAGCATCCAAGTCTTGTCCAAGGTTCAATGGCAACTCGCTAACCAGCTCCACCTAGAGTTAAAATCTTAGTGTCTCTTCTGCTACTGGGTTTAACCGTGGTTCTTTTGGTTACTACAGATTGTGAGCAGGGCAGAGACACTCTTGCTATGTTAATACTCAGGGCTTCTCCATCTCTTTCAATGACGGGGAGGCTGGCTTTCTGTTTCCCTGTGGCTTGGCAAGAACTGGGGAGGGATTTTTAAACGAAATCTCTGCATATCAGAACTGTGAATCCCCTTAAGTGCTTTTTCCTCTCAGGGATTTTCTTGGCAGCTAACTCCCAATTTTTCTCTGGTGTTTTCTCTATAGGTAGAGAAATCCTCCAGCTTTTCCTATTGATCTTTATGTATTTGGTTGCCTTGGTAAGTATTAAAAAGCCCTTAATATTTGTGTTTCTCTGTGTGCTTCTCATCTACCGATTTTATCAAAGACCTCTCACTCTTAAAGTAACCATAGCTCTTTGCCCCAGAACATTTTGAAAGGCATTTAAACAAAAGATACTCTAGTTTTTGTTTGTTTGTTTGTTTTTGTCGGGTTAAAATATATTTACGTGGCCCTAGAAACAGAATGCAGAATGGTTTATGAGTACCTGACTTATGAAGAAGTAGACTTGATGGAAGTCTTCAGCTGAACTCTCCCAAAGACTCTCCCGTGCTCATAACTCACATTTTCTTTCCCCAGCCCTTACAGCAGGACTGTTGGAGAAACGTCCTGCTGAGTAGCTCTGTTCAAACAATCCCTTCAGCAAGACCATAATCCTGGAGGCCTGTCAAGACTTCCAGAGTTCTGCCCGGAGGGTAGCAAGGCCACATCTAGCTTTCAACAACTCCCACCCTGCTAATTTCTAATCTGTGGGCAATTTCTCTGAAATAATGCACAGCTTGGAGGTGAGCCCGCCAAGCCTCCCTTGAAGGGAGATGGCCTCTGCATCACAGATCATTACAGAGATTAACTGCAGGGGCATCAATTAAAATTCCAAGCATTAAGAAAAAAAAAAAACTTTGCAAAAGGGACTTCTCTCAAATGAAGCCCTTCTTGTACAGCCTGGGTGGCCACAATTTTGAGGGTCTTCAGTACTCGTAGGGGCCTTTCTGATGGCAGCTAGATTTACACTTGCTTACCACATGGGGAAACTTAGGTTTTATCTGCTGCTCTTTTCAATCCAGTTCAATATATGACTGTGACCTCCATTGCTGTGTCTCCCATTGGGTCCTGGTGTTCAAATACGCTGTGGTCCTAAAGTGACCCAGTGGTCCAACTGCATTTCTCATTCCCCTGTGGTTTTACAGCAGTATGTTGGAGCTTCCACAAACTGGATACATATTTTATGTCTTGAAATATCTTTTAAATTATGTTTTAAACTATGGCTAAAAAAAATGCACCCATGCTAATTTAGATTAGATACCAAAGACTAACCACGAAGAGACTTGGGCTGCTCTGTTCATGGCTGGATTCTGAAGAAGCCTCAGGATGGAGCTTTTCCTGCCTTCTCTGACTCTTTTTGACACACTTGTTGATGTCATTGATGAAGATTATAGCTCTGCATGGGTCTTTGGACTGCAGGCCTGCACACGCCAATTCATGTAAAATTATACAGGCAGTTACAGACTAAGCTCACACACACACACCACACTCAGTGAAATGCCAGGCATGGGTCTAAGAGCATCTGTCTGGCAAATGCTCTAGCCCTGGTTGGGCCATCACATGTGGCACTGTCATAATAACACATTACAGACCGTTTTACTTTCCAGTGTAAGTTCTGGGCATTTGGGACTAACATATAGTTAAGGGGGGAAAAGAAAACTACAAGATATCCTTAGCGACTCAACTTTGAAACAAAAAGTTCTCCCTTTCCCTTTCTAGATTCTGAATCAATTTCTTTAAAGAGTATCCTGAGATTGCAAAATGAGCTGCATTGAAGAACTGTTACCAATTGCCATTACTTACCTTATGGATTACGATGTCGTTAATATTATGCAGCTAAAACCAGTCGCAAAATAAACTAGATGCTGAGACTGATGTACAAGCCATCATCCATAAATCTGATTTCAAATTTTGATGTTTATCCAAACAGACTCATTAATCTCATAATGTGTAAATATTACAAACTCAAACATCTAAAATAAATTTCTCTTAATAAAATGCTGCCGTTGGCTATTTATATGTTGAGATCTTTACATAGGATTTTGACTGAAGAATTTTTAAAGGGGTCTATCATCTTAAGGAAAGTTTGAAAACAGCCTGGATTCTAGAGCACCAAGCCCTTCCCCTGACTCTGCACTGAAGGAAATGAGCACCGGGAATTAAGCACTGGTTTTCTGATTTGCGTATGGTTGATATCTGTATCAAATAAAACATACAGGTGTGTCATAGATGTTTTGAACAGAAGGGACCAGAGAGGTCACCTTCTAAATACACTGGATCAATTAAGTCACAGTCTGTGGGGATACAGCTAGAGGACAATATTGTCTAAAGTTTTTCAGGTGATTCTATTGTGCAACCATGATAAATACCCACCAATCCAGTGACATCTTTATTTAAAAAAAAAAAAATCTGAGTCCTAGATGTTTCCCAGCAAATAGCAGAGCACAGCATCGAACCTAAGTCACTTGAATCTCAGTCCAAATACCTCTCACCACAGCACACAGTTCCCCAGGCCTCAGCAGCCTTTGTGAATAACAAACTTACTACATATATGTACACAGCATATAAAACATATCTGTGAGATGCAGGCCCTCAAGGCTAGTTATTATAAGAAATATATAGTAAAATTCAAATATCAAATTTCTTATTTCCCTGTTCTCTTTTTAAAAGGTTCTCCACTTACCTGAGAGACTCCAGGAAACAGGAAACCATGATGCTGGGTATCCCAGGAAAAGCAAGGGCTCCTCAGAGATGTTGCCAATTTTCTGCAGATGGGGGTGGCACTCAACTCCTACAGAAGAATAACAATGCTATTTTTAGCATCGTTTGCTTAGGAAGATTCTAGAGCCTAAGATTCTGCAGCTTAAGTTGGCCAAAGTGAGCAAATGGAAGACATTAGGACGAAACTACCATTGCCCAGTTATGCCCAATTATGGTGACCAGATTGCCCAAATGAAAGCAGATTATGTATGAACATGAGGTAACAAATTTACAGGACACTCAGCGCAGTGACTGAACCATAGAAGATGTTTAATAAACTCCCATCAGTATGACTACCTCAGACTCTAAGCTAAGAGCAGAGTTGGCATTAGGCAAACGCGCGTTGGAAATTTTGCTTCATCCACGTTAAAGGCTACTTGACCACAGGAAAGTCATTTCACCTCTGTGTCTTGGTTTCTCCAACTGTACAGTAGGGGTAAAAATACAGCCTAACCATAAAAAGAAATGATGTCTGGATACATGCTACAAGACAGACGAACCATGAAAACATTACACAAGTGAAAGAAGCCAGATGCAAAAGGCCACTTATTATATGATTCCACTTACAGGAAATGTCCAGAATAGGCAAATCTATAGAGACAAAAAATACATTAGTGGTTACCAAGGTCTGGAGGGTGGGGAGGGGCTAATTCGAGGGTCTGAGGTTTCCTCCTGGGGTGACAAAAATGTTCTAAAATTAGATTGTGATGATTGCACAATCCTGTGAATACACTAAAGAAAGTTTAATTGTACACATTAAATTGGAGAAGTGTATGGTATGTGAATTACATCTCAATGAAACTGTTCAAAAAATATGGCCTAAAGAACTGTGGCAGATTATGAAGATTAAATGAATGGACACATGTCATATGCTTAGCCCAGTGCCTGGAACAGAGGATGCTCAATTAAAAGTAGCTCTGCACAATTCCCTGGTGGCCCGTGGTTAGAGCTAGGCGCTTTCACTGCGGTGGCCCGGGTTCAATCCCTGGCTTGAACCCCAGAGTTTTCCAAAATCATTGGTTTCCAAATTCTTCTCAGGACTGCAAATTTCCTTCTCACTAGAAACGGGAGATGGGGGATAAATTACAAGGACTTACGAAAAGACGGTCAGGAGAATCAGAAAATTCCATTTGCAGGGGGAAATAAGATTTTTAAAGTTACAACCAGCCCTTTCTGGGGGTTATTAAGAAAATCAAGCCTCTTGAATGTAATCACCCCTAATTAGCCATCAGCAACTCATGAAATTACTCATGGTATTGAAGACCCTTAAATTCTTGGGTCTCAGCCAAAACTTACACTGAGATCCACCAGGAAGAAGGCCAACAAGTGCAAATTGGAACAGTTAAAACTCCTCTGAATCCGAGGCACGGTCTTCTTGCTCTTGGCTGGGAAGCGGATATGCAAAAAGACGGGATTTAGCTTGGGAGTCAGATGAGATCTTTGCCAAAGCTCCTGATAATGATCAACTAATCAGTAATTATTTACTCATGTGGGCTGCTCAGGTCCTCTCCAAGGTGCTATGGAATTCAAGAGATGAGGCAATGCAGGGTCTTGCTTTACAACCTAGCTTACATGGAAAAGATTTAGGGACACGGAATTGTGTGGGGAAAGGTTGGTGTTATCCAGAACAACACAGGGTAAATAGTGTTATACAGAGACCCTGAGCATAAATCAAGCTAATTCAAGAGAAGGAGAATCACTAGAGAGGGCTGGTCAGGTATCAGCAAGGAAGATGGGACTGAAAATCAGCCCTTAGCCTATGTGGGTTACAAAAGAACAATCCAAAGTGTTTGGTAAGAGTGTACACATTGTAATCTGAAAGACCTGGATCTAAGACCAGTACCTCCATTTATTAAGCAGGTGACCTTAGGCAATTAAGCCTTTTGGCTTTCAATTTCCTCATCTGTAAAATGGGGATACTGTCTATAACTACCTCATAGGGTGGTTGTGCATATCAGATACTTACTGAGACTACAGGACCTAGGTGCTAGATACACACACATAAACACACACACACACACACACACACACACACACACACACACACACACACACCAGGCATGGTCCCTGCCTTCATGGAAATTACAATCTACAGTCTAGATGCTAGAGGGCTACACATGTTAAAGAAACTGAAACACAAATAAGTATAAAAATAAATTGTGATAAGACCCAGGGAAGCCAAGAAGAAAGTGCAAGGTGCCTCAGAAAGTATACTGGGCAGTAGTCAGAGAAGGTCCCTCTGAGGAAGACCTTTATGCTGGGCCTTGAGGGGTGAGCGGGAGTCAGGCAGGTGAAGAGGGAGGGGGGCATCCCAGGGAGAGGGAATCGCACACGTAAAGGCACGTGAGGAACTGGGAGGGGGAAGGAAGGAAGCAGCTGCTGGGAAGTAGAAATCAAAGGAAACCCCAGGAAGAGCTGACCCCCTACTGAGAAGTAAAATCCCCAGAATGTGGAAAATGAATGGGTGAGGGGGGCAAGGGAAACTCACTGCTGCGGCCTCTCCCATCGCGGAGTACAGGCTCCGGACACGCAGGCTCAGCTGCCGTGGCTCACGGGCCCAGCCGCTCCACGGCACGTGGGATCTTCCCGGACCGGGGCACGAACCCGTGTCCCTTGCATCGGCAGGCGGACTCTCAATCACTGCGCCACCAGGGAAGCCCTAACAGCTTTTTTAGTTTTGTCAGGAAAGGAAGGGCAACGTTGAGGGAAGAGGGTGTGCTATAAAGCAGTGGTTTCCAAATCTGACAAGTCAACCAGAAAAACATGTTAAATTATCAGAACAGTTTGAAAATAGATTCACAACCGCTGCTGATAACCATGAACCTCGTTCTGTGTATTTTGCCTTCAGATATTTGCTGATGATAGAATGAAGCCATCACAATTAGCATATGTCACTTTAAAATATGGTTCCTTTCACCTTTATGTCACCCTTTTACAATTTATATTTTGAGTGTACGTTTTATGTGGTCACATCATACATTGATAGGTTAAAAAAATAACCAAGCATAGATTAGCATTGTATGCTCAAACATTTTTTACTGATGGGGTGTGCAATCAAAAAAAATTTGTGGAGGCCATTACTCTTGAATGTTTTTTTGACCAATTTCTTGTCAGATTTGACTGGTCACTTTTATCTTATGAAATGGTTGATGAGTGTGTCCTGGAAGAGCTGGTAGCAGCTCTGCCATTTCCTGATATTCACTTGGGTCTCTATGATTGTAACAGGGAAGAATAAATCTGACTCCATGTTGTATCTGTTTCTTTAACTTTTGTATTCTATTGCTTTTTCTACAAATTAATCACTCAAGGGATGTTGCCTAGAGCTTAAAGTATACATAATGGCCCATTCTCCAGGAACCCTGCCTCCCATGCCTGAGTGTTAAGTTAAAATACCTTTGTTTAGCTCACAGGAAACTTCCTGACCAGGCCTACCTGTGAATGGCTGCAGGAAGAAAGAAATTAACACATCCCCTCTGGCGTCTGGCCGGAACCAGGAAATATTGCTAACAACTTATCACCTTTTTTACTTTACCTCCTCACCTCCCCTTCTTTGTTCTATAAAAGGAACTAGCGTCCAAACCCGGGCAAGATGGTTCTTTGGGACACGAGTCCACCATCTTCTCGTCTGCTGGCTTTCTGAATAAAGTCACTATTCCTTGCCCCAACAGCTCGTCTCTCGATTGATTGGCCTGTCCTGCAGTGAACAGTACGAGCTTGGATGTGCTAACATGATTACTATGTGCTAAATCAGCTCTGCTTTTCAAACTGTGGGTCACAACTCATTAGTCTGTCATGAAATCAACTGCATGAGTCATGACCTGCACTTTTTTTAATGAAATATAAAAGAACAAAAAAGAAAATACCAGCATTTATCACACACAGTAAGGCTAAGTAAGTATGTCTCACTGTGGCTACCGGTCAGAAAAGTTTAAAAGCCCTGGCTCTGGAGGATCAGAAGGCACTGCAGGATTCTCACTGTGATGAAGGAGTAAAACTGTGAAGATGTGGCGAAGACACGTTATCCAAGCCCTGGCAAAAGCACCAGGAGAATTTTGACGAGATGGGGAAGAAAGAGCCCTTGTAGGTTCTGGAGCAGGGAGGGACCTGAAGAAAATGAGGTTTCCCGAAAATCCATTTGGCAACAGTGCCGGGGATTGAGTAAACATGCTATCTGTGGAGCGAGTCACCTTTGGGGGTTTGCTCCTGTTGATTTATAACCTTTCTTGACAGTGAACAAAAAAATCGAACGATCTAGTTTCTGTTAAAACATATGTTCCCTGGCCGATGGAGGCCCCGCCGGCTCCCCTTTCCACAAAGACCCTGCAGGAAGGCTGGACAAGTCACCTGATCTGGTTCAGGCCAAAGTCACAGTCCCCACACACCTGGGGAACAGGAAGGATATGACAGGAGGCACGAAGGCTTGGGATGGAGGGGACAGAAAGAGGGGCCACAACAGATGTAACCCAGGGCAGGAGCTGGCTTCCCTGACCCCAGAAGGGGCCACTGTGCCCTGAACATTGGCGCTGTTGTGCTGCCCCTTTCCCACAGGCCACCTCTGAGGATCCTTCCTGCCCCTTCTCCTCTTGGCCTGACCAGATCCCCTGGAAGATGCCCCCTGATTTCAGTGCACCCTAGGTGATCAGCCTCTCAGGTCTGGGTTCAGAAAGACCACCTCGTGGCCACATCCCAACCACAGACCCCAGATCCCCCTCCTGCCCTCCTCGCCGTCACGCACAGGCTTCTCCCCCGGAAATATCGTCTCTCAGAACCCCAGCCCACTGTGTGCAGAGCCCCCACCTGATTGGTCCAGTTGTCTGTGGACCAAAGTACCAGGATGTCAGCTCTCAACATCAGTGCGTCCAACCTACCTTTGTCTTCCATTAACAGGAAAGTGGAAGAGAAGTCAAGAAAGTCAGGAATCAACTTTTACTACACTACACACCTGATATGCGATATAAGCATGTTATTTAATTCTCATAGCAAAACTTAGGCCACACGATGGGTGGAGGGTAGGGCTTGGACTTGAATACAGACCACCAACCACAGGGCTTCTCCTCTTTTCACTTTATTAGACTCACTATCTCCCAGCTGGTAGAGAATCATAGCTAGACACTCAACAAATGAATGAATGGATGGATGGATGCTACCCCAAGGGGACGGGTATACCTCACCTCTTTGCTGGGAGATGAAACATTTCAGGACATGACTTGACTGTGCCATGAACATCACCTACAGCAAAGTGAGCCAAGATGAGCAATTTAATAACCTATTATTTCAGATAAGAATAATAATAATGTAGCTGGGGACTCGAACAAACATCTACTGAGTGTTTACCATGTATCAGATGGTTTTCTAAGTGCTTTATATTAACTCATTTTATCCTCACAACAACCCCATGAAGGAGATAGCATTGAGAAATGGAGGAACAGAGAAGTTAAATAACGTTTCCAAAGTCACCCAGCTAGTAGGTGGGAAAGTCACAATGCAAACCCAGGCAGCCTGAGCCCAGAGTTTATGCACTTAACCATCATTTGATACTGCCTTCTACCTACACACAAACAGGGCTGGCTTAAAGGATCAAAACAGAGTCTGTGTCTGCTGCTGGTCTACATCTTTTCCCAGGTGCCATCTCGAGTACAAGTTTAGAGATAAAGGAACACTCTAGGTCTCAATGGATCCGTTGAATGGGTTCCTCAAGTCGCAACACATCAGAGTGGTCCCATGTCTCCTGCAGGGCTGGGACCAGTGATTCTGAAGTCCTTGAACATTTGTGTATGTGGAGCAATCAGGTTACCAGCTAATGAGCTTTCAATACCTATTGAGTTAGGAAGCTTCGTGCCAGATACTACATATGACAAGGGGTGGGGGGTGGATCCCTGCCCTTGAGAAGCTTACACTCTTACTGAGGCAGACAAATAAATACAAAAATACATAAATGAATATTTCTTTCACAACGATACATTACCCTAGACTGAGTGCCCAATGGCTGGTACAGGCAAAAGGAATGCCAACAGTCCAAGGAAGTAAATAGCACAGTGGACTTTTATTATTAGCACTTACGTTATTCTTTTGAGAAAGAAATATCCTTTCTCAAAAGAGTCACCATTAATAATACGGCGGGCAAATTTGCCAGACAACAATGGGAGGTACAGGACAGGGTCTAGAAGCTTAAAAGAGAAGGGATTATCATCTCTTTTAACAGATACCAGGCACGCTCGCTCTTATGTTCTGTTTACACTTGTCCCTCACTGGTTGGGGAGCTTCTCAAGGCCAGGGATAAGTTTATTCATCTTTTCATCTTTACTCATCTTTGCCTGGTACAGAGTGGCCCTGCAATAAAAGTTTGATGAATGAATGGAGGATGAACAGCACGTGTCTCCAATAGACTTTTACTTCTTAGGAAGCGGGCCCATGTCTGATTTCTCTCTAGGTGCTATTGCTGGTGTCCAGTGAATGGCTACAGACTGCCCTAGAGAAAGAATGAAGGCACCGGCCCACAGCAGATGTGTGCTGCCTCCACGGAGGGTCCGACCCTCCTCAGCCCTCTGCTGGCCATCATCACTCGCCACAGCCCTTTCAGGAAATCCTGCCTCAGGCAGCAGGGTATTCAGGAAAGCTGACCTTGGAGCCCCAGCGCCCCCCCAACCCGCCCCCGCTCCCGTCACCTTTCCAGTCTCCCCGTCCTGATCTGAGGCCAGAGGTATGTTCTCCTGACACCCCCTCTGCTCTCAATATTTGGTCTTTTCTCCTACCCCTTGCAAAGCCCATCCTTTTTTCCCATCACATTCAAACCCAGCCACAGAACTCATTTCTTTCCATTGAACCTCCATTCTGCAAACTGGCTGGCTTGCCCAGAGCATCCTGAAAACCCAGAGAATCTGAATTAGGTAAAAATGTTAAGAAGATCTTAAAACTCCCCGGATACTATTAAGCAAACACATTACAGTGGGTTTTGCTAACTCATTAAAGGAAACACCTTACTTCTCCTTTCTTCCCTGGAGAAACTAGGTAATCAGCACAGATTAGTCAAGGATTTCAATGCAAACTATATCATTTTCATGGTCATCAACACTGATGTGGCATATATTTGTTTCCAGTCCTAAAAAACGCTTCCCAGGTAACTAAGGAAAACAGTCAAGGGTAGAAATAGCAGGCGGGCAAGATATTTTCAATAAATGAGCCATTTGTTCCTGCTTCTGTAGAGAGTTGCTTTTTCAATTTCGGATGACATGATACTGCAGATGGAAGGGAGAAATGCATCTGGAGTAAGAGCGCTTTCTCTTCTCCAAATATTCCTTAGTCGCTTGATTTACAGCACTTGATGAACTTGGTTAAATTTCTTTACTTCTGTGTAAGTCGCATATGCAGAACTCCAACCTAGCAACTGCCACAGTGTATCATCATGATCTGTGCTTTCCTTTCCTCCCCAAAACAGGACACTACAGAAGAGTAAAGACTTTTCTCAAAGACTTATTTTTTATATTCCTGGTACCTAGAACAGCAGCTGGGGGCCCAATTGGTGTTCTGTGATGACAGAGAACTTAACATTCAATCTCACTCGGTGGACATTCTCTTCAAGCATGACCATACTACATTTCCAACGTACTGATGCCCAGCGCACAATCTGAATAGAGACTTTCCTGTTTTGTAGTGACTGCTAATTGTTTCTGAAATTAACACCATCAGTGACCTTCTCTGCCCTACTTGGACACACGAATAAACAGCTGTGATGTGATGCAGGCCACCCTACCTAGGAATCGAAGATACCTAGAGACAGACTCCAGCCTTCTTGCCCACTCAGACTCAACCTCTCCCCAGCATCCTCTGCCAAGAGTGACTTGTAATCCCTGGATTGTACTCATCGAAGGAAACACG
Organism: Lipotes vexillifer; assembly: GCF_000442215.2. Classification (NCBI taxonomy): domain Eukaryota; kingdom Metazoa; phylum Chordata; class Mammalia; order Artiodactyla; family Lipotidae; genus Lipotes; species Lipotes vexillifer. The sequence goes on from NW_006795663.1 coordinate 1,127,233, forward strand.
ATCAGACTTCCACAGCCTGAGCTCTGCACAGGAAACACAGATTTTCTGATGTGCTACCCAGGCCTTCTCCAAGGTGATGATGAACTTTGGTCAAAGGCAGGTGGCCATAAGACTAATGGCAGCTTTGGCTCAGGCTGAGCTCCCCTCCTGGTCCACCTTCCCCTCCTTTTGATATAAGGTCCTGGCATCTACAAATGGCCTCTTGGCACTCTGGCAAACACCTGTGTACATCTGTGTATGCACCACACACACGTACACACACACACACGTCGGGGAAGTGGGTATGCCACGTGCGCTAACACTAAAAGACAAACTCACAGACAGCAAGCATCAAATTCATCCACAAGATAGGTCTAGGTGAGACTTCAAGGCTGGGTGGAACATAGCTAATATGATAGTCTTTTAGAAAAAAAACTGTCTATACAATTGCACATGTTTATTGAGGAAAAATTGAAAACTACAGGAAAACGTAAAGAGGAGAGCTATAATTACTCATAGCCTCACATTCCAGGTTAATCACTCTGAATGCTTTTGGTGTTCCACCTTCTGGTCTTTTTTCTATGCTTAATGCTTAGCTATATTATCTGTCTATTCTACATATACAAAATCACTTAAACAGTTTTGCATTCTATTTTTGACTTTAAATCATAAACATCTCATTTAATCACTGTATAATAGTTCACCCCATGGAAGCTGGATAACATATCTAAGTAGTTCCCTTATTGTTGGAATTTGTGATGAGTATCTTTATAGGAAATTCTTTATCTGTTTCTCTGCTTAGATCCTTATGGTAGATTCCTAAAACCAGAATCACTAAGCCAAAAGGTATGACTATTTAAGGTCCTTCTTACATATGGGTTGTTTTCAAAAAGAGCATACCCACCTAAAATCCCACTGTAGTGGATGAAATAAACATACTTGCCAATAATGTTAGCATTATAATCTTTTTAAATTTGATCCATAATTAGTTAGGGTGGGCTAAGAGCTGCAACAAACCATCCTAGAGTTTCAAAGCCTTAACCCAACAAAAAGTTTTTGCTCAATTCATTGTCTGATGTGGCTTGGAAGGGGCACACTCCTCCACACAGACATGCAGGCATCCAGGGACCCAGTCTCTTTTCATCTAGCGGTTCCACCATTGTCTAGAGCTTCGGAATCCTCAGCTGTTTTTTTTTCTACTTTCCAGCCCATGAACAAACAAGGGAAAAGAGAAAGCATGGGGGATTGAGCTAACAGCTTTGAGAAGCCGTTAACAAATCACTGCCACTCATATTCTATTAGTCATATGGCCATACCTAACTGCAAGAGCGTGTGGAAAATGTGGTCTGTCCATACTCCCACGAAACCTTTGAGTAATAACTTTGCTTGGTACAGGGTGGGCATTCAGTGTGTTAGTCACAATAGGCCAAAAAAAAAAAAAAAAAAAGGTAAATCATTTTAACTGTATTCCTTCAATTACTAGTAAAGTTGGAATCGTTTTTCATTTTTATTAGTCATGTGTACTATCTCTTCTGTGCATTTTTTACCTCTTTTGCCAGTTTTTCAGTACAGTTCATAATGTTTTCAGTTGATTTTTAAGAAGCTGTTTCTATATTAAGGACACTGACCCTTATTTTGTCAAGTTCTTTCAGTTTGATTTTTGTCTTTTAATTTTGCTTGTAACTTTTACGCAAATAAGTTTTTATTTTGTCTTTAAATCTATCAATTATTTCCTTTGTGACTTTTCTGATTGACATCTCATCACAGAATCACAAAGCACACAAAAACTGGGAGATTCCAACCCAACTCTCCAAATCCATTATTTTGTAATCATGATTCACAGATGAATAAACTGATTGCTCAATGAAATAAGCTGACTGGTGCAAAGTATGGCAGCTAATTAGAGGCAAAGCTCAGACTAGAGATTTTTTTTATTGCAGTATAATTGCATTACAATGTTGTGTTAGTTTCTGCTGCACAATGAAGTGAATCAGCTATATGTATACCTATATCCCCTCCCTCCTGGACCTCCCTCCCACCCCACCCTCCCATCCCACCCATCTAGGTCATCACAGAGCACCGAGGTGAGCTCCCTGTGCTTTATAGCAGGTTCCCACTAGCTATCCATTTTACACATGGTAGTGTATATATGTCAATCCTAATCTCCCAATTCGTCCCACCCTCCTCTTCCTCCCACCATGTCCACATCAGACCACAGATTTTTAATTTTTATTGAGTGTATAATACCTGACAGACTGCGCTGAACACTTTTCAAACATTACTTTACGAGGTAGGTGCTGCTGATATATCCATTTTACACAGAAGGAGACTGGCTGCGAGCAGTGAAGCACTGTGTCTGAGGTCATCAGAGGCAAAATATGCCCCTAGTAAAGGGCAACAGCATGATGGAACCCAAGCCCACCTGCTGTCGAGTCCTGGCTTGTGTCAGCCCTCCATTAAGCTGCCTCTCAGGTCCCCTGACACACTGCATCAGATACACATTTCCTGGAGAGCTGCTTGAGTTCACATTTACCGGGTGCACAATGCAGGCTGCAGCCTGGGCCGAGCCAGGGGAGCTGCTGTGTATGAGGTTGTGCTCTGCCCCGTTCACTCCACGGCAGCTTTGGTCTTGGGTCCAGCATATCATCTCAGTGCCCCCATGCACTTACCCGTCCAGAACACATCCCGGCTCCGTGTGCCTTGGCCACCATAAATCAGTCAGCCACATACTCTGCCCTTGGCGCTTCTGAACATCAGAGAGAAGGATTTGCCTTTTCCTGCTCAGCTCTTGGGGCTTCTGCATTGACATTTGAGTTATGTCATTATTTTTTTAAGCGATAGAAATCTAGTCAATGATTTGTAACAATCACTGCTGTGCGGTGTAGGCTGAAAGGCTCATATATCCTTACAGAGGGAAGCAAAAACCCAGCAAATTAGTCTTATTTCCTTGACACAACTCTGTGATGGGCTGGTATTAGGTAAAGCTGAAATCGGGTGCCATGATTAAAAGATTATGATAATGAAAAACAGACAGCCATCTTGTGACTTAGGAAATATTTTCAAGGAAACCAAGAGAGGCAAGTCGCTGGAGTCAAAGGTCACCCAAAGGTCAAGGGGAACAGTAAAAGACAATTGGGTTTTACGGAATAAAACGGAATAAAACCGTTACCATACACTTTTTCTTGAACCCAATCGTCAGCAGCCATTTGCGTCTGTTCCCTGCAGGTCTCCTCTGTCTGCTCCCCCTGTGACCCAAACCAGGACTAGAAAAATATCAACCACAACCCATCCCCCGCTAATGAGCTCTGTACACTGGGTAAGCACTCTTACACTCTGACCTCTTTGATTATTATCTCATGCAGAGGTCTCAAAAACCCAACGTCTCGGGCTTCCCTGGTGGCGCAGTGGTTGAGAGTCCGCCTGCCGATGCAGGGCACGCGGGTTCGTGCTCCAGTCCGGGAGGATCCCACATGCCGCGGAGCGGCTGGGCCCGTGAGCCATGGCCGCTGGGCCTGCGCGTCCGGAGCCTGTGCTCCACAACGGGAGAGGCCGCAACAGTGACAGGCCCACGTACAGCAAAAATAAAACAAAAAAAAACACCAACGTCTCAAGGCCTGCCCTCTCATCCAGACTGTTTTCCTGTACTTTGAGTTTCCTCCTGCTGATGGCCCACACATGCTTAATGATAAAAGGACCTGGTCACCAGCTCCACACAAAGTCCTCTTCCTGCCGAGCTTTCCTACTTTGATGGTGGTATCACTATTCTCTCAACGAACAAAGCTCAAAGCCTGCCTGGGCTTCTGTGATTTCCCCCTCCCATGAGCCCTAGACCCCATCTCTTGCCAGCTGTCAATTCTTTGCTTGTAACTGTCTCTCAGGTAAACCCTCCCCTCTCCTCTCCATCTACTACCAGCCTCTTCCAAATCACCATCCAGATCACTGCAGTAAGTGTTTCTCTGATTTCCCTAAGCACCTTTGCCAAAAATCAGATGGGCACACCTCTAGGTTCTCTCTTCTGTCCCTGTGCCAACCGCACACGGTCTTGATTACTGTGGCTATATGTCTTGAAACCTGGGAGACTGACTCCTCCTACTTTCTTCTTTTTCAAAATTATTTTCGGAAGTTTGAGCATGAGATATCTCAGTATGGATTTCTTTGGGTTTATCCTGTTCGGAACTTACTAAGCTCTTGAATTGGAGGCTTGTGTCTCATCCTAACCTTGGGAAGTTTTCAGCAATTAGTCTATTGAGAACTTTTTCAGTCCTGCCCTCTTTCCCCTCTACCGGGATTTCAAAGACCCAAATGTCAGGTCCCCTGAGGATCTGCTCTTTTTCTCTTCCTCTCGTCTATTTTCTCTCTGTCCTTCAGATTGGGGAATGTTTATGGTTATGTCTTCAAATTCACTGATTCTTTCCTTTGTCATCTCCATTCTGCTGTATAGCCCATCCAGTGTGACTTTGTTTTGGTTACTGTTTTCTTCCATTCTAAAATTTTCATTTGGTTCTTCTTTATGCCTTTTGTTTCTTTGCTGAGACTTTCTATTTTTTTTCCCGTTTGTGTCAAGCATGTTCATAATGGCTCACTGAAGCATGTTTATGATGACGGCTTCAAAATCTTCGTCAGATAATTGCCACTTCCCTGTCACCTCAGTGTTGTCTCTTCTCATTAAGCTTGAGATCTCCATGCATCTCGGTGTGACGAGTGGTTTTCAATTAAAACCTGGACATTTTAGGTATTACGTTATGAGGCTCTAGAACTTACTTAAACCTTCCATTTTAGCTGGCTTCCTCTGACACTGCTCCAGCTGAGGAAGGGGAATCCTACCTCATCACAGCCAGGTGGGGATAGAAGTCCAGGTTCCCCGCTTGGCCTCCTAAGGGGGGAGGAGGGCTCATAATTACTGCTGACAGGGGAGGGGGTTCCAGCTCCCCAACAAGTCTCCACTGATATTTCCCTGGCTGGGAGGGGTAGGAGGGCCACATCACTGTGCCTCACAAGGCCTCCACTGGCACCACTGGGGGAAGGCAGAGAGTGGGAGGGGATGCATGGCCTCGTTACTACTGGGTGGTGGTAAGAGTCCTGACTCTCCACTAGGCCTCCTCTGACCACCCAGCGGGGAGGGGCAAGGACGCCTTACTGCTGCTGGGTGGGAGTGAAAGTCCAGGCTCCCCACATGTCTCAGCTAAGAAATGGGCTCCCAGAAATGGCTATCATCATTCATTCAGGAGTGAGGAATTAGTGACCCCAGAGACAGAGTAGGATGGGTTACTGGAGATCAAATGGCAAAGCGGTGGCAAAGTCAGGACTCAACGTCCATGCCCTCAGCTCCAAGACCACTCGTCTATAAACCAAAGAGCTCCAAGAGCACAGGAAGAATGCCAGCCCCCTCCCCAACATAACAGTGCAAAATCTCACCAGCCAAAGGATAGTGGCTGCCTGTCTTCACATCCTGCCAGACCCCAGGCCAGAAAGCACACGTGGTTATGCACATCAGCCCCCTGAACAACACAAACACATGTCTACTCAAGACAGGCCTTCCATCCAACACACACAGCAAAAGCACACTCGAGAGCCAAGAACCACAGCATCACAGTCACCTTCGGGGCTGGTGGTCTCCCATCTGGAGAGGATCCTGGCTTTCCTACCGTTGGAATCTCTGAAACCAAGATACACCCAGGAGCTGTGGACCTCAGAGCAGCCAGCAGACCAGACGCGCCCCTCCTGGCTGGAGAGCTAGGTCTGCACCCAGCTGGAGACGCCTGCTTTGGACGTGGGGCCTCTCTTCTGGCCCTGGCCATGGTCTCAGCACAGCACTGCTTATTCTCCAGCAAGGGAAAGCTGGTGACCCGGGAGGGGAAACTGCTTTCTAACAGCCTTTGTTTTTGTTTCCATTTAAAAAGGTTAGTGACTTTACTGCATGTGGAAAGAACCAAAGTAACAATTTCAAAGAGGCTCAGCATGTTTTGGAGCTGACCAAATATACAGAACATTTGGGTGGGGAGGAAAAGAAAGGGAAAAGAGAGAACAAAGTTTATCCCACATTCACCATGTGCCAGACATACGCCTTGGTGCTCCTTCCCATGCTTCCACAACAACAATTCCAGCCAGAATTAAGCTCCAAACCCCTTACCATAGGCCATCAGACTGTCCAGAGGCAGACAGAGTTGTTAGATTCCAGGATGGTACACAGTAACGAACAAAGTTATGGGATACAATTTGAACCACAACATAGAATGATATAACTATTAATAAAGTCATTTGATGCCTACATTTCAAAACAATATGATTTAAATTTTAAAATTCGTTAGAATAACTTGCCTACATTGGTATCGCCCAGACTGATAAATACCCACAATCTTTTGATAGAACTTGTGAACTTAGCTATACTCTTATGACCACTGGAACTTCTATGAGTGATTTTGTTGACTGCAGGGCTATTTTAACATTCACTCTTTTTATTTTTTTTTTAACATTCACCCAATTGAAAACAATTTTCAAATATTATAGTCATCTAGACCAGGGGTCAGCAAACCCTGGCCAGTGGGCCAGACCTGTCCCACGGCCTGCTCTTGTCACATTTTCAAATGGCTGAACAAATATTGAAAGAAGAATACTATTTCACGACATGAAAATTATATGAAATTCAAATTGCAGCACGTGTAAATAAGGTTTTACTGCCCATTCTTTTCTGTATCGTCTATGGTTGCTTTTGTGCTCAAAAGGCAGAGCTGATTAGTTGCAGCAAAGACCCTACAAAGCTGAAATATTAACTCACTGGCCCTTTACAAAAGAAGTCTGCTGACCTCTGATCTAGATGGTCTGTCAAATGGTGGTGCTGGATTGAAAACACACTGTGATGATGACAGTAACAACCACCATCGGCAGCTTGGCTATTGAGGAAGCCAAACAACCGTCCTGAGATACCAAGTGGGCCGCTTATGAGTGAGCCCTCTGTGCAGTGTTGGTGATAACAGTGACAGCATGAAAAGCCAACTTCGAGCAAAATTATGCATTCTGAGAATGCACCACGCACCCATGCACGCTCTGTACATTTATCCTCTGGGGAAAATCACAGTCTGAATGATGATAGATCTGAATTCTGTGAGGTCTTCGAGAACGCAGCCCTCCCGTAAAACAGGCTTCTGCGTCCTCCCTCCCTTTCCCATGTCAGCGTGCGGCCCTTCTTAAGTCCCTGTGACTTCCCACTACTGTCAGGCTGACAGTTATCACCTGCCTTCCCTTTATCACACACATGATCTCCCCGCCTGGCCCCTCCAAGGCTGTAAGTGCCCCCCAAGGCAGGAATGTCAGCTCCTTTCTCTTGAAGGCGGACAGATGTCCCAGCGCCCATGAAGGCCCTTCGTTTCAAGAGAGGAATGAACAAACGCTGTCTCCTCTCACTCTGACGGCAGGTACAGTGATCATTAGCCCTTTTCACAAATGAGGAAACTGAAGCTGGAACAGGCACTAAGGCACTAAGTGACAGGCACTAAGTGACAGAGTCAGGACTGGAACTCACACTTTGGCACTAAGTGACAAAGGCAGGGCTGGAACTCACACCATTTACGATGGAGGGTCCTGCTGCCATGCGTGACCGGGGCTCAGAAAGTACTGGAAGCAGGGTGAATGGATGCAAGGCAAGGCCCACGCAGAACCACGAAAGTGTGTTTGCACAATCTCAGAAGCCGCCAAGATCTTCCCCTTCACTATGCTTAGTGAAAGAAGCTAGTCACAAAAGACCACCTATCGTATGATGCTATTTATATGTGGACACCGTACGAACACTGATGTAATTTCCCTGCATGGAACTCGGTAAGTCCAAATTCGCAGCACCTCTTATATCCCTTGTAGGAGTGAGGTGTTGAGTTCCTCCCACGTTTCCCCGAGAAAAGAACAGTACCTAATAAGGAAGGGAAAAGGGAGGCCAAAACAAGCATCCATTCTGTTTCTGGGTTCTCTCACCTGGGCCTCTCAGGTGCCTTTTCTCTGAAGGCCCCTCAGCAGCATTAATGTTATTAGAACAGCTCCTGCTTTGGACCTAGTAATTACATGACCAGGAACTGAATTTCCAAAATGGAACATGAGATCAGCAAAACAAAAAACAAAAGAGCAAACTGAACATTCAAACTGGTAGTACTAATTTTTTGATGAGGAAGAAACTAGAAACCACCTAGATCTCTAACAGAGGATGGGGAATGGCTAAGGAAACCATGATGGGGGCAAAATGATGGAAATGGTCATTAAGCTTAAAAATGGGAACCCCGACTATGTCAAGAGAAATGTTAATGTAAAAATCATACTATGTGAAAAAGACATGCATAAATTAAAATATAGGCAAATATCAAGGAGAAAACAATATGAGTAATTAGTGTACTATGCTGATATGTGGGGTGAGCCAGGGGGTACAGAGAAGGGAGGGGGAATGGAGGGGTACTGCAGCAAAGCAACATGTACAGTAAAACTCAAGTTAAAATATAGCACAGTTGTGGAATTATATAGTTTTCTGGAAGGCCAATTTGATTATATGTATCAAATACCCTAAGAGTATTTATATCTTTGGCCCAGAAGGAGCGCTATGCATTAACAGATGTACAAAAAGATGCACAAAAGAAACAGTTTTATTTATAAACAATGTCGAAAAACTGAAAAAAACCAACATGTCCAAAACAGGGGACTGTTTAAGCAAACATTAATATTTTTTTAACATCCTTATTGGAGTATAATTGCTTTACAATGGTGTGTTAGTTTCTGCTGTATAACAAAGTGAATCAGCTATACATACACATACATCCCCATATCTCCTCCCTCTTGCGTCTCCCTCCCACCCTCCCTATCCCACCCCCCTAGGTGGTCACAAAGCACCGAGCTGATCTCCCTGTGCTATGCAGCTGCTTCCCACTAGCTAGCTATTTTACATTTGGTAGTGTATATATGTCCACGCCACTCTCTCACTTTGTCACAGCTTACCCTTCCCCCTCACCGTGTCTTCAAGTCCATTCTCTACGTCTGCATCTTTATTCCTGTCCTGTCCCTAGGTTCTTCAGAACCTGTTTTCTTTCTTTAGATTCCATACATATGTGTTAGCACACGGTATTTGTTTTTCTCTTTCGGACTTACTTCACTCTGTATGACAGACCCTAGGTCCATCCACCTCACTACGACTCAATTTCATTTCTTTTTATGGCTGAGTAATATTCCATTGTATATATGTGCCACACCTTCTTTATCCATTCATCTGTTGATGGACACTTAGGTTGCTTCCATGTCCTGGCTATTGTAAATAGAGCTGTAATGAACATTGTGGCTCATGACTCTTTTTTTTTTTTTTTTTTCTGGCGGTACGTGGGCCTCTCCCGTTGCGGAGCACAGGCTCCGGACGTGCAGGCTCAGTGGCCATGGCTCACAGGGCCCAGCCGCTCCGCGGCATGTGGGATCCTCCCGGACCGGGGCACAAACCTCTGTCCCCTGCATCCGCAGGCGGACTCTCAACCACTGCGCCACCAGGGAAGCCCCATGACTCTTTCTGAATTATGGTTTTCTCAGGGTATATGCCCGCTACTGGGATTGCTGGGTCGTATGGTAGTTCTGTTTTTAGTTTTTTAAGGAACCTCCATACTGTTCTCCATAGTGGCTGTATCAGTTTACATTCCCACCAACAGTGCAAGAGGGTTCCCTTTTCTCCACACCCTCTCCAGCATTTATTATTTGTAGATTTTTTGATGATGGCCATTCTAACTGGTGTGAGGTGATATCTCATTGTAGTTTTGATATGCATTTCTCTAATGATTAGAGATGTTGAGCATCCTTTCATGTGTTGTTGGCAATCTGTATGTCTTCTTTGGAGAAATGTCTATTTAGGTCTTCTGCCCATTTTTGGATTGGGTTATTTGTTTTTTTGATATTGAGCTGCATGAGCTGCTTGTAAATTTTGGAGATCAGTCCTTTGTCAGTTGCTTCATTTGCAAATAGTTTCTCCCATCCTGAGGGTTGTCTTTTCATCTTGTTTATGGTTTCCTTTGCTGTGCAAAAGCTTTTAAGTTTCATTAGGTCTCATTTGTTATTTTTGTTTTACTTCCATTTCTCTAGGAAGTGGGTCAAAAAGGCTCTTGCTGTGATTTATGTCATAGAGTGTTCTGCCTATGTTTTCCTCTAAGAGTTTTACAGTGTCTGGCCTTAGATTTCGGTCTTCAGTCCATTTTGAGTTTATTTTTGTGTACGGTGTTAGGGAGTGTTCTAATTTCATTCTTTTACATGTAGCTGTCCAGTTTTCCCAGCACCACTTATTGAAGAGGCTGTCTTTTCTCCACTGTATATTCTTGCCTCCTTTATCAAAAACAAGGTGACCATGTGTATGTGGGTTTATGTCTGGGCTTTCCATCCTGTTCCGTTGATCTATATTTCTGTTTTTGTGCCAGCACCATACTGTCTTGATTACTGTAGCTTTGTAGTATAGTGTGAAGTCCAGGAGCTTGATTCCTCCAGCTCCGTTTTTCTTTCTCAAGATTGCTTTGGCTATTCGGGGTCTTTTGTGTTTCCATACAAATTGTGAAATTTTTTGTTCTAGTTCTGTGAAAAATGCCAGTGGTAGTTTGATAGGGATTGCACTGAATCTATAGATTGCTTTGGGTAGTAGAGTCATTTTCACAATGTTGATTCTTCCAATCCAAGAACATGGTATATCTCTCCATCTGTTTGTATCATCTTTAATTTCTTTCATCAGTGTCTTATAATTTTCTGCATACAGGTCTTTTGTCTCCTTAGGTAGGTTTATTCCTAGATATTTTATTCTTTTTGTTGCAATGGTAAATGGGAGTGTTTTCTTGATTTCGCTTTCAGATTTTTCATCATTAGTGTATAGGAATGCAAGAGACTTCTGTGCATTACTTTTGTATCCTGCTACTTTACCAAATTCATTGATTAGCTCTAGTAGTTTTCTGGTAGCATCTTTAGGATTCTCTATGTATAGTATCATGTCATCTGCAAACAGTGATAGCTTTATTTCTTCTTTTCCAATTTGGATTCCTTTTATTTCCTTTTCTTCTCTGATTGCTGTGGCTAAAACTTCCAAAACTATGTTGAATAATAGTGGTGAGAGTTGGGCAACCTGTCTTGTTCCTGATCTTAGTGGAAGTGGTTTCAGTTTTTCACCACTGAGAATGATGCTGGCTGTGGGGTTGTCATATATGGCCTTTATTATGTTAAGGTAAGTTCCCTCTCTGCCTACTCTCTGAAGGGTTTTTAATCATAAGTCAAACATTAATATTTTTAAGAGATACACTGCAGTCATTTAAAAAATCATGTCTTCAAAGAATATCGAGTATTTAGTACAGAAGGAAAATGTTTATGATGAATTATTAAGTGAGAAAAGTAGTGAACAAAACAATATGTTTAACATAATACCAACTTTATAAAAGTGGGTGTGGGCAGGGTGAGAGAGAGAGAGAGAGACACCAGGAAGATACACATTGAAAATAATGGTCATCATTGGTTGGGAAATTATGGGTGATTTTTATTTTTCTGCTTTGTGTTTTCTGTATTTTCTAAGTTTTCTGCAATAAATATATCTTACCTTTGTAATCAGAAAAAAATAAAGTGTTATATCTAGAAACTTAAAAAGCAAATCATCAGTGCCGTCATCAGCACACAGCATTTGACACCGGGGTCCACGTGGAGTTAAAAGCTATGCAGCAGACTGTGCAGGGGCTAAACTGTCTATACTATACCAAAACTAGGCAGACTGTGGCAAAGACAGCTCCAAAACCCTCCAGCCCGCCTCTCCCAGGCAGGGGTCCATGGCACCCAGGGCACATCTCAATAGGCTTTGCCAGTGGCACAAGCCAAGGGCAGCACGAGTGCCTGGAGGAGAGAAGCTGGGCATATCTGCTACTCCCAGACGTGGGAACCCGGCCAACCTCACTCCCGCCTCCGCCTCCACACACTCAGGCAGCCGTACTCACTCCACCTGCCCCCATATTCACGGTTCTTTCACACCTGCCCACAGTAAAAACTGAGCCCCACTTTGTGCTACATCTGTTTTGCGATTGTAACTCCACCCCTTCTCTAAGCAAAATAGTCAGCCTTACTTTTTAGTTTAAGTGGGTTACACAGCAATAAAAAGGAATGAAGCACTGATACATGCTTCAACATGGACAAACCCTGGAAACGTTATTCTTAGTGAAAGAAGTCAGTCACAAAAGACCATGTATTATATGATTCCATTTATGTAAAATGTCCAGAATCCATAGAGACAGAAGGTAGAGTCATGGTTTCCACAGGCTGGGAGAGGAAGGGGTGGGGAATGACTTCTAATGGGTACAGAATTTCTTTTAGGGGTGCTGAAAATATTCTGGAATTAGATCATGGTGATGGAGGCACAACTTTGTGAATAAAGTAAAAACCACTGAATTGTGTATTTTAAAATGGTGATGGAGGCACAACTTTGTGAATAAAGTAAAAACCACTGACTTGTGTATTTTAAAATGGTGAATCTCAATTTTTAAAATTTTCAAATGGGTTACAATTAGACTTTTAAGTGGTTACAATCGGACTTCTCAGCGGGTTATAATTATAATGAGGCACTAACTGGCCCAATACTTCCCCCAGAGCACATATTTTGGAGGCAGATGACTTGGAATTCAAATATCACTCTGACATCCACTTGCTGTGTGAGCCCATGTAATTTCCTTAACCTCTCTGAGCCTCAGTTTTCTAGGCTGTACAACAAGGAGAATATTGTCTAGCTTACATGGATTGTTGACAGGATTAAATAAGTTCATGCAGGTAAACCCCAGCACCTGACACAGAGCTCCATAAACAGCAGTTCCCTCTCCCTTAGCTGGCCAGAAGATCCTTTGAACTTCAAGCAGAATGGAACCCTGGACTAATAAGAACCTACTGTACAGCATAGGAACTCTACTCAATACTCTGTAATGACCTATATGGGAAAAAAATCTAAACAAGAGTGGATATATGTATATGTATAACTGATTCACATTGCTGTACAGCAGAAACTAACACAACATCGTAAATCAACTCTACTCCAATAAAAATTAATAAAAATAAAAATAAAAGAATGAAACCCTGGGCCTTGACTAAAACATCACTAAAGTCAAGCAGGACCTGAGTACTTGTCTGTTCTGGAAAAGACACTAAACAGAGCTAGAGGCTAGGATGTCAGTGCACACCCTGTAACAAGACTTCAAAACTTGAAGACACACAGCTCCACTCCCAAGACTCACCTTATAACCAGCAATAAACTCTCTGCCTCCACTGACAGTCTCAAAGAGCCTCATGTCCACTGTCGGGTGGGACTCTCTCGACCATTAGATAAGTGTTGCTATTCTTAGCATCAATCAAGGATGAAGCAACCAGAGCTCAAAGAAACCAGAAGAAGGGGCAGAGCTGTGATTTGCACCCAGGTCAGACTGTCTCCACGGCTCCTAATTTTGCTTTCAAGGCAGCTGCCCTCCCTACTCTCAGCCACTTTTCTCCGGGCTGTCAGGTCACAGCAAGGCTGGCTGTGGGCAGCGCTGGTGTGGAAGGGCCATGCCACCACAGGACCAGGCAGGTGTCACTTCCCAGTCCACCAGCTCTGGCCGCCAAGCATGGAGGCAGGGGCTGGGGGCAAGGAGAGGAATCAAAAGGGCAGCTGAAGGCCAGGGAGCCAGTAGCAAAGGGAGGGGCGAGAGGGACCAGAATTCAAGGCATGTGAGGGTTAGAGGTCAAACAATCGAGATCAATCACCCTAAGCAAATGTGAGAGGTGTGGAAGAGAAGCTGCTTACATCCTTCCCAGAGAAGCGAGAAAAAAGTGATGGCTAACCTTCACATGGCACATCCACGTGCCTGAGGCTGTTTTAAGCTTTTTACATTCTCATGACTCTCACCCACAGTATGTATGTATGTATTATTATGCCCATTTTACAGACGGGAAGACTTACAGCACAAGAGGTTAAGGAACTGTTCAGGGCCCCTCAGCATGGCTGAGTCAAGGCCTGAACTCAGGCAGCCGGCTCGGGAGGGCTCCCACCCTCAGCTGCCTGACCCAGGGAAGGAGGTGGACCCACTGCTGAAGATGGTGTCCAGCCAGTGCCAGACTCCCTTCTCCATCCTCCTCGAAATGACAAGGGATCAGAGGCACTGTGTTACAGAAAGAAAAGTCTGTTTGGCAACTACAAATCTGTAACATGCTGATATGATCAGAAGGTTTCCAAGAAGGAAGCAGGTAGAGCCGCCTCCCTGCAGTCCACGTATCCATTTGCATAAGAAATTAACCTGAGCCTCCAAGAAAAATGGTTAAGTCAAAGACGTCACTTGTCTCACCCTGCTGCTCTCCCCTCAGAGTCATGTGGCTGCATCCCTGCCGTAAATCAAAGGCCAAGCTCCCCTTTCATCAGATGCCTACAGATAATTCCCTTGCGATTTCCCTGCTGGGGCTCAGGGGGCCACAACCCAAAGGGTTAACATCTCATTTCCTCTCATCTTTCAAGCCTTAATCCCCATCCTGAGCTGGGTGCATTCCAAGCCCACCTGGAGCAGGTCATGACGAGCCCCAGCCCACGGCTGGCCCTTCATTTCCCCTGGCAGGAGATTAGATGGGGCGCCCATTAATCACTCATTATTTGGGTCCTTGCTGCTGGCCAGCCCTAGGGCAGACGGCCAGCTGTCTGGGAAGGTTGCCCAGCCCAGGTCCTGGGCTGCCTGATGCCACCCTTCTGGGACAAGTGAAGTGTAAGCAGGCTCTCCGGACCACGCCCGAGAGGAGAGGGGTTAAGGGAGAACACTGGCCGGGGTACTGCTCAGTGATGTGCTTGAGTAAGGCTCATGGGAGAAGACAGCATGCACAGTACGTTCAGGGAAAGGATTAGGGAAAAAGAAAAAGAGATAAGCAGAAAGGGACCACTCTCCCGGGACAGGTAACCATCAATAAAAGCGAACTGCTGCCTACCTGTTTCTTAGGTCCTTCTTGGAGGAAACTAAAGGGAAATTGGAGGAAGGAAATGGAGAGGGAAGAGGATGTTGAATGGATAATTCTTCATCATCATCATCATCATCATCATCATCATCACTATTATTACTGCACAGCTGGGGGTGTTCATGTCCTGGCTTTGAATATAAGGTTGCAATATTCAGCTCTTCAGACACAAACCCCCTGGACCTGAGGGGGCCTGAGGTGACGTACTTTTTCTAGAGCTCATATATTGAGCACCAACTGCCTGCCAAGCGCTGACTGGGTGCAGAGCAGTTAAATGGGATGAAAACTGACACCGGGCACGCACTAGGTGCTGGACCTTTGCTTAATGCCCCATGTGCCTGTGCACCAGTCCCTACACCAGCCCTCCAGGATGTGGGCATCCTTTGTTACAGATGGGGAAACCAAGCCTAGAGGTGGGAGGGTGCAAAATAAAGGCCTGTAGAATGAAGGAGATGTGTCAATGACCAGACCCCGCTCTGGGGAAGGAGGTGGAACTCACCACCCCCACATGCTCAGCCCTCTTTGGGGAGTCCCAGTCCGCTGTCACCTCAGGCAACTCTGGTCTCCAAACCAATCCACCCTGGTCCCTCTCCCTCAGGACATGCTCAGGCCCAGAAATACATTCACAGTGAGCCTGATGGGGAGAGGTGCAGAGCATGCTTTCAGGACTGAACTGAAGCCCTTTGACCAAAAGAGGGCTCTGCTCCATGGCTCACTCCTTAAGAGTCAAGGTCAAGGCCTCTGTTAAAAAGGACCGTGCTACCTGGGATCCAGTGGCTCATTAACTCACCACCTGTCATTAGAACCTCATTGTAAAGGCAGCCTAGAGCAGTGGTCCTCAAACCTGAGCCATGCAGAATTACCTGAGGCTGTCTTTAAAATGCTAATTCCCAGGCCCTGCCTCCACCCTGGAATCTGTTTTTTTCCCCCACCAGATCCTAATTCTGATTCAGGTGTTCTGAAAACAACCCTTTCAGGAAACAGTGATATAGTGGAAAGAGCACCAGACTTAGGAAGCTGGGTTCTAAGATTCAAAACCTGAGTTGTTGACCTCAGGCAAGTAAGCGGAGTTTCCTTCGTCATAAAATGTAGATGATACTGTCTCTGTCACAGGTTGCTGGAAGGATGAAAGCATCAAGCCCAGCACACACAGGCCTCATTAAACTTGACCTGAAAGAATTCATCAGGCCAGCAAGGCTCCAGAAACCGGAGAAGTCAGTTTTGATGGGTTGGAGAAAGAAAAGTAGGCAAATCAGGCCCAAGATGAGGGGTGGCCCAGCATCAGAGCACAGGTCAAGCAGAGGGGAGTGAAGAGGGGGGAATCCTGAAAGAGGGCAAGAGTCAGCAAAGCAGCCTCAAGGCAAAGCCTCGCACTGAAGCTCCCCTCCCAGTGGCAGCCTGGGCCCTGCGTTAACAATTGGCACAGCATTTCTAAACCATTGCCTTCAAAGAGAAGCCAGTCAATAAACACACGTGCAACCTTTAGATCTGCACATATGTAAATAAATATCACAAATCTGCACACACACACAGAGAAAGATAAAAGGTGGGACAAGTGGAAAGAAGAAGAGAAAGGAGGGAAAAGTAGGATGGAAGGTCAAAGCCGGTCACATTTTCAAGTTCGCTGGTGCTGGCAACATGTTGTAACTGTGCCCCACGGCCCGGGAGAGGCCCTAGGAACAGAAACCCAGGAGCTGCTCTGGAGAAACTTTGGGGTGGCTGGGGAGATGCGGCTTGCCCACTAGGACATGTCCAGGCTGAATACAGAGACCATGCAAAGAATGCAGGGGAACACATAAAATGGGTTCATGGAAGAGAGGGATGGGCATGTGCAAGAAAGGCTGGGATCCACTTCCTGGCAAAATTTAGACCAGCAGAGGGGAAATCTGCATTTCTGAGCTGGGGGTAGGGGGCATACAAGGCCACGATAAAAAGAACAGGTAAGTGGAGTGAAGGATTTCAGGCAGGGAAGAGTTGGGCTGCTCTTGGATCAATAAAGTAGACTCAAATTAAGGCAAGTTTGAAACATCCAGATGAAGAATGGCCTTGATGCCACCATGTCCGTACGAACACTTTCAAATCTCTAGGTCTTTGCTCAAGCTCTTCCCTTTGCCTGCCATGCTTCCCCTCCTTCCAGCCTTTTCCATCTCCTTGAACTCCTCCCCATGTTTCAAAGCCCAGCAGACATTTTCCTAGCTCTTCCCATGCAGGAAAATATTTCTCCCTCATCTGTGTCTCCTTGATGTTTTGCACACTCCCAATGTTTTGCTTTGTTTTGTGGTTCTTTCTTTACATCTCTTTCTTTCCCAGGTGGCTATACATCATCTGCTAGCCTGTCAACAAATCAAGGGCAAGGATATTGTCTTGTTCTTGGTTTAAGCCTCAGCATGTTGTAACACTCCCTGACACAGCAGATCCCAAAAAATATTGGCTGGAGAAGATTTAAATAGAAGTGAATACTGGGGAGCCATTGTGATTTTTTGAAAGAAGTGATGTGGTGCACTCAGAATTTTAGGAATATTAATCTGTCAGCATGAAAGACGATGGATTAAAATGAAGAAAGGGACTCGTGGCCAGAAGTCAAGAGGGGAGACTCTTACTGTAACGCGGACATGGTTTAAGGAGGGAGCAGGGGGAATGGAGACAGGAAAATAATTTCCTGGATACCACAAAAGAACGTGGATGGGACTTGGTAACGAGTTAGCTATAAATGAGGGGGCTGGGATGCAGAGTCTGGTGCCCTCAAACATAGAGACTCCCAGCCAACTGGGAGAAAGGTGGTACCATGGAGAGAAACGTTGGGGGATGGAAAAGGATAGGCAGTCAGTACCCAGACTCTCTTTAGGATAACTGGTTACAATCACAATAAGCATTTCTAGGTCAACAACAACCCTCCAAGTCAAAATATCCAATCCTGATCTCATGCAAACTCTAGGCTGTATTTTATTTTTTCCTAAGAGCCAACTGGAACCACTTCTGCATGGCAGGGAAGACTGAAATGAAGATAAGACCAAGCTGGCACCCTGCTGGGTGCTGGGCATGGAGGAGACCACACAAGCTCATCTGGCCAGCCCTCCCCAGAAAAGGCCACCCGAGTTGCTTGTTCACTAGGGCCTCCAGTATTCTGATCACCCAAACTTGTTTCCGGGACCTCTGGGAAATCCCTGTTCCAGCCCTGCAGAGGTTTAGAGGAAAGTCCCAGGACTCCTGTCTGCTTCCTTGCATTAATTTCGGGGCTAGGATTTTGTTTTCTAAAGGAATTCAACTATGGTGCCAACAGAAATCTATAGGAGTTGAGTAGCACTGTATTTAAATCAGCTTTTTAAAATGTTTACTTCTTTGTATTTTGAGACCCAATAAAGTCCTATTAAGCCCAAACACTTCATCACTTTTATCAATGAAGCAGAAGACATACGCCGGTTATACAGGTTTTAAGAGCTGTGTGATCTTTGAAAAATCTTTAGACGCTTTTGTACCTGGGTGCCTTCAGCTGCGAAAGGACAGTTGGAGGAGATGATTCCAGAGACCTCTCTCAGGTCTCTACGTCTCTTTTTCCAAATTCCAACAGGCATCCCATGATCGATTTGGCTACCCAGGACCAAGGCTCCAGATTCACTTACTGCCTGCCAAGGGACAAAGGGCTGCGCGGTGGGGGTCACTGAGGAGACAGGAAGAGACGCAGGCACGCACACTCGCCAGGCAGTAGTGGAGGCACGCGCAGGGGGGTGGGGCGCGGGTCTGGCTGTGGACTGCTTATGGAGACCCCACAAATTCCCGATGCTAAGTGGGCCTGAGAACGACCTGAAAGCCTCTTCGCAACTTAGGGCTGATGTTATTTCAAAGAAAAAAAAATTAACTTCCAGGTCGCTATAGCTCCAGTGTGGGCTAGCTCTGTAAAAGTTAATTCTACAAGCGCGCCAAGGGACTGCAGGTACTTGGGCTACACTTGAGGAAGTGTCCGGAGTTGGCGGGAACCGCCCATCCACTCCGGCTCCCAGAGGCGCTAGGTTGCAGCGGCTTAGCTGAGACACACACACAGAGATGTGAGGCTTTCTAGAAAACGATGTGGCCGAGGCCCCAGGCTGGGTCTCGACGCGCGCCGACCGAGACTCGACCAGCTCTCCGGCCCCGGGCGGGAGGTTGGCGAGGCTAGCGTGGGGTCGCGCGGGCTGGGTGTTCACTCGCCAGTCCCCAACTGCCGCAACCAAGAGAGCTCGGGGCCCCGACTCTAGGACGGCCAAGGTTGACTGTCCCTAGAGTTTCCAAGTAGGAGGGTGGAGGGGTGAGTGTTGGCGCTGGGACGGAGCAAATCCCCCAGGAAAAGAAGAGGACAGAAGGAGGCGCAGACGTCGGCACGAACTAGGCGCGCGCTGTCTCCCCCAGCCTGGTTCGGACGCAGCCCCCCGGCGCCCCCGACACACCCACTGCGCCCCGCCACCCGCGCCAGCCCGCCCGGCGGTCCAGAGGGGGGCCCGAGAGGCTGGCAGCGGCCGGGCCGGGTCGTGACCCCGCGGGCTGGGCGCAGAGGGCGCGCGGCGCGGGCAGCTCGGCTCACCTGGCGGTCCGTGTCCCGGAGCGACCGGTGGCCGCCTCGCCTCGCCCCCGCGTGGTTCCCGGCGCCGGGCAGCCCCGAGCGCGCCGCATGGACGGCCGCCGCCGCCGCCGCCGCCCCGCGCCCGCCCTGCACGGGCTCCCGCTGCGCCCGGGTTCCGCGTCGGGCTGCGCGGGCGGCCAGAGGCTCGGGTGCGCGCGGAGAACTCTGGCTCTGAGTTTGCGATCCCGAGAGCCGGGATCCGCGCTCCCTCGGTCCCTCCTCCCTCCCCCACTCTCGGCCTCCTGCTGTCATCTGGA
This sequence comes from Lipotes vexillifer, assembly GCF_000442215.2. Classification (NCBI taxonomy): domain Eukaryota; kingdom Metazoa; phylum Chordata; class Mammalia; order Artiodactyla; family Lipotidae; genus Lipotes; species Lipotes vexillifer. Next base: position 1,147,036 of record NW_006795663.1, read on the forward strand.
GCCGCTCCTGACGCCCCCTGGCGGCCGCCTCGGGAAGCACCGGCCCCCAGCCCACCCTCACTCACCAGAGGGGCCCCTTAACGAGGACGAACGCCACGGATCCCTGGGTGAGAGCGGACAGACATCATTCCGTAGAGGGGAGGAAAATCTAGACCGAGGAAAGGAGGGAGGAGGGTGACGAGATTGGAAGGAAGAACGGTCCGGGCTGGCCAAGTAAGAGGAAAAAGGGGTGAGACCAGGAGGTAATTAAACTAGAGCCACATGGTGGAAGGCCTTGAATTCCGCGCTAATCTTACCCTGAGGTTTGTGGGAGCCATTGAAGGACCGAGGCACAGGAGGGATGGGGGCATCCTTGCGTTCTGGGACAACCATTCTGGCTACAAGAGGATGAGGATGAGGCTGACGCAGGGAGCCAGCAAGAAAATTTTTGCTGTAAACAAGAGTGGAGAATGAAGGCAGTGACTATATGGGCAGCGAAAGAAGAGCCCTCCTGTAAAGGGCGCACAGTCACACGCGCACACTCACACACAAGATAAGACTCACTGGGCTCCTTCTAAAGGCAAGGGACAAAGGACAAGAGCCCTCCACATTCTAACTAGGGTTAGACAGCATGGGGGAGAGAGAAAACACGCTTCTGACAGCCGGAGGGATTCGGCATTTTTCTTGTCTTAGGGTAATACTGTATCCCCACACACAGAAAAAATCCTGCTGCAAAACAGTAATAATAAAAATCAAACTTTGATCTGTATATCCAAGCCCTTCTTTTTACTAACTGGCAAATATCGTCCCAGAGAGGGCATGACCAAAATTACCCAGCTAGCTAATGGCCGGAAAATTACTAGAGCCCAGTTTCTTGGTTCCTAAGGCAGTGCTACATTCTTTCAATTCAAATGGAGGCATTTAAAGCTAGTGAGGTAGGAAATAGAATGACTGTGAGAAAAAGTCCCTCCTCTCCCAGGAGGGGGTAAGGGTGACCTTAAATATTTGAAGAGGTTGTCCAGATACAGGTAGACTCCCTAAATGAGTCAGCCTGTTTGATTATGACTGCCTCCAAAGCCTGCCTGCAGGAGTTGTTTTGAAAGTGCAGGTGCACGGGTGGGACAATGAAGGTGGCAGTAGAATGTAAGCTCCCTGCCCCAGAGCCAGGCCGATCCAGGGACGGGTGTGGTGTGTGGGAGGAGAAAGGGGAGCAGCAGGGCAGATACCTCCAAGGGAAAAAAAATAACAAAAGAGAAAGTGACAATCCAAGAGATTAGGCCAAAGAAAATCACCAACTTTGAGTGCCGACTACTGGCCTGGAGCCTGGGCAGAGCCAGTTCTCCCTGATTCAAGCTAGTTCAAATAGGATGAAAGAATTCCATACTCACTCACACAGATTTTGATTGGAGGCACAGTGGGATGAAATGAATTCTGAGTGTCATGAGTCCCTTGGATCCAGATTAAGTGGCTCTAACAGCTCTGACCAGCTTAAACCATTTAAAATGATAGAAAAATTACAAAACATTGGGATATACTTAATGTCCCAATGAATTGGACACTTCAAATGGTTAAAATTATGTAGTGTATATTTTACCACAATTTTTAAAAAGAAAAAATAACTAATAAAACTTGTTCAAAATGGATTGATTTATTAATTTATTGAAGAGATATGTACAGAGTGCTGAGTAGGGCCTTGGTACTCAGAGGTAAAGATAAAATGAAGAAAACATTCCAGTCCAAAAGAAGCTCAGAGTAAGGCGAGAAAGGTGCAGAATAGAAAATCATACTATATAATATACATATAATCATAGGTATAATTGGGGCATCTGCAGATCCCCAACTCACGGGAGGGGATCGGTAATCTGGGATGTTCTGCCTGAGCTGAGCCTTAAGGGATGAGGGAAGTTCTTCAGGCAGGCCATGGTATGAGCAGGGCTTAGGAGCCAAGGATATGGAGCTTTTTAAAAACTAATTTTAGACATACAGACAAGTTGCAAAAATAGTACAAAGAATTCCCTTATATTCCCACACTTCTTCCCTTGATGTGAACATCTTACATAACCAGAGTGCAATTTTTATTGACCAAACTTAATCCAAGTGACCTAAGCTGGCTTTTCAGAACTGATTCTGATCCACTTCAAACTCGTTCAAATAGTTGTGACCACATTTTGCTTACATGTCACAGAGTGTTCTCCTTTTTAAAGTCAAGACTGTGAAATCTAGTCTCATTTTCAACAGAGATGTTTACATTCTGTATAGACACAAGAGAATATTAATTATACAAAGTCAGCAAGTTTTAAATCCTTCAGTCCTGTTGCATTTCTACTTTTACCCAAGTGTATGGGTGTGCATGCATCAGATTGGCAGAATTTGGTCCTCATGTATAAACAACTAACCCTCTCTAGCAGAGAGGACAAAGCAGAGTGGGTGCCTCAGATCCCAGTCACAGGCCACCCTGCGGTCGTCCAGCTCCCTGGCATGTCAGTGTCTTCTGTACACAACATCTTGGAGGGCAGGTTGTTAGTTACCCTCGTGCATATCTGCAATGTCAAGGTGCTCACCACTCATAAAATAGCCCATACTCTTGTTGGAGACTTTCTGTTACAAAGCCCCCTCTAATTGTTAACTGTAAGCTTTTTCCTGTGACCACTGCCCATTGGCCTTAGAAGTGGCTCCTAAGCTGAGAAACAAAAATCATAACCCCTCTGTCAGCTCCACATATATAGGGCAGCCCTAGTTTCCACCTGCTGCCACGTATAATTAGGAATAATTAGTGCCCCCTTCACTCCACTGTCCAGGTTGCTATGATAGACGACCTGGTCATCCTGCACAAGACTGCCACCACCCCGCCTCACTAAGCCTGCCCCCTGCCCAGCACCACATGCCCAGCATCCCACCATTCCTCCTGGGGGTCCCCAGCCTGGAGCATAACATCGGCACTAGTGAGGACTTCCTAATGTTGGGGGACCAATGGCATACTGCTGAGAGCAGCTTCCTGGGATTTCAGAGCATGTGGGACTGGAATAAGAGCCCAGTGTGAACAGACTGCAGGAAGGCAGCTTGGGACAACCGGACCTTTTGGGGGGAACATATGAGTAACACAGCTTCTGCACTTCACTAATAAGTACTGACCAGGAATCCTTTTACCAGCAGAATATTTCTTGGGGCTAGAGTTCCAGAAATTACGCTTTGAAAAAATACTGCTCTCTACTCTTGACAAACACTAATGTTTTCATCCTAATGGCATTTCTGGGGGTTGTGTCCCAGCAGGGAAGAAAACCCCTCCATTATCCCTTCTTTGTTAACATTTGGAGGTGGAAGGGAAGCAGACATGTAGTCCAACCCCTAATTTCTGGCTCCAGCAAGATACCGGGTACCGGGAATAATGCAAACTCGTTCTCTTCATTTTCTTGGTTGTGAACGTTTGTAGACTGCAAAGTCAAGGCAAGCTTGTGCCCAGTGAATAATAAGGAAATAAGGGAAGGGTGATTTAAACAAAACAAAATAAAACGAAACAGAACACCACGACACAACACAGTCCCTCGCGAGCTGGTAAACATGTAGTTTTAAGCTGCTTCTGAGAACCTTTTGGTGAGTGTCAAGAAGCCTTCCCTCCCCTGCTGGCCTCCTTAACTTACTTCTTTCTCTTCCTCCTCCAGGGCATCTGGGGTATGGACCTAAAAACCAGGTTCCTCCCGAGGGCCTGCCTGGGGCTGGCCCCCACTTGGCCTGTAAGAGAATAGCTGTACCACAAGCTCAGAGGACAGAAGTAAAATGACTTCTCAATGGAATGTCGGTTTCCGATGCAGTGTCTTCAGGGAGTCTTCAGGCTGTGTTCAGGTTATCTGATTCCCCTTACCTCTCTTACTTCACTCTCATTCCGTTTCTTGTCTCATGGCCAGAAAGAGGAGATAGGAAGCCTCAAGTTACCTGGTACAAGACAACTTCTGGAATCCCAAATATTCAGATTATTTCCCTTTTCCCTCTTTGCAAGCGGTAATACTCACAGCTAAGAGGCATCACCCAGGTTGAAGCCGCTTCTGTCCAGGAGCAGCAATGCGGAGCAAAGTAGAAGGCGGACATCACAGCCTCTGGATCCACAGGCTCCCTTTCTCCTTCTGGTGATGATTAACTAGGCAAAGACAATGGAGAGCGATGGAAGAAGTCTGTTTGCTAGCGCCTGCTCCTCTCACACGATTGGTCATTCTTTCACTCATCCATCCAACCTATATTTATTGAAGCTGACTATGAATGATCGAAGGGAGGATGAGAAACGTTAACCAAAGTCAAAAGGGGACAGGGTGGGAGAGATTGTCCTAGACAGAAGGAAGCACACTTGCAAAGGCCCCAAGGGAAGCATGATGCACCTGGGGAACATAAAGAAGGGCTGTGTGGCCAGAGCTCAGGGAGAGAAAGGGGGGAAGTGGGGCAGGGGGATACGTTTGACTGTGCTGAGTCTTCCAGGAGGGGTTAACGAGCCTTTGACAACTACAAAGGTACAGGCATGTCCCATCAGAACAGACACAGGCCACAGGCTGGGGCAGGGCCCTGGGGCCCCCCTGCTGCCCTAGATGCTGGATGCCCCCCTGCTGCCCTAGATGCTGGATGCCCCCCTGCCCTAGATGCTGGCTTTCGGGAAGGTCCAGGGATCCCAGAGGGGAAGAACTGTTGGGGGCAGCTCAAGTGTAGTGGCTATTAATCAACCAATCCAAAAACATATCATTTCATGATCGATAGGGAAAGCTGTCCTGTGCAAATCTGTTAAAGGTCAGTGATGTTTAGCGTCATTTTCGTGAGCTGGGTTATTTTCAAATGAGCAAGAGGGAGCCTCTGAGGTGTTTTAAGCAGGGGCTGACCTGACCAGATCTGTGTTTATCCTATCCAAAGGGAGAGAAAAAAAAAATCCTTCGGTTAATTAAAAAAAGAAAGAAAAAGAAAAGGTAATATAAAATCATCATTTCACAATTCTTTTGTAATGCAAAAATAAATGCAAAACAAAACAAATCCATCACTCTAAAGGAATGCCCTGTGTTTGCCTTACCCTGCTTCGTGGGAGACTCTCCTAATAAGGTCTTGGCCTTCACTCATTGCCCATGCTGCCCTCGACCGGCACCACAAGCCTCCAAGACGGCCACAGGGTTAGAGGTCTCAGCACAGAGAGCAGTGTCTCTGTTTGAGGCTAATCAGCTTACACGGTGCCTGAAATTGCTGTCACCTTAGCCTCACTGGCAATTTTCCCTCTTTTATCAAACTGGCTTTCTTGTTGAATGAATTGATTTTTATAAAGTCTCAGAGATACCACATATCCAATGAACACGGGCCAGATATGGTTTGTACATAATCCCAGGCACAACAGACCACAAAGTCAAACAGTCTCTAGGTTCATTGCTCTACTTTGCCAGTCATATTTGTCTTGCCTCTATTGTCAATATATAGAGACCTACTGTGTGCCACTTGTGACATCTGGCCAGACTTTGCTGCCAAGATTTCTATGGGTCCTGCATTCCTTTTTTTTTTTTTTTCTTTCCTGTTTCCTGTTTCCTACTCTCTGCATGATGGTGACGTCTTCTCCTTGTGAGAAGCACTTGAGCGTAGTAGAAGGCAGGTATCCCCCAACCTCCACGCCAGCATCACTCGCTGGCCGTGTCAATATCAAAATCACCAACTGCAGAACTGCAGTCCCCTCATTTAGAAAACAGGAAGAACATATTTATACATGTTGGAAGAAAAGGGGCTCACACCAACTCCTGAAGCCCCTTCCAGCTCTCAGATCTATTATTCTCTCAGAAACTCTGCAACAGGGAAATCCTTTGGCTCATTTTGGATCCATCTGGGAAAAGATGACATACACAGAGAAGCATGTGACTTCTTTTGTAAAAATTTCAAGCTGCATTTGAAATGCCTTCTTTTATTCCTATAATGTACAGAATTACCACACAACTCTAGTGCCACATTATGGCTTCAAGAGAAAACTCCCCACAGCCTGTCTTTAGGCTTTAAGACTCACTGACTTAGCTGCTGTGCTTATTTGTTTGGGAGGGATGAGAAGGCCTGCTGTGTGTGTGAGCCCTGGAACGGCTCCGATGTTCCCCTTAAAGTAGCTGTCAGTCCAAAGGCTATAGGATCCATGTCCGTGGCCGGCTTCTTCCTAAGGTCACCTTTCCCTATTTCAAATCATGGAGCTCTAGAGGCCGAAGAGGGCATTTCTTCTTACGCAGATAAGCGAGTGGCAAACATTCATACTATGAGTATGTGTGTGTTTGACTGAGAACAAGAACCCCTGATAAGTGCTGGGCTGGTGCCCTTTCCATTACCGCACAGGGGCCAGGCCTTGAGCTATTTCAGGGAGCCGTCCTTCCCCTTGTAAGTTCATGCATGGAGACAACTGGGGTCTCATGCTGTCAGAAACAGCTCTCAAAGCCACTAAAAACATCTTGAGTTTCAGATCTCATACACATTAAAGCTGAGGACTTCGGGCCCTACTCAAAGCATATTTAATCTAATCAAGTGGTGGTTTTCCTTCTTTGGGGTTAAAACAAAAACACTGCTGGATCTCCCTCATGGGCTTGTCTGGAGGCTCGGCCCTGCTGTATGGACACAAATTTCTACTACTCCCCATGCCTTGCCTCTTTCTAGAACTCATCTATGGATCTCAAGTTTGCTCAGGAAGAGTCCGGAGGCGCGGGGAGCACTTCCTCTAAAGTGTTGGGAGGACTACCGCCTCCAGAGCCGGCAGCCTGAGCAGTGGGGTTGCTGCCTCACCTCTACTTCCCCAAGGGAAAGGACTGCACCCACTCTTGCGCCCTTCAAAGAGCAAGCCGTGTGAAGGTGGAAGTCCTTAGACAAGGCAGAGCTACCCCTGCATCAGCTGGCATACTATATTTCAGGGCAGGTGTACCATGAGTATGAGAGTAGATGGAAGGCTGCAGAGTGGGGTGGTCTGAAGCTACGATTCAGAAAAATAGTAGCAGCTTGTTTTAATCTGCTTCTAGCCATGTGACCCTGAACATTGTCTTCACCTCTCTGAGCCTCAGTTTTCTCATCTGCAGAGTGAGAATAAACACTCACAGCTGACTTCTCTCAAGTGGGGAAATGTGTAGAGCGCACTCTCATGCCCTCTACCTTCCCTCTTAGAATTCTGAGAGAAGGTGGGCTGTGTCCATGGTCAGTCCCTTCTCTCTGACTAGCTATACTGCTGTTTTTCCATTGTCACTGGAACATTCCAAGGATGAATGAAGGGTGTGGGGTCAAGCAGAGAACAAACGTAAGCAAGAACAAGCATGTAGACTAACATACAAACTTCTGACCCAGTCCTACAAACGGAAAATACCACACAGAGGGAAAGAAACCAAATGACCCTGACATGCAATCAGACATTGGTGCAGGTGGACAAGAGCCCTGGTTGCTTTTTATTTTTTCTTCTCTTTTCAATTTCTTTGTTTTTCTCTTTCTTTCTTTTGTTCTTTTGTTTTTTTTTCATTCTTCTTTTTCAAAAAGAAAAATTAACTTTGTGAAATTGGGGGGTCAAGCTTTTTACTTGTCAGCATCTGAAGTTCCCTTGAAGATAATAAGAAACACCTTCTATAAAATGACTTCCTAAAGAGGAGACATCTGAGCTAAACAAGTGTGCACCTGGGTCCTTGCTCTGGTCACTTACTAACGGTGTGACTTTGGAAAAGTGCCCTAATAGAGTCTGAGTTTTTCAACTCTAAAGAGAAGATAACAATTCTTGAGGGCACAGTTTGGGCAGTCATTACTATTTCCCCTTTAGGGGCAAGAGAAGATTTAACTTCACTGTCCCCTTGAAGTTAAATGTGGCCATGTGATTTTCTTTGGCCAATGGAGTATGACTTCTCATTTTAAAAATAGAAAGAAAGAGAGAAAGAAAAATAGAAGGACGGGAGGAAGGGAGGGAGGGAGGGACGGGGCTAGATGGGCAGCTGAGGTCTGCTCTAATTGAATACCTAGAGAACAAGATGGATGGTCCCCCCCAGGGCGCAATTAGAACTTGAGGTAGCAGGAAGAAAGAGGAAGGAAAAAGCTGGGTGGGGACGGAGAAAAGGAGTCAGGGAGAGAAAACCCCCGGTGGTGTTGGATCTCAGGGGGAGGGAGGGAGGGAGGGAGGGAGGAAAGACAAAAGATGCTTTAAGTCTCAGCTTACCAATCACATTTCCTTCCCACTGGTGCCATGGTTGTAGAAGATACGATTAAGATGTTGCCTTGCTTAGCCTGGGTTTCAGAGGTCTCTGAGGAGCAGAGCACCCACCACTCCTGTGGGATGTGTAGCATCTTTTGCTGTGTTAAGCCACTGAGATTTGGGTTTGTTTATTAATGCAGCAAAACCTAGTATACCATGACTGAAACAGTGGTTATTACAATAAAATGTGATGGTGTTTGTAGATACAAGTTGGCAGTGGCAATGTGCTCGAGGAGCCTTGTTATTTCACTGTCCAGAGGTAATTGTATTGATTAGACCAAGTTAAGGGGTAAATTCTGGGCACGGGTCAGGCAGGCCACAGAAAGCTGCAACTTAATCCAGACTATTTGTCTCCACGAGGGGCCAGAATCAGGAAAATCCTAAAAAATCTCCCCCAGTAGTTCTGCCTTGGTGACCAAAATATCCCGTCTACCTTTGAATAAGCTCCAGATAAAGGGTCAATCGATGTCCTAAAAGGGGAGATGCGTAGGGAGATTTCACAGGCTCTGGGGACTTGAGTGATGCTCAGGGATGAGCAGGCACAGTAGTGGGAGGGGTCTTGAAGAGCAGCAATTTAGAATGAGGCCTGCATTGTGGTGGGGGGAGGGGGCATCCTTGGCAGTGGGAAGTTTAAGGTCACCTCGGTGTGTGGTCCCTGTCTCTCCTTTCTTGCCTTAGTAGTTTTCTTCCTCACATCTTCCGTGATAACTTCTCAACTCCAGGCTTCCATTTCCTGGATATCCTAGCAGACTCTTCAAGTCAGTGTGTGATGGAGGGAACCATCACCTCCCACCACCAAAACTGCTGTCTCCTTATTCCAGGCTCCATATCTGGGTGAAGGGCAGCTGTCTTCTCAATCGCTTAGGCTTAAAATCTCAGAATTCTTATGGCCTCTTGGGACACCCTCTTTTCTTCCTGTTAATGTGAAAGGGGAGAATGTAAACATGAAAAACAACTGAAAGTACTGTATAGGCCAGGTAAGGTGTGGTTCAGTCTTAATGTGAATTTGTTCCTTTGAGAATTTGTGTTTGGGGGGAGTGTCTCTAATTGTAGATTCAGAAAATAGGACGTGGACTGCCTAATTCTTTCAGGCCATAATAAAGAGGTATTGCTGGTCAATGAAATTTTAAAATGTAACTTCTATATATATATATATATATATATATATATATATATATATATATATATATACACACACACCATTTTCCACAGAGCAAAAGACCAATGATTTAAATGAGATGCTGATTCCACAAAAGATGGAATAAGGAAGGGCACACTAAATGCAACTATAAATCCTGGACAGAATGGAGGGAGTAGCTCTCTGAGGGCCCTGAAACATAAATTGTAGCAGGCAGATTGGGGAAGGAGACCAGGATTCAAAGTTCCACTAAAGCCAGCAGTGAGTTTGCCATTTTTTTCCTCTAGCGTTGCCCAGTCTGGACTCAAGGGCAGCCAGAAACTCAGAAGTGTGCCCCAGGGGCTGACAGAAATAGCTCCAAGAGAGTCCTCTGTTTCTGGTCCAAGAACTAAGAAAGGGGACTCCTAAGAGTCAGAGAGAAAGAGAGGGGAAATCCTCTGGTTTTGTTTCTTTTTTTCCTTCTTTTCAGCCTCTCCCACAGGCAGCAGTGGTGGTGGGGATGGGAGCGGGGGTGGTGGCAGTGCTGATGGGCAGGCACCTGAAGCCCTGAGGGAGGAAGGAGAACCATTCTGTCTGACCAGAGGAGTAGTAATCAGAAGAAGATGAGCAAGTCTCCATTCCTTTTTTTCCTCTCTCTGTCCTCCTGCCACTCGACTCCAGACACAATAACAGTCACAGGAAGTATGTGGCAGAGCTGGCAAACTATAGACCAAGCCTGCTGGCTAAAGGACTAGAAAGAAGGCTCCAAGGAGCCAAAAGGTGTTGGCAAGGTCATGGAGAGTAGGGATATTAAGGAAGAAATCCATGAACTTAATGTATTAACTCCTGGGTTCACCTCCAAGCTGAACATGTATGGATCTGACTTTAAAAAGCATACCACAGGTTTTGAGAACTGAACTACAGGTTAGACCAAGATTCTGCCCCAAGACTTCCCACTGGGTGGCACACACACAGGACTGATGTGAATAATGCTGCACTTTGAAAACAGAACTGGTATTGGAACCATAGCCCACAGAGGCAGTTCCACAGAGGTTGGAACTTACAGCCAGGATATAATGTGGTTAATTGCCTGCTTCAAAACAACAAGCAAACAAACAAAAAAATGTTTCTTTAAACCAGGTTTAAACCAGACTCAGAGTCTCATAATATTTCAAAATATCAAGGATATAGGCCAAAATTTCTCAGCATATGAAGAATCATGAAAGTCTCAACTAACAAGGAAAGAGAAAATCAACAGATATTAACCCTGAGAAGATGCAGATGTTAGAATAATCAAAGATTTTTAACGCAGTGATTGTAACTATGCTCAAAGAAGTAAGGGTAAGCACTCCTGAAACAAAAGAAAAAGAGAAGGTCTTGAAAAAAAAGGAAGATATAAAAACAAATGAAATGGAAATTTTGGAGCTGAAAAGTACAATAATTAAAGTATTGACTTTAGTACAGTAAGTTCCATACATACGAACCTTCAAGTTGCAAGCTTTCAAAGATACAAACGGGCATTCGCATGTCCAGTCACGTAAGTTAGTTCACGTGTCTGGTGTACATTGTTACATGAGTACATCCTCTACAAGTGGTTGTACTTTTGTGTACTTTACTCTACAGTACTGTATAGAGTACAGTAGTACAGTATCTTTAGTTCAAGCCCAGGGTATCCAGAAGCAAGTGAAAAGCAGCGGTGATGTAGCTGGTACTGCTAAGAAGTGCCAAGAGATAACAATGGAAACAAAAGTGAAAATAATTGAGAGAGTGGAGCGAGGCAAAAAGATGGTAGACATCGCTTGTTCTTATAACATGAATTGTTCAACCATCGGCACGATTCTGAAGAACACGGACAAGATCATGGAGCATGTGAAGTCTGCTGTGTCGATGATGTCAACAATAATATGGAAGAAGCATGGAAAAGTGATGGAGGAGATGGAGAAACTTCTCAGTGTGTGGATGCAGAATCAGCATCAGCGTCGAGTCCCTCTCAGCTTAATCCCAATTCAAAGGAAAGCTAAAAGCCTTTATGAAGACATGAAGAAACACGGCGAAGAATCAGAGGGTACATCTTTTAATGCCAGCCATGGCTGGTTTCATCAGTTCAAGGCTACAGCCAACAATCGCAACGTAAAAGTAAGTGGCAAGGCAGTGAGTGCAGATACGGTAACTGCCCGGGAATTTCCTCAAATGCTTCGAGGAATTATTGATGAAGGCATGTATTTACCTGAGCAGGTTCTTAATGTGGATGAGACAGGACTATACTGGAAGAGGCTGCCAGACCAAAGTTACATCAGTAAGGAGGAAAAGTTGATGCCAGGCTATAAAGCAGCAGAGGATAGGCTAACTCTGTTGTTTGGTGGCAATGCTTCTAGTGATATGAAGGTGAAGCCTCACTTAGTTTATCATTCAGAGAATCCAAGAGCCTTTGAAACCAGAGCCTAGGAGTACGGGGCCATCGCAACGGGTTAAAAGAAACCCTAGAAGTTAACCCTTACTCCTGGGAGACACCGGTGGGGTACAAATGTTGGGTGAGCCCAGCACATCCTCAGTACATTCCCTAGGACAGAGACCAAGGCTTGGAGATAACGTGCTAGATGCGGCCTGCAGCATCACCATCTGGGAGAACAGGAGGGGAGAGAAGCCTTTAACAATCTGCCATTATCCCAAAGAGGCCTCACTTAGTCAGAAGTTAATATGCTACCCTGGAATTGTGTGTTACAACCAGAAGAAAAGGAGTAACGTTAAGGGACCAGTTTACTCCCCAACTCTACTGAGAGTGCGAACTTGAGTCACCCATCACATCAATTATATGGACAAGAAAGGAGCCACATTTTCACAAAACACATGAGTTCATGTTTGTTTCATTAAAAAATCGGGCTGTACCAGAAAGACAATATCCAGCCTCATCCACCAGAACACAGGCACCAGTCCACTCCACCAGGAAGCCTACACAACCCACTGAACCAACCTTAGCCATTGGGGGCAGACACCAAAAACAATGGGAAGTACGAACCTGCAGGCTGCGAAAAGGAGACCCCAAACACAGTAAGTTAAGCAAAATGAGAAGACAGAGAAACACACAGAAGGTGAATGAGCAAGGTAAAAACCCACCAGACCAAACAAACGAAGAGGAAATAGGCAGTCTACCTGAAAAAGAATTCAGAGTAATGATAGTAAAGATGATCCAAATGTTGGAAACAGGATGGAGAAAATACAAAAAAGTTTAACAAGGACCTATAAGAACTAAAGAGCAAACAGACAATGAAGAACAACACAAAAAAATGAAATTAAAAATTCTCTAGAAGGAATCAGTAGCAGAATAACTGAAGCAGAAGATGGGAAAGTGACTTGGAAGATAAAATAGTGGAAATAACTACTGCCGAGCAGAAAAAAGAAAAAGGAATGAAAAGAACTGAGGACAGTCTTAGAGACATCAGGGACAACATTAAACACACCAACATTCGAATTATAGGGGTTCCGGAAGAAGAAGAGAAAAAGAAAGGGACTGAGAAAATATTTGAAGAGATGATAGTTGAAAACTTCCCTAATATGGGAAAGGAAATAGTTAATCAAGTCCAAGAAGCACAGAGAGTCCCATACAGGATAAATCCAAGGAGAAACACGTCAAGACACATATTAATCAAACCATGAAAAATTAAGTACAAAGAAAAAATATTAAAAGCAGCAAGGGAAAACAACAAATGACATACAAGGGAATCCCCATAAGGTTAACAGCTGATCTTTCAGCAGAAACTCTGCAAGCCAGAAGGGAGTGGCAGCACATATTTAGGGTGATGAAAGGGAAAAACCTACAACCAAGATTACTCTAACCAGCAAGGATCTCATTCAGATTCGACCGAGAAATTAAAAACTTTATAGATAAGCAAAAGCTAAGAGAATTCAGCACCACCAAACCAGCTCTACAACAAATGCTAAAGGAACTTCTCTAGGCAGGAAACACAAGAGAAGGAAAAGACCTACAATAACGAACCCAAAACAATTAAGAAAATGGTTAATAGGAACATACATATCGATAATTACCTTAAATGTAAACGGATTAAATGCTCCAACCAAAAGACATAGACTGGCTAAGTGGATACAAAAACAAGACCCGTATATATGCTGTACACAAGAGATCCACTTCAGACCTATGGACACATACAGACTGAAAGGGAGGGGATGGAAAAAGATATTCCATACAAATGGAAATCAAAAGAAAGCTGGAGCAGCAATTCTCATATCAGACAAAATAGACTTTAAAATAAAGACTATTACGAGAGACAAAAAAGGACACTACATAATAATCAAGGGATCAATCCCAGAAGAAGATATAACAATTGTAAATATTTATGCACCCAACATAGGAGCACCTCAATACATAAGGCAAATGCTAACAGCCATAAAAGGGGAAATCAACAGTAACACAATCATAGTAGGGGACTTTAACACCCCACTTTCACCAATGGACAGATCATCCAAAATGAAAATAAATAAGGACACACAAGCTTTAAATGATACATTAAACAAGATGAACTTAATTGATATTTATGGGACATTCCAACGAAAAACAACAGAGTACACTTTCTTCTCAAGTGCTCATGGAACATTCTCCAGGATAGATCATATCTTGGGTCACAAATCAAGCCTTGGGAAATTTAAGAAAATTGAAATCGTATTGAGTACCTTTTCCAACCACAACATTATGAGAGTAGATATCAATGACAGGAAAATATCTAAAAAATACAAACACATGGAGGCTAAACAATACACTGCTTAATAACGAAGTGATCACTGAAGAAATCAAAGAGGAAATCAAAAAATACCTAGAAACAAATGACAATGAAAACACGACGACCTAAAACCTATGGGATGCAGCAAAAGCAGTTCTAAGAGGGACGTTTATAGCAATACAGTCCTACCTCAAGAAACCAGAAACATCTCAAATAAACAACCTAACCTTACACCTAAAGCACTTAGAGAAAGAAGAACAAAAAAACCCCAGAGTTAGCAGAAGGAAAGAAATCATAAAGATCAGATCAGAAATAAATGAAAAAGAAATGAAGGAAACAATAGCAAAGATTAATAAAACTAAAAGGTGGTTCTTTAAGAAGATAAACAAAATTGATAAACCATTAGCCAGACTCATCAAGAGAAAAAGGGAGAAGACTCAAATCAACAGAATCAGAAATGAAAAAGGAGAGGTAACAACTGACACTGCAGAAATACAAAGGATCATGAGAGATACGACAAGCAACTCTATGCCAATAAATTGGACAGCTTGGAAGAAACGGACACATTCTTAGAAAAGCACATCCTTCTGAGACTGAACCAGGAAGAAACAGAAAATATAAACAGACCAATCACAAGCACTGAAATTGACACTGTGATTAAAAATCTTCCAACAAACAAAAGCCCAGGACCAGATGGCTTCACAGGTGAATTCTATCAAACATTTAGAGAAGAGATAAAACCTATCCTTCTCTGACTCTTGCAAAATATAGCAGAGGGAGGAACACTCCCAAACTCATTCTACGAGGCCACCATCACCCTGATACCAAAATCAGACAAGGATGTCACAAAGAAAGAAAACTACGGGCCAATGTCACTGATCAACACAGATGCAAAATTCCTCAACAAAATACTAGCAAACAGAATGCAACAGCACATTAAACGGATCATACACCATGATCAAGTGGGGTTTATCCCAGAAAAGCAAGGAATCTTCAGTATACTCAAATCAATCAGTGTGATAAACCACATTAACAAACTGAAGGAGAAAAACCATATGATCATCTCAATAGATGCAGAAAAAGCTTTTGACAAAATTCAACACCCATTTGTGATTTAAAAAAACACCCTCCAGAAAGCAGGTATAGAGGGAACTTACCTCAACATAATAAAGGCCATATATGACAAACCCACAGCAAACATCATTCTCAATGGTGAAAAACTGAAACCATTTCCTCCAAGATCAGGAACAAGACAAGGTTGTCCACTCTCACCACTATTATTCAACATAGTTTTGGAAGTTTTAGCCACAGCAATCAGAGAAGGAAAAGAAATAAAAGGAATCAAAATCAGAAAAGAAGAAGTAAAGCTGTCACTGTTTGCGGGTGACATGATACAATACATAGAGAATCCTAAAGATGCTACCAGAAAACTACTAGAGCTAATCAATGAATTTGGTAAAGTAGCAGGATACAAAAGTAATGCACAGAAATCTCTGGCATTCCTATACACTAATGATGAAAAATCTGAAAGAGAAATGAAGGAAACACTCCCGTTTACCATTGCAACAAAAAGAATAAAATACCTAGGAATAAACCTACCTAAGGAGACAAAAGACCTGTATGCAGAAAACTGACAAAAGAAATTAACGATGATATAAACAGATGGAGAGATACACCATGTTCTCGGATTGGAAAAATCAACATTGTGCAAATGACTATACTACCCAAAGCAATCTACAGTTTCAATGCAATCTGTATCAAACTACCACCGGCATTTCTCACAGAACTAGAACAAGAAATTGCACAATTTGTATGGAAACACAAAAGACCCCGAATAGCCAAAGCAATCTTGAGAAAGAAAAATGGAGCTGGAGGAATCAAGCTCCTGGACTTCACACTATACTACAAAGCTACAGTAATCAAGACAGTATGGTGCTGGCACAAAAACAGAAATATAGATCAACGGAACAGGATGGAAAGCCCAGACATAAACCCACATACACATGGTCACCTTGTTTTTGATAAAGGAGGCAAGAATATACGGTGGAGAAAAGACAGCCTCTTCAATAAGTGGTGCTGGGAAAACTGGACAGCTATATATAAAAGAATGAAAGTAGGACACTCCCTAACACCGTACACAAAAATAAACTCAAAATGGATTAAAGACCTAAATCTAAGGCCAGACACTGTAAAACTCTTAGAGGAAAACATAGGCAGAACATTCTATGACATCAGTCACAGCAAGATCCTTTTTGACCCAGCTCCTAGCGAAATGGAAATAAAAACAAAAATAAACAAATGGGACCTAATGAAACGTAAAAGCTTTTGCACAGCAAAGGAAACCGTAAACAATATGAAAAGACAACCCTCAGGATGGGAGAAAATATTCGCAAATGAAGCAACTGACAAAGGATTAATCTCCAAAATTTACAACAGCTCGATATCAAAAAAAAAAAACAAACAAACAACCCAATCCAAAATAGGCAGAAGACATAAACAGACATTTCTCCAAAGAAGATATACAGATTTCCAACAAACATATGAAAGGATGCTCAGCATCACTAATCATTAGAGAAATGCAACTCAAAAGTACAATGAGGTATCATCTCACACCAGTCAGAGTGGCCATCATCAAAAATCTACAAACCATAAATGCTGGAGTGGGTGTTGAGAAAAGGGAAGCCTCTTACACTGTTGGTGGGAATGTAAATTGATACTGCCACTATGGAGAACCGTATGGAGGTTCCTTAAAAAAGTAGAAATAGAGCTACCATACGAGCCAGCAATCCCATTACTGGGCATATACCCTGAGAAAGCATGATTCAAAAAGAGTCATGTACCACAATGTTCATTGCAGCTCTAGTTACAATAGCCAGGACATGGAAGCAACCTAAGTGTCCATCAACAGATGAATGGATAAAGAAGATGTGGCACATATATACAGTGGAATATTATTCAGCGATAAAAAGAAACAAAATTGAGTCATTTGTAGTGAGGTGGATGGACCTAGAGTCTGTCATACAGAGTGAAGTAAGTCAGAAAGAGAAAAACAAATACCGTATGCTAACACATATATATGGAATCTAAAGAAAAATAAAAAAGGTTCTGAAGAACCTAGGGGCAGGACAGGAATAAAGACGCAGACATAGAGAATGGACTTGAGGTCACAGGGAGGGGGAAGGGTAAGCTGGGAGGAAGTGAGAGAGTGGCATGGACTTATATATACACTACCAAATGTAAAATAGAAAGCTAGTGGGATGCAGCTACATAGCGCAGGGAGGTCATCTCGGTGCTTTTTGACCACCTAGAGGGGTGGGATAGGGAAGGTGGGAGGGAGGGAGACACAAGAGGGAGGAGATATGGGGATATATGTATATGTATATGTAGAGCTGAATCACTTTGTTATACAGCAGAAACTAACACACCATTGTAAAGCAATTATACTCCAATAAAGATGTTAACAAAGAAAAAAAAAAAAAAAACAGAGCCAAGGGCTCTCTTCCTGTTGTGTGGAAGAGTAACTCCAAAGTTTGGGTTACACAGGCCATTTTCCAGGACTGGTTTGTCAACCAGTTTATCCCTGAGGTAGAGAAATATTACTTGGAGAAAGATGTCCTATTCAACATTCTTTTGCTCCTCAACAGTGCTCTGGGTCACACCCTGTTCATGGATGACTTTCATCCCAACATCAAAGTAGTGCATCTGCCACCGAATACTATGTCGCTTATCCAGCTTATGGACCACAGAGTTATAACGACTTTCAAGAAATATTATTTACGTTACACTTTTCATCAGGCAGTAAAGGTGAAAGATGAATCAGGAACAACCTTGTGACAATTTTGGAAGGACTATAACATCTACAAGACCATAAAAAACATTGAGTTTGCTTGGCGTGACGTTACAGGCTTCACCCTCAATGTGCTTTGAAAGAACCTCTGCCCACAGTTTGTTCACGATTTTCGTGGATTTGGGAAGGTGGATGAGGAGTCCAAAGAGGTCTTCAGCAACTTAATGACCCTCAGCAAGAAGATGGAGCTATAGATCTGCAAGTGGACGCTGTCACTGAACTCCTTGCTGTGCAACACGAGGAGCTTACTAATGAAGACCTGATGGAATTGGAGGCCCAGAGAAAGGCTGAAGAGAGCCAAGAGGAAGAGGGAGTAACTGAAGAACCGAAGCGATTCACGACGCAGGAAATGAAAGGGGATTTTCTTTATTTGAGGAGGCACTGTTAGTTTTTGAGGCACAGGACCCGAACCTAGAATGATACATGAAGGTTGCAATAGCCATTCAGACTGCAATCCAGCGCTACTGTGTCATTCATTGATGACGAGAAAAGAGCTACTACCCAGACATCACTGGATCGTTTTTCCAAGAGGGTAGATAGAATTGAATCCAGCAAGGAACCAGAACCTGTGCCATCAACGTCAGGCGTGAGTGAAATTGCAGCTTGCCCTCCATCTCCTATCGCTGACGATCCTTCAGCTCTACCATCTCCCACCTCCTCTCCCACCTCCAGTCAGTAACGCTTCTTGCCTGTTCACTCGATGTCAGCCCCTGTATGCCAGCTGTTGTACTCTACTACTGTACTTTGCAAGGTACTGTACTGTAAGATTAAAAATGTTTTCTTTATTTTTTTGTTTTTTTGTTTTGCGGTACGCGGCCTCTCACTGTTGTGGCCTCTCCCGTTGCGGAGCGCAGGCTCCAGACGCGCAGGCTCAGCGGCCATGGCTCACGGGCGCAGCCGCTCCTCGGCATGTGGCATCTTCCCGGACCGGGGCATGAACCCGTGTTCCCTGCGTCGGCAGGCGGACTCTCAACCACTGCGCCACCAGGGAAGCCCTTTATGTATTATTTTTGTGAAAAGTATTATATAAACATATTACAGTACAGTACTATATAGCTGATTGTGTTAGCTGGGTACCTAGGCTAACTTTGTTGGACTTACGAACAAATTGGACTTACGAACGCGCCTCAGAACATATGTAGAGGACTTACGGTACAAGGAAAACTACATTGCATAATGATAAAAGAGCCAATTCACAAAGAAGACATAGCAATCCCAAATGCACATGTACCCACAACAGAATTTCAGAATACGAAAAACAAAAACTGATAGAACCAAATGGAGAAATGACAAATCCACAATTAGAGCTGAAGACCTCAAAACTCCTCTCTCTGTAATTGATAGTATAAGTAGAAAGAAAATCAGCAAGGACAGAAGAACTGAGCAATGCCATTAACCAATGGAATCTAATTGATACTTGTAGACCCCTCCTCCCACCAGCAGACTACACATTCCTTTCAAGTACACATGGATCATTTGGGGGCTCCTTTGCACAAAACAACTCTTCCCCAAGGGAACAAATGGAGATGTGATGGATGGTGAGAGTATAGCAGCGGAGAGGCATTTTCTAACTTCACAATCTAGCCTCCCAGAGGACACTGTGGGACCATGGGCAGTGCAAACTTTGAAATGAAAAGGCAGTTCTCATTTTAATCCAATTGCAAGCAGCTTAAAGAATCGAGCACAAATTCATTTGCACAGAATTGTTGAAACAAGTTTGATCTGATCAGACCAGGGCTGCAGGTTTGTAGGTGTCTGGTTTTGAAACACAAAATCCAGTATTTACTTTCAGTCTCTGAAATACATTTTAAAAATGTTGTTCATATAAATTTCCATTCCACTTCAATTTTACTATTAACTGTATTATAACTTGTATTCTCATTCAGTTTCTACACCTTTTTGTTCTCCTTCTGTACTAGTTTGCCATTTGGATAAATAAGTATGATTAGGTATCCGTTCAGGTGGCTCCTAGGTCACCAACATAGTTCTGAATTTATTCATTTTTGCACTGTCCATCAGTATCAAATTATGATTTAATCCAGAAATTATTTGAAAAAATATGAAAAGGTT
Source organism: Lipotes vexillifer (assembly GCF_000442215.2). Taxonomy (NCBI): domain Eukaryota; kingdom Metazoa; phylum Chordata; class Mammalia; order Artiodactyla; family Lipotidae; genus Lipotes; species Lipotes vexillifer. Next base: position 1,166,979 of record NW_006795663.1, read on the forward strand.
TTTATTAGAGAGCTATATTCAGATCATGGAAAGATGGTTCAACAGTTCATGAGTCAACATATTTTCCATAAAAGCAGCACCACCTTGGGACAGAGTCCCCACAGATCTGGAGAAATCATTTCTCTTTGAAGATGTCTGCTGTTGTAGGTCTAGCTCCTCATTAATTACTTTTGATGAAGCAATTCAAATCTGGGTAATGTCCCCATGAAAAAAGACGTTCTCCCTAAAGACCAGTGAAAAGGTCAGAGCCTGGTCATGTAGTTCACTTCCACTGAGGGAATCTCTTCTCTAGATGACTGGGGAAATTTTTTTTTTGCTGACAACCTGCCTCAACTTGATTAAAACTTGGGAAACTCAACAGTGTAAGAAATAATTTTAATGCTGAGAGAAATCTGTAGACGAATGGACATTACACATTGCTGAATCGGTAAAGAGCTTGCTTTGGATTTTATATACCTCTTAATGATCTATGAAAGCAAAATGTAAGATATAATGTATAATGACATCTATAACCTATCCATCTCTTTTTTTCCTCCATAAATAGTTGATAATATATATTTTAAGCAATGGTGCCAGATCTGGTTTAAACTGGCTAAAGCTGGTTTTAATCATCAAGGGCAACACTATTGAAATTAGAGCTGACTTGATCCAACTTGAATCAAGCTACTTTGACAAATGTGATTTTATCTTTTAATTTTTATTGGAGTATAGTTGCTTTACAATGTTGTGTTAGTTTCTGCCGTACAGCAAAGTGAACCAGTTATACATATACATATATCCCCTCGTTTTTAGATTTCCTTCCAACAAATGTGACTTTAAACTGGTTTAATTTAGTTAGAATCTGTTTGCTCTGGTAAAAATCTTTTTTTTTTTTTTTTTCCGGTACGCGGGCCTCTCACTGTTGTGGCCCCTCCCATTGCGGAGCACAGGCTCCGGACGTGCAGGCTCAGCGGCCATGGCCCACGGGTCCAGCCGCTCCGCGGCATGGGGGATCCTCCCGGACCAGGGCACGAACCCACGGCCCCTGCATCGGCAGGCAGACTCGCAACCACTGCATCACCAGGGAAGCCCTAAAAATAATTTGTTATTTATTTTTTCCCTAATACGAAGCAGTGTCACCTGACTGAATCCAGTTTCCTCCTTCTGAACCATTGTGACTCAATTCATGTTGGTCTGACCCAGTAAGGACAAGTTAGAACCAGGCTCATCTGGTCTCAATCATCATGAATTGCTCTGAATCTTATTTGTCCTAAGTTGGAATGTTTTATCCTGCTTGACCTGGCTTTATCCAATTTGAACCAGGAATGTTGGTTTTGACCTGGTTAGAACCAGTTAAAAACTGATTTTGGCCAATTTGGAATCTGTTTGCTACTTTGGTTACTGCTGAGAACCAGTTGGTTTCTGTTAGAAATCTGACATTCAGAAATGGCTCAGCTAGTCAGAGCCTACTGTGAACCACACTTATTCAGATGAAGTCAGAACTCTGACTTCAGTCTGAAAGACTGAAAAAAAAAATGGGGATGAAAAACCTATAGGTTAGGGATTAAAAGGGGTGGGGGAGAGAATGGAAGATATTACATCTATACTCTTATAGATATAGGTTAAAATGGGAGACTCAGGGTCAAGAGATGATTTTTTAAAATATGGATCAAGGTCCCAGAAGAGGTAGGAGGGCCTAGAATAAAGAGACTGGGTCAGAAACCAAGTAGAGACAAAGGTTCGTTGCAATTAGATTGGAGGGAGATGGGAATTATATGGATGTGGTATCGGTTTTAGTAGCATATGAAGACAATTTTAATTTTTATCACAGCACTGTGACTTTGGTTAAACGATTTATGTAGCTGATTATATTCTTTTGACAATTCTATCAGTTTCCCAAGAGCTACAGTTTTCCCCCTTGAGGCATCTGGAGAGCACACTCACATCTGTGTCCTATCCTCATCATACCACACTTGCCCCCAAGGAAGGATATGAGAAGAGCTAGAGGCCCCAAGGGAAGACAAGTTGCCAGAGTTCACAATGGCCCCCTCAGGAGACCCTACTGAAAGGACTCATGCTCTGGACTTGTAGCAGATGATCACCTCTTCACCACTTCCTGCTGTCATGTAAGAAAGTGTCAGGGCTGTGGCAAAGGCAATCATCACCAGCCCATCAGTAGAAGTGACCCTCGTGTTAGGGTGACCATATGTCCTCACATGCCAAAGACAATTATGGTTTACATCTGAGTTCCCAATGTCATGATTAATAGTGGCTCCTATCTCTCCCTAAGTTGTTCCAGTTTGGGCAACAAATTATATGATCAAGCTACCTGAGGCCCTATCTCCTCCTGCCTATGACTCTCTGTCCCTTTCTCTTTTCTCTTCTGCAGAATTGCATCCATTCTCATAGCTTAAAATCCCCTCTCTCCAGAATTTTCATCTCCATCTTTTTTTCCCTGGGATTCAGTTTGTAATCTCCACTGGGATATTAAAATAATAATCCACTCAGTGCTGGTGGAAATGACCCAGAACCGACAGGTGTTGTTTTGGCCTCATCCACCTCTGCCACCCAGAAACGTGTCACCTGAGTACTTATTGAGCCCAGTCCCCACACTAAAAAGAAAGATGGGAAATATTTGTCGCCATGTTGGAAAGTAAAAGGGTATTTGCACATGTTGCTAGGGTTCCTCTGGAAAAGATCCATCCAAGAATCGTTCCAGAAATTCCACTTCAAGGTGTGTGTTTCTTTAAGGGAACATTGCGCTGCTGAGAAGGAACACCCTGCAAGGTGTCACTAGCTGTAGGCATTGCTACGGCAGATGGGCCTTATAGTGGAACAGCAAAGGAAGAGCCATGGGGGAAACACATGAGTGGGCAGGGCGCCCGCTCCACCTCTGAGGAAGCTGTAATCAGATAGCTGACACGTTTCCAGAGCGTGCTCATTAAAGACACCAACTTCTCAGGCTCCAGACCCACAGCAAAGACATGCTGGAAGGAGAGACGTGCTCCACGCCAGGATCAGGAACCAGCCCACATTTCGGCTTGAGCCCCGAGCTCCCACTCTAGACAGATTTGCTCCAACTAAGCCCTTGAGAGAATCGAGGTGCTTGCCTCCTTTGGGAGCCTGAGAAGAAGACTGGAGTCAGGTCAGAGGTGGCAGTCAGCAGAGGCTGACATGCCAGCCTGGAAATGGGCAGCCTGTCCAGAGTCAAGTTTGGGCTAATTCAGAAACCTCGCCTGTGGAAAGAAGGGGATGAACTCCAGTGGGAATTTCTGAAACATGAGCTCATATTCACCTAGGAGAAGGAAGTGCTTGAGGTACGTCTATTTTTCTTTTTTTTTGGACTATGAAATATGGGCCAAACTCCATTGACAAAATGGTTTAAGACCTTTTATTGGAAAAATGAAAGTTAAAAGAGAAAAGAGAACTTGCATGGGTTGAACAGCCACTGAGGGCTAGGTTCTCTGCTGGGTATGGTAGAGAGTGGACTTTATTGGATCTTTACAGAAACCTCCAAGGGGGAGGTTAGTCAGGTATTTAATTCACCTCTCTGAGCCTTGGTTTTCACACGTGTGGAATGGGCTGACACTCCCCAACCAGTGTCCACTGCAGGATGATTGGAAACATTAAATGAAATCATGGCAGCAGCTGTGAAATGTACAGCTCATTGAAATGTAATTTAATTTAAATTTGGAGGGAGGTGAGCTGACTCTTCCGCTGACTCCTGGTTGTTGTTCTGCTCAAGACTTTTAGGAGAGGTGGTCTGTCATGAGTCAGGTAGACACTGAGATGAGGATTCCAGCACTTATAACTTACTTGGGGGGTGAGCTCAGGAAGCATGTGAGGGAGACAGGAGGTGAGACAGGGAAGAAAGGGAAGCTGATGAAGGGTGTGTTAATGAGTGTGTTACCACTGTGGGCAACTGGGGCTCAGTCCTGCTGGGGACCCTCTGGGAAACTGTGGAACATAATTCACCTGGCACCTCTGGCCTGTCCCCTACTGGTAACGAAGCACATTCTTGGGCTGGAAATTGTCCTTAGGCAGAGACCTGGGAAAACATTCCTTGTGAGGAACTGTCTACCAATGAACTCTAGGGCAGACCCAGGGGCTGTGGTTGGGGGATCTAGAGCATCTCCTAAAGAGAGTCCCACCCTCTCGTCCAGAGAAGGAGGAAGGGAGAGAAGCAAAAGTGAAGCTGGAGAATTAAGACAGCAGGAGAACACATGGAGTTTGCCCATGTCAAAGCCTAGATTCGAAAGATTGGAAACCTGGGCCTCCAGGAGTACAGTGCTTCTCTCTCATCCCACTTGTACTCCTCCCCTTCCACCCTCTACCCCACATTTGAAAATATGAATCCATTTATAGGGGCAGGGCAGGAGAATTGGAGGCCGAGAGTCCTCACAACTCTTTCCTAAGCAATGATGGCTCTTTTCAGCCCCATTAGACAATGGAAGGAGCACTTGATAGTGCCCACATGCAGAATTCTTAAGCAGGGGACCTTAAATTGATTTCATTGGGACTTTAACTGGTAGGAAAGCTGCTTTCCTTGGGGGCAGTATAATCTAGTGGTTAGGAGCGGGAGCTTTGGAGTGAGACCAGGCTGGGTTCAAGGTCCAGTTCCATCCCTTTGTAGTTGTGTAACCTTAGGCAAGTTTTCTTCATCTTTTTACGCGGAAGTTTCCTCATCTGTAAAACTGGGTAAAATACCAGTAAAGTCTCAGAGGGTTGCTGTGAGAGTTAAATGAGTATGTGAAGCCCTTATCACAGTATCTGGTACATAGTAAATGCTCAATAAGTTCTAGCTATCATTATTCCTCACTCATTTAACAAACACTTCTTGAGCCTCTTCCATGTGTCAGGCCCTATTTCAGGTACTAGTGACACACTGGTGAACAAGACGGACTCAATTCTCGCCATGAAATTTAGAGGCAGACAATAAGCAAGTAAACAAATTAATAAACATTATAATATCAGGCAATAATAAGTGCTTGAGATCTATGTAATGTGAAGAAGTAAGAATGCAAAAAGATCCTGGGCAGCATTCTAGGCAGCAGGTATAGGAAATATGAAAGCCATGAGGTGAGAATAAAGTTAGTGGGTTGAGAAAAAGCAAGAAGGTTGGTGTAGTGAGAATAGGAGGGCAAGAGAGAGAAGTGAGAGTGAGAGGCAGCCATGGTAAGGAACTGGGTTTCATTCTAAGTTTTGAGCAGGGGTTGACATGATTTGATTTGCATTTTAAAAATATCCACTTGGGTGGCCATGAAGAGAACAGACTGGGGGAGGGATGGCAAGAGAGGAAGCAGAGAGATGAGTTATAAGGCTATTGGAGTGGCTCCAGAGAGTGATGGGCGTGGCTCAGACAGGTGACATCACTAAGAGTGGTGAGAAGTGGTTGAATCCAGGATGTATTATGCGGATGGAACCAACCAAACTCACTGATGCTTTAGATGTGGAATGTAGGGTAAAGAGAAAACTCAATTACAACTCATAGGCTTGGAGCTTGAGCATCTAGGTAAATGGTGGTGCCCTTGACTGAGAGAGGGGCGAACTGGAAGAGACACAGGCATGAGGAGGGGTTCTGCTGGGAAATTCAGAGTTCTATTTTGGACATACAAACTATGAACTGCCCAGCAGGTGTCCAAGTGGGCATGGTAAGAAGGTATTTGGCTTAGGGGAGAGGTCAGGGCTGGAAACATGTTTGGGGGTCATTAGAGTATGAACAGTATTTAAAATCACGAGACTGGGTAAGATCACCTAAAAGTGAGGGGAGATAGAGGACAAGTCTGATGACTGAGCGCAAGAACACCCCGACGTTTAGAGGGAAGAAAGGGGAAGAGAAGCCCCTAAGGGGCATATGGAGGAGTAATCAGTGTATAAGTAAAGCCAGGAGAATGGGCTACCTCAAGTTCAAGACAAGAAAGGGTTTCCAGAAGAAGGAAGTGAACTCCTGCATTAAATGCTAATGAGAGGTCGACTGATATGAAGATAAGAAATGACCAGTGCATTTAGCAAGATGAGAGCTGCTAATGTGCAACTGGGGCTGGTTTTCACATTTTCTGTGAGAATTCTGGCTTCACTATTACCGTGGAGACTAGAGCCTGACTGAAATGGGTCAAAGAAAGAATAGGAATAGGGGAAGAGTAGAGAAAGGAGCAGCAGCTGTTTTGAGGAGTTTTCCTATAAAGAAAGCAAAATAAATAAACAATAGATAAAGAACTGGAAGTCGAGAAGAGATTTATTGATTTTTTTTTTAATATCTTAAGGGACATTACAACGTATTGATATGCCAATGGGATAAACCGTTAGAAATGCGAAAGTTAATGATACCAGAGAAAGATGCAAAGTCCTTGAAAGGAAGGAAGGGATAGGACCCAGTCAACAGGTGGTGGGTTGCCCTGACCAGACGCAGAGGCAGAGGCAGAGGCAGAGACAGGTCATCCTTTGCAACAGGAAGAAATGCAGAGTATACAAATACAGCTACATGAAATATTTCTGTATGCTTAGGGAAATTGCTTTTTTTTTTCCTCTGGAAGGTTTCTGAGATTTCAACTTAAGCACCTATTCAGTGGGTCAGCTGGGGCTGGAGGTTTTGTGCTGCCTGCCGAGCAGTGATTTGGGGTTCAGAGGCAATCTCAGGAAAGCAAAACCAGGGGACCTGAGGTTACAGACCACATTCTTTTCCATTCTTGTTGGCCTTAATAAATGTTGGATTGGCTTGAGTTACGAGAAACTAATATACACTTGTTGAAGACCTCCTTAAAAGATATTTACAGGAGCTTCCCTGGTGGCGCGGTGGTTGAGAGTCCGCCTGCCGATGCGGGGGACATGGGTTCGTGCCCCTGTCCGGGGGGGATCCCACATGCCGCGGAGCGGCTGGGCCCATGAGCCGTGGCCGCTGAGCCTGCGCGTCCGGAGCCTGTGCTCCGCAACGGGAGAGGCCGCGGCAGTGAGAGGCCCGCGTACCGCAAAAAAATAAAAATAAAAAAAAGATATTTACAGATGGTGCAGAAAGCCATTAATTCTGGGGAATGAATATAGCTCCCACAGTCTACTGAGCAAATCTGTCTGCAGATGGGAAACGTATAAGGATAGAACCCTCCACCAATGTGGGCTGGGATTGGTCCATCGACTTGTCCTCTGTTCAGTAATATGCCATCTTCTTAGTCCTACTTGCTGATCTTACCATGTTAGATGGCAAGCTCCCTGAAGGAAGAGGTTGTGTCTTACTCAGTACTCTATGGCTTCTCCCAACCTCCCCAGGTGCACAGCCAGTGTGTGTCAGTGCAAATGATGGGGTCTCTTCTCACAGTCACTGGAGATGGGGAGCAGATCCTCTAGATGTGAAAGGAGACCTTCTTCACATCATGGTTCCTTAAAGGCTTCTGACCCCAAATACCTCAGATAAAGAGACTTTTGAAGTCAACAATGAGGAAAAGCTGCCAGATAGGAAAGTCGGGAGTTCTAACATACTCCTCTGATCATCTAGCACTTCCTGTAGTGGTAATAATGAGATTTTCCGATTTTCCTACTAAGCTTGTAATGTTGGAAGGATGGGGGGCACGTTAGCCAAAAGTCTTACTCTCAGCCTATCCATCATGCAGAGGCGGAACACGTTGAGTGGTTTCTCTTTTTGGATCTGAAGCTACTTGTAAGAACCCACCTACAGCAACCCATGAAGGTCCATGCTGGGTCAACAATCATGAGTGGTTCCTCGATCCTATTCCACTCTTCAGTGGGGGTGATGAGACTTCTATCAGCAAAAAGCTCTTAGGGCTTCCTGGCCCCTCATGCATGGACATCTCTCTTTCCTTCTCCTACCATTCCCTTGGGTCCTGCGGCCACCGAGACACTTCTGTTCCTTTATTCCCTTCACCTCCACACCCAGGAGCCCCACTTTTCTTTGGCCTTCTATGGGGCCTGTCAGACCCATGGACTATTTTCTTCCAAAGCAAATCAGGACTGGGAAATGTAGAAAACCAGCCCTTGGATTCAAAAGTCTGTAAGATAAACACATCTTCCAGACTTCTGAGGATGACCTCCTCTCAGTATGCCTCCTGTGTACTTCCCAAGGCCCCTTCTCATATCCTCACGGATGTAGGCTATGTCTGCAGAAGGGAATGACGCTGGAGAAATAGGCTCATCCTGCCAGGAAAGCCTCCATATATGAGTGGCTGTCTGGGAACCACAATGCGGTACATGGCAAGTTGCTTTCTAAGACCTTGAACAGCACATACAAGCTGAAAACTTGCTTTTCTCTGTGGGATGATCCAGAAATGACAGCAGGCTCCTAAGCAATTCTTCATACAAGGTGGTAACTGCAGCTGGAGGAAGGAACCATGAGTGAGGAGTGCCCCCAAGCTTGGATGAGTTTGGTCTTTCAGAGCCAATCAACACATGGGGTTATGGACAGAAAAAGCCACCTTACAGAAGCGGAGGCCCACAGGCCAGTGCATGACTCTGTGTTAATTAATTGATTGCATCAGCATATCTAAGGAAAAAGTGTGTGGAAACCAGGTAAAAGTAGGTCAGCTTGGAATCTAGAAAAACCTCAGTCAGAAAGGCACACTTGGGACAAGCACATCTACGCGCTGCTGAAGGGGTCTGTCCTGAACTGGACCTGTAGGCCAGTGCATCATCGTCACTCTCCTGCTGGCTTAAGAAGTTGAACTGCAAACACCCATGGAGTTCTGAGCAGCAATCACTGATAGATCCCAATACTCCTTCCTTGTCTCTGATCTGCCTCTGCTCCATGATGGATAAGTAGAGACTGAGAATAGCATGCACATGGGGGTAGGGTCCTGGTACAGAGAAGCAATTACTCTGAGAGACAGGGCACGGGACAGGAACAGTAGGGGTCACCAAGAATAGGTCAACAGAATTATCCAGGCTGGAATCAACACCTTCCTTTGACCCTACCTAACTGAAGAATTTTTCAAATTCTTTAGTGCAGAGGAAGCTGGTCGTTAGTATTTTTTAACATCTTTATTGGAGTATAATTGCTTTCCAGTGTTGTGTTAGTTTCTGCTGTATAACAAAGTGACTCAGCTATATGTATACATATATCCCCATATCCCCTCCCTCTTGCGCCTCCCTCCCACCCTCCCTGTCCCACCCCTCTAGGTGGTCACACAGCACCAAGCTGATCTCCCTGTGCGATGCAGCTGCTTGGTCATTAATTTTAGAGCTCAGCCCTATAGTATGTATGGTTTAGTGTTGTGCGGGGGTCCCCAAGACCACCTCAAGGTTCAGTGATTTGCGAGGACGCACAGAAGTCAGCATATGGTCGCACTCACAGCTATGATTTATTATAGTGAAAGGATACAGAGCCAAGTCAGCAAAGGGAAAAGGCATATGAGAAATCCAGAGGAAACCAGGTGCAAGCTTCCAAGAGTCCTCTCCCAGTGGAGTCGCGTGGGACAAGCTTAATTCCTCCAGCAACAGGTTGTAATAACACATGTGAAGTGCTGTCTATCAGGGAAGCTCATTAGAAACTCAGCGTCCAAGGTGTTTTGGGGGGCTGGTCATACAGACACCCTATTGTATCAACATTCCAGACTCCCAGAAGGAAACCAGGTGTTCAGCAATAAACCACATCATACAAACAGGATAGGCACAGTGAGCTACCCTTACCATTTAGGGTGAGTTTTGTATCAGTCTTGGGAACTGTTTACTGGCCAAGTTCCCACACCTCAGCCAAAGGCCAACATGACAAGTGGGCCTTTCTAAGGACAGCAGTCTCATGCTTGTTACGGTAACCCTTCTGCACGGGTGTATGTAATTAAACTTACATTATCTATACCGTAACAACATAAAGTTCTTATTCAAAAGTATAGGTTCAAACACATCTTTTGCTATCTTCTTAAAGTGCTAAGATAAAGCACTTCTCCAGATAATGCTGTGGATATAGTTTTCTACCAGGAGGACCCCACGTGCTGCTGCCATTGAGAATCTAGTGCCCCAAGTTGGCAAAACAGAACCTAAGCTATACCCCACCCATTCCCGCCCTGGCCTTCTACCAGCACTGTGCACTGTGACCCCCTCCCGAATTGGACTTTAAAGCAGCCCACCTGACCTGGAACGCTAAATACTGTTCACAGAATATCCCTTTCTCATCCTTCTCTAAACCCAAACTGACCAGCACGGGGGTCCCAAGTCCCGGTTCTGAGACCTGGAAGGGTCACAGCCCTCACCCTGAAGAACTGTTTCGGGGACTTTCCTGAAGCTCAAAGAGGAGCCATTCCTTCTGAGCCACATAAAGCTCCCTTCACATGGCTTCCTCCTTTCTCCATGTTTCAGTCTCTACCCCACCTCTTTCTACAGTTGGGACGTTATTTACTTATTTTCACTTTTCTGAAGCAAGCTGTTACTCTGGCTCAGGCTGGGTCACAGTGAAATTATTTTTAGACAGTTTCTCAGATATATGAACTCAGCCACCCCGAAATCAACCTTGAATCTGTGCAATGGTAATGACTCAATTGCTCTTAGACCCATGGAAATCCTAATCCCCAGCCCCATTTCACACAGTAATGACTTTTCCCAGTTTATTTTTCTTTTCTTTTTTCAAAGGACAGCGTTTAGGGAAGCAGTGAGGGGAGATTAACCCTCTTGAGTCTACCTAGCTCAATCAGTCCATTCATGGAAGCCAGATTTGGGTGCCTTTCCACATCCAGAACATTAGCCCGGTAGGAATTCCCCTTCTGTTTTCTTCTTCCTCCAAATTTAGAATCTGGGCTGTGTGTGGGGCTGGGGGTGTTTCAGGACAAATGACATCATTTAGACCCATAGAAACAGATGTTCAGACTTTCTGTGCTCCATGAACTCAGCTTCGTGCCATCTACTGGAATGGAAACTGGCCAGGCCATCCAGAGGGAGTATCTAAGATGAGTGGGTGGGATTGTACTGCTTTTCTTTTCATTAAAAGAAGAAGGGCCTGGGCTGGAATATGTTAGTGAGGACATCCAGAAATGGGCATGGAAAGCAAGTGCTCAAACCCACAGTAGGTAAAAACTCCAGTCCACTGAGCAGATTTGCAAGCAAGATGCTGAAATAATTTTTCCGTTCCACTTCCCTCCCCGCTCCCCGACCTTCAGAAAGGCACAGGATAGTTTTAGCAGGAAAAGTAAATGCCTCATAAAAATACCATACAGGGGACAGGGCACACTCCCACCGGTTTCCAAGAGATCCCTGGAGTGACCATGAAACTAAACAGACTTCAAAGCCAGTATTGGGACTGCACTTGCTAGTCCCTCTGCCAGAAACGCTTTCCCCCAGATATCCTCATCATTCACCTTTCAATTTCTTCAGGTCTTAACTCACATGCTAGTTTCTTGGTCACTCCTTCAAAAAAATATAACCATCCTGACATGTCTATGTTCCTGTCTTTCCTCTATTTCTCTCCTTAGTGCATGTCACCATTTACCCTACTCTAGTGTAAATGTATTTATCTTGTTTATCTGCCTCCCCACTAGAATCTAAGGTCCATAACAGCACAGATCTTTGTCTCTTTTTCTTTGCTTTTGCTGCTGCATCTCTAGTGAAATCTTTCATTGAATCATTAGAATGAAGAATGATGACACTGTGCGCTAAAACTCCACCATCTCTCCTGAGTTCCCTGCCATATATGTGACACCACTACTTGTCACATCCTCCAGCTCATGGGAGGTCTCCTGAGATGCTCACGCCTAACTAGACACTCAGTTGTGCTGCTTCTTCCCCCAACGTGGATCTTACTTCTGCCGATGTAATTCAGTCTCTGCTTAAGTCAGAAAACCATGACAAACCTCTCAAAGTGGTGCAGGGCAAGTGACTTTGACAAACTCCAGGCCTCTGCTTCCTCACTTGTACAGTGCGTGTAGTAACACCCCTTTCCATTGGGTGGTTGTGGGGAGCTGAGGTAACCTGTCGATAGCTTTTCTCCCGGTGCCTGATACAAAAGTTAACACTGCTTCCCTTCCCTACTGTGTGTGCGCCACTCTGAATGCCTCTGATGGCGGCCAGATTCTCCTGAGGGCCTCTCCCTTCAGTCCCTTCACCGAGCAATCATCTTGTCCACTACTGCACAGTTTCTTCAGTTATCCTCCGGTTCAAAAATCCACATGTTCCTTCCGAAGAGGGAACCTTCCATTGAACCCAACCGCAAAGAGTCAAATACAACCAAACCACATGAATTCACGTGGCCAGCACAAACAAGGTGATTTCTTAGCAGGAGGGGCTCAGGAAACCCTCCAGTGAAGATGAGGGCTCCAGCTTCCCACAAAGTGTGTGGTCAGTTCATCATCCGAGCTCTCTGAACCACTTGTAGACCTCCAAGCCCCATGTGCTCTTCCCTGTCTCGGAGCCAGCCTGCAAGCTACCCCCTGAGCCTAGAATACACCGTCACTACTTCAGGACCCTTCAAATAACACCATGCCCTTCAGGACCCATAAGGTAGGCTCTCCTTTGAAAAGCTCACTGAGCTCCCTCCCAAAGGTGGCTTAGCTGCCCCTTTCCTATGCCCCCACCGCCTCATCTCCTCACCCCACCGTGGCATGGACCATGCTGAATGGCATCTACCTCCCCAACCTGGGCTGTGAGCCCTGGTGGGCAGGGACAATGTCCTGTCCCTCCATGTGAACTCAGACAATATTTGGCACATGATAGGTGCTGAATAAATGCTTTTTGAATAAATGAGCAAGTGAGTAAGTGAAAGAATGTATGATTCAATAAGTGAATAAAGAAATGCAACACTCTGCTAAGTGGAGGTGTGTGATGGCATGAAGAGGCTGGAAAAACATGCCTCTTAGGAACAGACCCAAGATAGTACCCATCCCACAGCCTCCTCTCCCAAGTCATCCCTTCCCCCTACACACACTTGTTCTCCCTGAGCTGCCTCACCCATCCCGGAGGCTTCCATTCCCATCTGGGTGTCATTGACTCCCGAAGCAATGGTCCCAAATTCTGTGCCAAACTTAAGACAAGCTTTTCTTGCCTAAGGATTTTCCATTTTAATTTTTGAAGACACTGCTTCCTCCATGAGAGATCTCCTGTATCTCTGGATTTGGAGAGTTTGCATTCTGGAAACAAGCAACTCTTTTCGTACAGGCCCGAACCTCCACCAATGGAAAGGCAAATCCTGCTACATCACATTCCAGAAGGATTTTAGCAGGTTTACTGAAGCTAAAGGCATCCTCTATTCCCACCGAGATGTGGTATTTCACAGTGACAGAGGACAGAGAAGCAAAATTAAAGTTACTTGCCTTGAAATGTAGTAGAAAATGTAAAAATGCAAAGTCTAGATGTATAGGGCAGGAGCGGGAACTTCTGGCCTCCAGCTCTTGGCTCAATTTTCTTCCAACCTTTGGCAAACACAACAAATCACGGTCACATTAATGAAGAACGATTCTTATCAGTCGGTAATCACCCAGTCTGGAAGTTATCCAGAGCCCATTGGAAGGCACTTGGGTGGTGATACGTTTTACAAGCACGTTCTCATTGTTCTAATTCATTTCAGAATTCATTCTGGCTTCTTACCTTTCAAATCAATCCTCTTTTTCTCCAGAACCTGTGTTAACTTTTAAAGGGAGTCCTTTGCTTTCCACTCTTATTTTATATTGTTGACTGAAGCCTTAAAATCACTAGATATGAGAGCGGGAAAGACCCTGAGAGATTATCTGGTCTACCCCGCTTGTTTTATGGGTGAGGAAGCTGTCAGAGGTGACTTTAACTTTGAATTTTATGAGGCCTATTTGTGTTGACAATATGATTGATTGTTCTGCTGCTGAGACTGAAGATTTGCAAGGGAAAATATTTTAAAAAGTCAGTGCTCTTCCTAATGGGAGGGAGCATGAAGTAACAGCTCTCACTGCTGTAATTTTCCTGTACCACACCCTCTGAGGATATAATACAAGATCTCTCTACCTGGTGTAACCCAACCACAGTTGGAAGGGTTGTAGGAAGCTGCTACTCTTCTTAGAGAGCAAAGTATTGAAAGGTAGGAAGTCACTCTCTGTCCCGAGGGTGATTCAGATTGACAGAAGGGACTGCAGACCTCTGAAGCAATAAGATGTCCAGTCAGCTGTACCCAGTATTCCCAAACAAAGGGGGTTTCTCTTAGGGGTTCTGGCTGTTTGGACCTCTTTAAATGAATCTGCTCCGGTACACTATAACTATTAAATCCCCCTCCCCATTGAGCAGGGAGGCCACAGAAGGTTCCCTGGCAGTGAGGCATGACTTGGTTTAGAAGCAGTATACATCATAGGCTGTGGTGTATGACACCAGAGAGCTGAAGCTTGGATTCATTCTGGAAAAGGCACAAAGATCAGAGCTAGAAAAGCAAAAGCAAAATCTCTAAGCAGAGCCAATGAAAAAGATCAGGAATGGAGACTGGTTTCATGTCAACTCTGGTTGGTAGTGCCTGCCTGGAGTACTGTGTTGAGAAGGGCTGTGAGGCTGTGAGATAGTAGAAAGGAGCACTGTTATAGATGAGTGATGCCTGCATTAGGCCCAGGATGAGGAAGAACAGCAAGCATTCTAGACCTTTTCTTTTTCTTTTTTTATTTAATTTTTTTTTTTTTTTTTTTTTTTTGCG
>NW_006795663.1:1181777-1200830 GCF_000442215.2 Lipotes vexillifer
CCCGTATCCCCTGCATCGGCAGGCGGACTCCCAACCACTGCGCCACCAGGGAAGCCCTATTTAATTTTATATAAGAATTACATACATACAGTTTTAAAAGTCAAATAGTGCTTCCAAGGTTTATAATGTAAAACAGCAGTCCTTTTCCCACAGTCTTGCCAGCAGGCTCCCTCTCCTCATTGAAGAAACTATCTTTACAATAAACTTGGGTTAGAGGGGACTCTGGAAGTATTAAAGTATGGAGATTATTATGAGAAAAATCATGGGTGATTTGAGAGTAAAAGCAAGAAGCTATTGGACCTATTTAGAGTACATAGGAAATAAAATATAAGGCAGTAAGCTCCCTGACATAGGTCTTGGCAATGATTTTTTGAATCTGACACCAAATGCAGAAGAAACAAAAGCAAAAATAAACAAGTGGAACTATATCGAACTAAAAAGCTTCTGCACAGTAAAGGAAACTAACACAATGAGAAGACAATCTACTGAATGGGAGAAAATATTTGCAAATCATATACCTGATAAGAAGATAATATCCAAAATATATAAAGAACTCATACAACTCAGTAGTAAAAAAAATAAACAATCTGATCGAAAAATAGGTAAAAGATTTAAATAGATATTTTTCCAAAGAAGACATACAGATGGCCAATGGGTACATGAAACAATGCTCAATATCACTAATCAAAGGGAAATGCAAATCAAAACAATGAGATATCACTTCACACCTGTTAGAATAGCTATTATAAAAAATAAGAAATAAGTAGTTGGTGAGGATGTGGAGAAAAGGGAACCCTTGTGCATTGTTGGTGGGGATATAAATTGGTGCAGTCACTATGGAAAACAGTATGGAGTTTCCTCAAAAAATTAAAAATAGAACTACCATAAGATCCAGGAACTCCACTTTTGGGTATTTATCCAAAGAAAAGGAAAACCCTAACTTGAGAAGATATATGTACCCATGTGTTCACTGCAGCATTATTTACAATAGCCAAGAATGGAAACAACTTCAATGTCCACTGATGGATGAAGAGATAAAGAAAATGATATAGATAAATAGATAGATAGATAGACAGATAGAAAGAAAGTGAAGTATTATTCAATCATAAAAAATTATGAAGTCTTGCCATTTGGGACAACATGGATGGACCCCGAAGGTATTATGCTAAGTGAAATAAGTCAGACAGAGAAAAACAAATACCATATGATCTCTCTTATATGTGGAATCTAAACAGAAATGAAAACAAAAACAAAAAACCAAGCTCACAGATATGCAGAACAGATTGGAGATTGTCAGAGGCGAGGGCTGAGGGTTAGGAGAAATAGGTAAAGAGGGCCAAAAGGCAACAAAACAAGTCAAAACAAACAAAAAATATCCCGCGAGGCTATATTTACATTACATTCATGGAGAACTTATCCACATAGTCACTCAATAAATATTTAAAGAATGAATAAACATGATTTTAAAATTTCAACTTAATATTCTAAGAATAGAAACAAAGAGTTTTATAGAAAAAAAAGAAAATATAAACCCACTTTTATCATCCAACTGGGATGACAAAATGGTAGGGTGAGTTGAATGGTAAACAATATTCATCTGCGGTAGCAAAGCCCTAAACTGACCACTTAACCATCGTCAAGGGAATGGGGTGGGGTCAGTACCTCAGGGGTGGTGGGCATGTCAGTTCCCGTTACTGGTAGAGAGTGGATTGGGTGAAGCACCTGGCCACCTAATACCCTAAGATCATAGGATGAAACCAGTAGTCTAAGATGGGGGTTAAAGCTCTGATGGATCAGGCAGTAGTTGGGGGCCATCACATAGGCAGGTCTGGGAATTGTTGATCACTAGGCAAAGGGAAGGCCTCTCTGTCCACTCCCAGGAGCCAGCCCAGAGGCAAGAACGCTTTAGGAGCAATCTGGATGTCTGTATGGAGGGGTGACGCTCGTCACTCGCAAAGCTGTTACAGATCCTCTCTCCTGCTGTTCTCCTGCCCTTGTGTGTGGGCCACAGGGGAGGCTGTGAATGATGGCACAAAGGACTTTTTCTGTATCTACTCAGATAATCATCTCATTTTTCTCTTGTAGTCCTTAATATAGTGATTTGCATTGTTTAATTTTTCAAATGTTAAACCAACCCTACATTCCTGGAATGAAATCCTCTTGGTCATGATGTATTATTTTTTCATGTATCAGTGGATGGGATTTGCTAAAATATTGTTAAGAATTTTGGTATCTATGTTCCTGAGGGATTGTAATTTTCTTTCTTATAATGTCTGTTTGGTTTGGGGATCAGAGTAATGTTAACTTAAAGACTGAGTTGGCAAGTGTTTTCAATTTTCTGGAAGAGTTCATTTAAAATTAGTTTTCTTTCTTAAATATTTGATAGAATTCACTAGTGATGTCATCTGAGTATGAAGTTTTTTTGGTGGGAAGGCTTTGAAGTAAAAATTCAGTTTCTTTAATGGATACAGGGCTATATGGGTTATCTATTTCTTCTTGAATAAGCTTTCATTGTCTGGGTCTTTCAAAGAATTGGTCCATTTCATTTAAGTTGCCGAATTTATGTCTGGAGAGTTGTTCATCATATTCCCTTTTATCCTTTAAATGTCTGTTCAAACTGTGATTACATCGCTTTCTTCTCCTAGTGTCTTCTTTTTGTCTTAATCAATATGACTAGAGATTCATCAATTTTATTGACTTTTTTAAAAAACAAGTGTTACATTGGTTTTCTCTTTGAGCTTGAATTGCTCTATTTTTACTACTTTTTTAATGTGGAAACTCAGGTCATTAATTTGATACCTTTCTGACAAATTCTAAGCACTAATTTACTAGCATCCTACAATATTTGATATGTTGTGTTTCCATTTTCATTCAGTTCAAAATGCTTCCTGATTTCACTTTTGATGTCTTCTTTGATCCATGGGCTATTTAGAAGTATATTAGTTTCTAAATACTTGGAGGTTTTTCAGGTATTTTTCTCTTGTTTTCTAATTTAATTGCATTGTAGTCAGAGAACATATTTTGCATGAGTTGAATTGTTTTCAATTTATTGAGGTTTGTTTTACATCCCAGAATACTGTCTTAGTCAATATTCCCTGAGCACTTGAAAAGAATGTGTATTATGTAGCTGTTGGGTGGAGTGTTCTATAAATATGGTTTACCTTTATGGTTTGGTTTATGGTGTTATTCAAGTCTTCTATGTCCAAACAGATTTTCTACTTGTTCTATTAATTATTAAAAGAGGATGCTGAAATCTCTGACTGTAATCGTAAATTTGCCAATTTTTCCTTTCAAGTCCATTAGCTTTTTACTTGATGTATCCTGATCCTCTGTTACTTGGTGCAAACAACATTGTTATGTCCTTTGATGAAATGACCCTTTCATCATTATTAAATGATAATCTTCTTTATCCCTGCTAAGATTATTTTCAATGACCTTCTACTTTGTTTGATATTAGTATAGCCACTCCAGCTTTATTTTGATCAGGGTTACCCTGGTACTCTTTTCTGTTCTTTTATTTTTCATCTATTGTGTCTTTATATTGAAAGTGGATTGCTTGCAGGCAGCATATAGTGAGGTGTTGTTTTTTTATCCAATCTGACAATCTCTGCCTTTTAATTTGGTGCTTATACAATTTGTACTTTCTGCAATAAGTCATATGCTTCTACCTCACGCTTTGATTTCTATCTGTTCCATCTGTTATTTGGGAATTTTTTCCTATTTTATTGAGTCCCTTTGGATTAATTGAATATTCTTATGAACCCATTTTCTTCTCCTTTGGGGACATTAGTTATAACTCTTTGTTTTGTATACAGTAGTTGTTTTAGCATGTATAGTAAACAGCTCTAATTATCACAATCTACCTTCAAATAGTAATATTCTGGTTACATATATGCACATAAATGTATAGATGTGCATAAATGTATATAGATGTACATAAATGTATATAGAAGAGTTTCACTCTGGGTCTACACATCCTAGTATTAACCAAAGACTGAGCTGGTTTTCTGTAGTTCTCTCCTCTATGGAACTCTGCCTCCACAGCTTCTAGCTCCCTCAGACTCCCAGAACTCCAATCTCTGCTCCTCAACTCAGAGAGAACAACACTGTGTTCTGCTTGGGAATGCCCTACACACTCTGCTCTCCAGAATGTACTTCCAGGCAGAAAGCTACAGTGATGGTCGGACTCACCTCATTGGTTTCCCTTCTCTCTGGAATCATAGGCTTCATCTTCATATCATCCTATATCTTAAAGCAGTTGCTCCACATATTCTGTCCAGTTTTTCTCATTGTTTAAGGCAGGAGGGTAAATCTGGTTCTGAGATATATTTTTAATATTGTTGGATTAATTTAATGAATATTTATGGAGGATTTTTGCATTCATTTTCATAATTGAATATGACTGTATATCTACAGAGGGACATTTCACTTATGAATATAAATACATACATATGTGTTTATAAATATATACGTGTGTATGTGTGTGTGTGCGTTTCTTATCCAATTTTGTATTCAGTTATACTAGCCTTTTGGAAGTTTTTGCTCTTTCTCTATTTTCTTGACTAAAATTAGGGGGTGTTTCTCAATTTCTTTTTTTTTTTTTCACTAGTCTTCCCCTCTCCCTGGAGCCTCTTTAGATATGTTTTTTTCCTAATCCCCCACCTTGAAATTTTAATACCATAGAAACACTGTATATCTGTTTATGTACCGTGACCCTTTGGAGGACCACAGTTTTAATACCTAAGATTTTTCCCCTTCTCCCCAAACCAGTGGATTTTGATCCCTTTGAGAATACATGGAGTAGGGAATTACCTGTTCCTTACAAGTTTGTAAAGCTTTCATCTAAAAAACTTTCTGGTCTGCAGCTTTTTGGAAAAGGAAATCTTTGATTACCATTTTGCTTCTTTAATGCTTACTGGCCTGTGTGATATTTATATTTCTCCTTGGGCCAATTGGGAATTTAATTTTCATCTCAGAAATACAGAGCTGTTATTCAGGCAGGACACACCAGCCTGGCAACCAGGGAGAATGCTTTCTGATTGGCACGTGCCCATCCTGATTAGCCAGCACCAAGCTTTACTTGTTGCTGAGTTACTTAAATACTACCGTGTAGAGCAAAATCTATTTCATCTACAATTTCAAATATATTAGGCTATAGTTTTCACAATATTCTTGTATTATTTTTAAGTGTCTTATGCATCTGCAGTTATTCCCTTTTTATCATTCTGCATTTTGCTTTATACAATCTTTTTCTTTCTTTCTTCCCAGAAGACCATCTTATCTTTTCAAAAAAATTTAAATATCAGCTTTTAATTTTACTGATCTTCAGTATCGTTTGTTGTCACTATTATTATATCGTATTATTATTGCTTTCTTATTCTTTACTTTGATTTCTGCCCTTAATATTTCTTCCTTTCTGATTTCTTTAGTTTTGCTCTAATTTCCTTTTTCTTTCTTCTTGAACTAAACAGTTAGCTCATTAGTTTTCAATCTTTCTTGATTCCTGATACATTTATTTAAATTTATAAATTTCCCTCCAAATATTGCTTTAGCTATGTCCATAAATTTTGGCTTAAAATACTTTCAGTTTATTCTGTTTTCTATATTATATTCATGAATTCCTTTTTAATCTAAAGATTTTTTAGTTGTATGCAATTTCATTTCTAGACTTAAAGGATTTTAAAAAGTTATTATCAACAACTGTGAAGAATCCTGGATTTTACCTGCTTGTAAGGTACCAAGGTAGCCAGTCAGTTTCAAAAACAATGGTGGAAGACATGAGACTCCTGGATCAAAGACAAATGACTTCATTTTCTCATTGGTTCCCCTTGCCTCCTAAGTCCTACAAGAGTGATGCACATATGGGTCCAAGAGGATGCTGCACCTGTAGTAGGTTTCAGTCACAGTGGAAGGACCCTGAGATTAGGAAACTCCAATCTTTCATAAGGGGGTATAAGCCAACCTACCCAATCTTTGCCCCACAGGGAGACATTACCTTTGTTTTACTAGAGAGCAAACACACCTGCCCTCTGCCATGGAGGGAGATACTATCTTTATTTTCCAAGGCTGTTTGCTACATAAACATCCTTGAAAAGGTAATCAAAAGCTGACAATGCCTCTGCTCAGAAGACATACAGAAACACAAGAGACCTATGGAGAATCATCTCCCAATAATTATTCTTTTGTAATTTATTTCTAACATAATTGCATTGTGGTCAGAGAATATAGTCTGTGCAGTGTTGATCCTTGGGACTATTTGTGGAAGCTGGGGAAGTCTAGGAATGACAGCATCACACATCACAGAACCAGCAGACCAACTCCATTCCCAGTTCCTTCACCAGGCATCGCCTCCATTCAGAGAATCTTCCTTAAATTCCTGGAAAAAAGGAGGTTATCTCCAAGAGGAGATAAACTTCTTAGGTTGCAATCCACTGTCATTGAGGGTATGGAGAGGAAGGGAATGAGGAAGCAAATGCCGTAGGGCAGCTAGATGTTATACACGTGTTCTCACCGGATTCTCAACTTGGGAGGGTCTTGAAGCTACCCTGATATTCTCCCCATCTCCCTGGCCCTTCCATTTCCCCCATATGCATAACCGGGCTGCTCTTGCTAATTTCCAGTCCATGGAAGCGATGGGGCCAGAAAAACATCCCGCCAAAGCAACGTAGGGGATAAGGGCAAAATTCACCCGCCATAGCTACACCTACTGCTCCACTATGTCCCCATCCCAGACTGCCATGAGCTTCTACACCAACTCACAACTGTCTTTGGTCTCCTTGTGGCCTTTTCAAAGTTTTGATGTTAGTTCCGCAGACTCTGCCTTCTCAACTCCTCTATTAATTCCTTAACTCTGGCTGCATATTAGCTGGAACTGAGGAGTATTTAAAAAACTCTAGTGCCCAGATTCTGCTTCTGAAGATTCTGATACAAATGGTCCAAGGAGGGCCCCTGATTACCAATAGTTTTTAAAGCTTCCTGGGTAATTCTAATGTGCAAGAAAGGTTTCCAATTTCCTCTGGGATGATTTAGGGGAAGGGACCTCACAGCCCAGTTTTCTTAATTTTCCTGTCAGGAGCAAGAAACTTGTATTTTGTTTAATGTTCAAATTACTGAACTCATATACCTAATAAAAAATATTTTTAAAACAAAGTATCTTGAAATTTTAAACTGACTGTAATTTGATTAATTTCTCCTGTATCTTTTAAAACGCATTTGCAGATTTATTATGGCTGATTTTTTGAACACTTCAAATATATAAAACTTCCACAAATGCAGTGACTACAAAGCTTATTATTATACTTACACTTGAATGTATTCTAAAGCCTCAGAACAATGGACTTATTCATTTCTTTGATAATTTATGTGCTTGTTTTATACCTTCTGAGGGGATATTAGTATACTTATTTTAATATCTTCCCAGGGTTTTAGTAATATATTTTTATTCCTTCCCAGGGGTGGAGTAATATTACTAGACTCCAAAGAAAAAGTATACGTGCTCAGCCCAGCCAAGGCAGCAGAATCTGGATTACTGGCTGATCCATTTTTGGTCTGGGTACAGGACACATCATCAGCCTGCAATAACTTCTGGCCTTACTGCAACATGATTTTTAAGGTCACACCTTCACTTGGGTTTTATTTTTTTACAACCTGATGTCTTTCAGGAAATAACATACTTTCAAAGTCTCACTTTACCAGAGTTACAGAACCCAATATCCTATCAGTATGATATATTGACTTTGTCTGTTACCTTTTTAAAGAAATATGTATTCCTTTTTGGTGTTTTATTAAAATGAGTAGGACCATCTAGTGGTTTCACTTCCTGTAAGATGAGGCATTGGGTCTGGGTTGTAGTTTCTTCCTCTTTGGGACATTTGACTAATTCATCTTTTTGGAAGACCCTGTTGACCCTTTCTTCTACTTGGTAATTTTGTGTGATCACTGATCCTGATTAAGTGTTGGACTTTCTTTCCATCTAAATTATATGTTAATCTCATACCAACAAAACCAGTCTGTCCTCCTCTTGATAGAGTTCCTTTTTTTTCCCTAGATTATTGGTTTGCTCATTTCCATAGCTTTTTTTTTCTCAGAAACAAATATGCACATATATATTTATGCATTTCTATATAAAACAATAATTAACGAAATATCCATATATAAATAATAGCCGCTTGTTAAAATCCATTAACAAGAAGCAAATCCATAATTGGTTATCCATTTTTTGATTACAGCTATATTTTTATACTCATTATTTTAACTTTTCTCTTTTGAAAAATATTATGAATCCATGGTCTTTCATAGACTCAACTTGCTCCAAGTAACCATAATAACAATAATATTTTGTGCTCAAATTGTTGCAGCTTGGTCAATGGAAACCCTTAAATTGGGTCCTTTGGCATTCTCATATTGCCCCTAACATTTAAAAAAAATCAGATTCTTGCTTTCTGGTGGCAACAGGATATTCCAGTCTCATTCTGATCGTTCTTTTCCCTTTCCCAGCACAAAGAGCCATCTATTCTCTGGGCAGTCCTGTTTTATTTTTTTAATTGAAAAAAGTATTAGAATAGTGGGCATGGAAGGACACATATGAAAGATGGGCAAAAGTTTCAACACTGCTGTTGAGCCACTTGCACTGGAACATGCGACTTTAAAAAATAAACTATGGTTTCCAGTGATTTTTCAAATTTAATGGTGTTTTATATATATATATATATTTAACATCTTTATTGGAGTATAATTTCTCTACAATGGTGTGTTAGTTTCTGCTGCATAACAAATTGAATCAGCTATACATATACATACATCCCCACAGCTCCTCGCTCTTGCTAATGGTGTTATATTGATGTACCCTACTTTTCTTATAGTAATTGGTATCACCTGATACCAAGACTTTCTCCCCAGTAACAACAGTTCTATAAATATACATGCTCCTAACATGGTCTAAGCACTATCCCTGCTTTGAGGAATTCACAGTCTAGTAGGAGATAAGCTGGATGTAACATGTCTCTATTCTTCTCGCCATAGGATCTTAGACATTGCTTGTCAGAATATCTCACTTCTCTTGGCACATAATACTCCTGAGAATAACTTGATGGAGATTGAGATCAACACAGAGATTTAAAAAATATCCATAGAGGTCTTGGAAGACTGAGATACACAGACAAGTGGCTGGAGACACTCAGAAACAAAGAAACAAAAACAAAGACAGGAAGAGATGAATGGAATGAGAGGGAGGGAGATGTGTTTTTGTGAATAGAGGTGTAGGAAAGAGAGAGTACTGAGAGAATGGAGCAGGAAAGATAGCAAGAGGATTACAGCAATGTTTGAGACAAAAAATAAAGGGAGAAAAATAAATGACAGATATAGAAAAAATGATTAATTTTGAGAGAAGATTTACAGCAAGATATGAGAAGCAGGGAGAGACATGAGGACAGTAAAGGAAAGAAAAATGGTCAGGATGAGAAAGAAAAGTAGAGAGAAGCTCGCTCGTACTATTTCTTTCCCAGACCATAAATACAAGCCACAGACTCACCGATGGAAAAAGCCAGCAGAATTTGAATGGTTTTAGCTGAACTCATATTAAGAAGTAAGCTCTATGGGGGGAGCTACATGTTTCCATTCTCAGTTTTGGTTGGGCATATTGGTCATTAGGCTACTTATTGTTTGCCTACAGCATCTTCATGTTCATCTTGTTGGCCATCTTAGGCTTTGTAAGCTCAGCTACTAGATTTAACTTCCCATAATTCATGAGTTGGAAGATCTCTGTGTTCTTACATTCAGTGCTGGGATTAGCTGAAAGTCAAAGGTCTCACTTGCCCCACGCATGGTTGATCAACCCTATTCTGTCACCATTTCCATCACTGTCAACCAGCTATACCACAGCACAGAAGCCAGAAGTGTTATTCTTACAAATACTTAAAGCCTTCAGTCTCTGCATCACAAACTCACAAAATGCTCCATCACTAGCCACTTGTCTCTTCCCATAGTCCAGTTTAATATTCTCTAGACCACGTGACCAGCACTTCACAGAAATTTGTTGGAAAAATGGCTACCCAGTTCTGCTATTCTAATGTCAGCCAGCGGAGAAAGGCAGAGACCTTAGACATTGGAAAATGCATCAAGTTAGCATTTTAAAAGCTGATGGCCAAAACTTTCCTTGGATTCTTCTCCTCATTCTCTTGTTGCAAACCCTTTCTTCTTGTTAATCTGGGCTTATGTCACCTGGGGTCTGGGGTCTGCCCAGGTTGACTTTCTCATGGTGGTGAGACTAAAGTGGACTCCTTTCCAGCCTGCAGGGATAGGCCAAGTGACTCATGGCTCCAACGTCAGCATCTACCAAGCACTGGTGCCAAAATTTGGTATGTATAAGAGTTATCTGGGAGCCTGTTAAAAAGGCAGCGATCCACTCGCAGGGATTTGGTCTGAGGAAAGGGGAGGGGGGCAGGCATCTGAATTATAAGACCCCCTAATGTGATTCTGATGTGGGCCTCCCTATGCCATTTCTTGAGAAACATTGCCCAGGGTAATGACAGTAGGTCTTTGCTTACATTTTAGAAGGTGTCTTGTGTCAGGCACAGGTATATCTAAGTCTTCAAATCTTCTTCCTGGACCATATATCCTACTGTTGCCATCTTCAACATAAGTTCACAGCCTGGATACACTGTTAAACTTGACTTGCAGAGTTGATGTAAACTAATTATGAGTGTCACATCTTTTTTAGGATAGGCAGTCTACTCTTTTAGTGTACAGTATATTCCTATAAATCTGCTAGAAAATCAAAAGTTCAACAGAAGAATTTATATATTATGAGGGGCTTTCAGTCTCAGAGAGCTAAAAAAAAATGATAAAATTCATAGTAATATCCTACCTTTTAGATTCCATCTTTGATGATATTTCCAGCATCTTGTACATGTTCTTTCCATTTTGTTCTTTTCTTGCTCTTTATTGCACTTTCATCATTTTTAATCATTTCCATCTTTGACTCTATCACAGTACCTGTGAGATTTTACTTCTTATCACTAGTATCAGAGTTACATATTTTTTCCTTTTTCCACTCGCTCTGCTGTGCACATGTAGTGATGTTTCTAAGACCGAACAATTGGTTGCCAGGCATGGCCACCATGAGGTAGCTTAGAGCGTTCTTTGCCTGGCTTATAAAAATCTGAACTTTGTATCTGGAAGGTGCATAGAGGTGTCAGTGCAAAGCGCTTCAAAATGCAGGATGTAAGGATATTGAAAGTCTGAAGCTGAGGTCTGTCTCAAAAATGAGAAACCAGTTTAAATGAAACTGGTTTGCTATACAAAGTACAAGATAAAGCTTTATTACTCATCCATATATTTTGCTAAATATGCTGGATTACAGCAATGAAGACTTGAAGACAAGGACCTTACAGACTGGTGGAGGAGACAGACAGGTAAATTACAAGTAAACTCTATAAAAGAAATACAGGGTGCTCTGTGTACATTCAGAGGGAGCCCTCTCACCAGAGGAGGCCGAGTATGGTTTAGCCAGTGAAAAAGGTAGAAAAAAATGTTGCAAAATACCTAAGGCCTTAGAAACAGGAAACAGCATGGTATTGTGGCAAATTGTAGTTTTCAAAATGGATGTAACATTATTTCCCATTCCACATGCTTTTCCTGACAATGTGACTTTGATGTTCCACCAGATTAGAGCTGGATCAATGGGATTTCTGATCTCAGAGTGATGCTATGCAACTTCTGAGGCTAAGTCATAAAAGATGATAGAGCTTGGGATGCTTTCTCTTGGAACCCAGCTGCCATGCTATGAGGGATCCTAATCAGCTACTTGAAGAAGCCATGTGTGGGTGTTGTGGGTGACAGCCCCAGGGGAAGTCCCAGTCTAGCATCAATCACCAGACATATGAGTCAATAATCCTTCAGATTGTTCCAGATGCCAGCCTATGCCTCTTCCTTCCTGTGGCCCCAGACATCAGTCAGCAGAGAAAAAGTTCAGCAGTAGAGAGGGCTTCAAGCATAGTTCCAACAGGACTCTTCCAGTCCTCTTTAATTTATCATTAATCCCTTTTGGGTGTGGGTGATTTCTTTTACGATATTAAAGAGCTGCAGGAGTTCCAGACTTCAGATTTGTACATCTTGTATTGAGAACAAGAGAGAGACAACTCTCTTATTCCCAACCATTCAAAGCATAAAGCAAAACAAAACAAAACAAAACTGTGCTTCTCTCTGATTGGCCCTACTGAACCAATTATTGATGCTAGAGAAATTCCATATGTTGATTGGCTTAAATCTGATTCACTGCACAATGACTGTAGCAAGAGATAAGAGACTATGTTAACCAGCTTTTGTCAATCAAGGCTCAACCCTGGAGCAAGGAAGTGAAGTTAATCCCACCAACCAAAATTTTGCTGCACTGCTGGAGGGGGATATTTAAAAAACACATCTATATGTATATTTTTCAAATCACTTTCTCTAGACCATTGTTGGACCCCAGCAGTTTAAATGAGTGGGCTGCAGATAATCTGGTAGTTTCAAAGAGGTCAAAAATACTTTAAAAATTGTTTATCTATCTATCTAACTATATCTATATTCCACAAATTTGGAACATAAAATTATTTTCACAGAAGTATAGACGTATTCCTATATTTTTATTCTTAAAGATTATCCATCTTCCAAACAGTTGTTTTCTGCTGAAAATCAGTCAATAGAGTTCCTCTGGGCTAACGTAGCTTCCCACCATTCACACTGTACTGTCTACTTGACTATGAG
The DNA here is from genome assembly GCF_000442215.2 of Lipotes vexillifer. Classification (NCBI taxonomy): domain Eukaryota; kingdom Metazoa; phylum Chordata; class Mammalia; order Artiodactyla; family Lipotidae; genus Lipotes; species Lipotes vexillifer. The sequence continues at coordinate 1,194,522 of NW_006795663.1, forward strand.
TTTTATGAGGCCACATCTATTATTGCTCACTTTTATATTCTGAGCCACAGCACAATGCCTGGCATATACTCAATATACTCATAAGTACTCAAATAAATATTTGTTGAATGAATGTTTCCTTAATTTGCATATTTCTCATTTCTATTATAATGTATTTAGCCACAGTTCACAAAAAATGGTTTATTGGTCAAGAATAATGATGTACATATTAAATTAATGCAAATTATATAAATTTAAATAGTGAGCTGATTCCAGTGTAAATAAAGAATGAGAAAATGAATGTGCTGGGCATATGGGACTGTGTAAAATGATGATTTGACATGAACAGATGAAATATAAAAGTGTGAATATGAAGGACAAATGTACATTATTAAGTCTATATAAAATTTGGATTTTTATTGAACTGGTGGTGCTTTTTCTTCTAACTCTCAATTCATTGTTCATTATAAAACTATCATATATATATGTTCTAGGGAAGTCATTCAAAAAATAGAAATAGTGTATAACTTCTAAATCCATATAGAGAAAATTATGGTTAAAAAATACCCATCATTTAAGATCCAATAATACATAATAATTCAAAAGGAAGCAATTAAGGATGAAAAAACAGAATGAAATAAAACATGGAAGAGGTGGGATAAGTAAAAGCACAAATTGAGGTGGTTAATTTAAACCCAGTTAATTTTATATTACAGTAAATGCAAATGAACTAAGTTCACATTTAAAAGGCTGGATTATTAGACTGGATAAAAATATAAATTATATAGTGTTTAAAAGAAACACACCTGGGCTTCCCTGGTGGCGCAGTGGTTGAGAGTCCGCCTGCCAAGGCAGGGGACGTGGGTTCGTGCCCCGGTCCGGGAAGATCCCACATGCTGCAGAGCGGCTGGGCCTGCGAGCCATGGCCGCTGAGCCTGCGTGTCTAGAGCCTGTGCTCCGCAGCGGGAGAGGCCACAGAGTGAGAGGCCTGCGTAACACAATAAATAAATAAATAAATAAATAAATAAATAAATAAATAAATAAAAGAATCACACCTAAAACATAAGGATATAGAAGGGTTGAAATTAAAGTATACAAAATTATCTCATTCAAACTGTAAAAAAAGAAAGCTGATGTAGCTATATTAACATTGAACAAAATAGACTTTAAGGCCAAAGAATTTCTAGAGATAAAAGAGCTATCTCATAATGTCAAAAACATCATCTCACTAGTAATACATGTAAGTTTTTAATTTTTGTACACTTAATAACATGCCCTTAAATGCATAAAGCAAAAATAATAGAATACAAAGAGAAATGGATAAATCCAAAATCCTAGTCAGAGATTTTGAGTCTTTCAATAATCGATAGAGTAAGCAGGAAAAAAAGATAAATGATTTGAACAACATACTTAAGAATTTTGACCTAAATTGATATACAGATGTTATAGTCACCTTTCAGAACTGAGATAGACTCCTCAATCAAACTTTGGTTCAGGTGTTGATACTGGTGATACCACACACATATCAACAGGACATGAAGAGTTTTATTATTCAAATAATGGGCCAAATACTTGGAAATTGAACAACACACTTCTAAATAACCTCCAAGTCAAAGAATAAATCACAAGGAAATTTAGCATATATTTTAAAGGGTATAGCTCTTCTTCTGTTTTTTTCAGAAAACACAGTAGATGGGAACACTTTCCCACTAGTTTTATGAGGCCAACTTAACCTTGATACCAAAACCTAAAAAAGGTGCAACAGGAAAAATACTACAGACCAATACTCCTAATAAACATAGACACAGACACCTTTAAACAAATTTTAGCAAATAAAATCTAGTAATATGTTAAAGGATATCATTATATTATCCTAGTAATAATGCAAAGCTCATTTAACCTTTGGGAATCAATCAGTGTAATCAATAACATTAACAGCATGAAGGAAAAGGGTCATATGATTATTTCAACAGATGTAGAAAAATATTTTACAAAAGTCAATATTCATTTATGATAAAAAACTTTCAGCAAACTAGGAACAAAAGGGAATTTCCCCTGTCTGACAAAGGCTATGTAAACCTACAGCTAAACTTATAATAGTGAAATATCGAACTTTTACTGTAAGATTAGGAATAAAACAATGATGACCACTCTTACCATTTCTTTTAGACATTGAGCTGGCAGTCCTAGCCTGTGCAATAAAGAAAGAAAAAGAAATAAAGGGTATAATAACTGGAAAGGAAGATGTAACATTGTATTTGAAGACAAAATGATTTTTGGAAAATCCTAAGAAATCCACAAAAGAATTTATCAAAATTAGGAGAGCATGGTTACAGGATACAAGGTCAATACAGTAGATTCTCATTATTTGCTGAAGTTTTATCCTATAAAGATGTTGTGAACACTGAATTAGCAAATACTAACATTTGCTCCTAGGGAAAATGCAGGGTTACATTCTCATGAACCTGAGTACAACACTTTTGACAGTCAATCAATAGGAACCTTTTTTTTTTTAATGAGTGCTTTTGTTTAAAGACATCTTTTAAAATATATATTGTTGATTCAATAACATTGAACTCATGGCCAACAGCATTATAACTCATGCCTGAACAAAGCTTATCTAACACATGTATTTTTCTTGTTAGGCACATCACAACCATCTTGTGCTTAGGAACACCAGAGAGCAGTTCAGCACTACCTTAGGGGACATTTTAAACAGCAACATCACCAAGAGAAAAGATAAAAATGCAACAAATGTGACACTAAATATACCATGAAAAGGACACTTGTTTACATTATGACAACTAAAACAAGAAGGCAGAATGTTGCCTTCTGACCTCAGCTAGGAGGTGTGTGTTGGTTGACTTAAATTTTTCATCACCCTGTTCATGTCTGTGAATGAACATGAAAGCACTGTGAGTATTGACTTTGGGGTTACAAATATCCTTTAGCAAATAGGTGAATTTGTAAATACAGAATCTACAAATAATTAGGATCAGCTATATATAAAAATAAATTGTATTACTATATACTAGCAAAAACAATTGGAAGTGAAACTTTAAAATACTTTAAAATATAAAGAAGTCATAAATAAATTTATTTCAGAATAAAATTTAAACTGAAACTTACAAAATTTTGCTGAAAAACTGATCTAAATAAATGAAGAGATATCTCATATCCATGCATTGGAAGATTCAATTTATTAAGATATCTATCTTCCCCAATTCATCTATAGAGCCACTATAATCCCAATAAAAATGCCCCAAATATTTTTGTTTGTAGAAATTGGCAAGCTGATTTTAAAATTTATATGGAAATGCAAAGACCTAGACTAGCTAAAACAATTTTGTAAAATAAAAATAAAGTTGAAAGAACTACATTACATGATTTGAAGACTTACTGCAGAGCTACAGTAATCATGATAGTATGGTATTCATGTAAAAATTTTTAAATGGAAAAGAATAGTAAGTCTAGAAAGAGACCCACACATATACAAGTCAATTGATTTTCCAATAAATTGCTAAGACAATTCAATGGGAGAAAGGAACTTTTCTGTACCAAGTTATACAGGAACAACTGGGTTTCCATATGGAAAAGAAAATGAAGTTTGACCCCTACTTCACAGTATTCACAAAAATTAATTCAAGGAGGATAATAGTACTGAATGTAATAGTTAAAACTATAAAGCCTCCAGAAGAAAACAGAGGAGAATATCTTTGCGAACCTTGGGCAGGCAAACCATTTTAGAGAGAACATCAAAAAGCACTTGCCATAAAAGAAAAATCAATGAATTGACTTTATCATAATTCAAAACAGAAGTATTTTACCTAGAACATATATAGAACCCATACAAATCAATAATAAAAAAGACAATTCAAATTTTAAAAATGGGCAATGGACCTGAACATTTACTTCACCAAAGAAGAAATAAAAAATGACCAAAAAGCACATTAAAACATGATTAACACCATTAGAGGGGCTTCCCTGGTGGCGCAGTGGTTGAGAATCTGCCTGCCAATGCAGGGGACACAGGTTCGAGCCCTGGTCTGGGAAGATCCCCCATGCCGCGGAGCAACTAGGCCCGTGAGCCACAACTACTGAGCCTGCGCGTCTGGAGCCTGTGCTCCGCAACGAGAGAGGCCGCGACAGTGAGAGGCCCGTGCACCGCGATGAGGAGTGGCCCCCGCACGCCACAACTAGAGAAAGCCCATGCACAGAAACGAAGACCCAACACAGCCAAAAATAAATAAATAAATAAATAAAAATTAAAAAACCCAAACACATCATTAGACATCAGAGAAAATAAAATTAAAGCAACAATGAGATGGCTGAAAGAGCCACACTAGAATTGTTAAAAATAATAAAGGCTCACAACAACAAATGTTGGCAAATATGTGGGGCAGTTAGAACTCTCTATACATTGCTGGATGGAGTGTAAAATTATTCAAACACTTTGAAAAAATGTATGGCAATTCCTTATAAAGTCCAACTTAAAACTATTCTTTGACCCAGTCGTTCCACTAAACAAAAGACTTGTACAAAATGTCTTTATTCATAATAGCCCCAAAGTTAGAAACAACCCAATAGAATGGATAAACAAATTGTGGTATCTTCACACTATGCAATAAAAAATTATCAATTTCTGATACATGAAACAATATGAGTGATTCTCAAAAACACATGTTGGGTAAAAGAAGCCTGACACAAGAGTGCATACTGTATTGTTCCATTTACAGGAAGTTCTAGAAGAGACAAAATTAATCAATCAATGGTGAATGAAATTAGAAAAATAGTTGCTCATAGGGGAGGGCAAGGATAGACTAGAAGAACTTTTCTCAAGTGATTGAAATATTTTATATCTTAATTGGGATGTTGATATTTTCAAAATTAATCAGATTTTACACTTAAGTGCATTTCACTGTATATAAATTTCACCTTTAAAAAAAGGTCTTGCATGGAAGCAACCCAAGTGTCCATCGACAGATGAATGGATAAAGATGTGGCACATATATACAATGGAATATTACTCAGCCATAAGAAGAAATGAAATTGAGTTATTTGTAGTGAGGTGGATGGACCTAGAGTCTGTCATACAGAGTGAAGTAAGTCAGAAAGAGAAAAACAAATACCATATGCTAACACATAAATATGGAATCTAAAAAAAAAAACACAGTGGTTCTGAAGAACCTAGGAGCAGGACAGGAATAAAGATGCAGATGTAGAGAATGGACTTGAGGACACGGGGAGGGGAAGGGTAAGCTGGGACGAAGTGAGAGAGTGGCATGGACATATATATACTACCAAATGTAAAATAGATAGCTAGTGGAAAGCAGCTGCATAGTACAGGGAGATCAGCTCACCTAGAGGGGTGGGATAGGGAGAATTGGAGGGAGACGCAAAAAGGAGGGGATATGGGGATATATATATCCGTATAGCTGATTCACTTTGTGATACAGCAGAAACTAACACACCATTGTAAAGCAATTATACTCCAATAAAGATGTTTAAAAAAAAAGGTCTTGAACAATCTCTTCTCTGCACAAAAGCCACCCTCAAGTACACACACATACTTCACATTAACACATCAGATTGCAAAACTTAAAGTCTAATTGTCAGGACTTCCCTGGTGGTCCAGTGGTTAAGACTTCACCATCCAATGCAGGGGGTGCGGGTTCGATCCCTGATCGGGGAGCTAAAATCCCACATGCCTCGCAGCCAAAAAAAAAAAAAAAAAAAACCCAAAACATAAAATGGAAGCAATACTGTAACAAATTCAATAAAGACTTAAAAAAAAAATCTAATTGTCATTGAGTATGTGAAACAACTGAACTGTATTCTCTGCTTGTGGGAGTGTAAACTGATAATGACTTCAGAAAGCAATTTGACAATACTTAATGCAGTTGAATGTGTGCATATGACCCAGAAGCTCCACTGCCAATTGTGTACCCCCAAAACTCAAGACATGTGAGCACATATATTCAAAGCAGCATTGTGTGTAATAGTTATAAACCAGAAATCACTCAATGCCCCCCAACAAGAAAATGGATATATAAACCATGCATTGGTCATACAGCCAAATATCAAACAGCAGTAAGAGAAAGTAGAATTACTCCCATCAGTTATGTTTCTGGGTAGAGCTACTCAGAAACAGAATACTAAATGGAAAAAAAATATGCAAAAAATACATACTGCATGATACTATTTGTATAAAATATGAAAATATAAGTCAATTCAATGAACTCCCTGTGCATGTATGCATAAATAGGAATCGTATGAAAACATGAATGAATGATAAGCATCAAATTCAGGATAGTGGTACCTCTAGGGAAA
>NW_006795663.1:1200840-1202060 GCF_000442215.2 Lipotes vexillifer
GGTACACAGAGGCTCCATTTCTACTTGTGATGTTTTATTTTTAAAATCTGAAGCAAATGTGGAAAAATATTAATATCTGTTATGCTTGGTGGTGGATACAGGGTATTTATTTGACATACTATTCTACCTGCATTTCTGCATGCTGATATATTTCAAGACAAACAAAGAGAAGAAAGAAGTCAACTCTCTGATAACTCAAGCTCACAGAGACTGGTGTAAGGAATTAATAGTTTCATTGTCTCCTGAAGAGAAACTGTAAAGTATTTCATTGCCCAAAAATATAGGAGTAGTTTATTCTTTGGAGTTGGGGTATACTTTAGCTCATTTATTTATCCTTATCCTCTTTCCAGAAAGGATTTGAGGTAGCTTGTAACAAAAGATACATACAATGAGCCAGGAAAACATAAACCTAAGTAGAAAATCAGGATCAAAGATAACAAATATTCCACCAATACTGGTTAACCACAGTCACCGTGATCAAATTTCAAACTTGGCTCTGAACTTCTTGGCAACAGTAACCATTCCATCTCCAGCTGACCCATAAAAGCAGGTTAGGAAAACTAACCTTTGTTCTTCAAGATTTAACTTAATACTCTCCTGAGCAGTATCTCTGTATTCTATTTTGCATTTTTGCCTTGCTAACTAGCCAGGTTCTTCTTTTCACTTCTTTTGTCCTACTCTCCTTTCCTTCCTCTTCCTTTCCTTTCCTTCCTTTCTTTTCATTCTTTCATTTATTTTACTCAGATGCCAGATGCTTAAGACTAACAGTGGTTATGAATGCAGGTCCTATCTACTATCTACTGGCTGAAATACCCTTGGGTGAGGTTTTTAACCTCTCTGCCTCAGTTTTCTAATGTTCAAATAGGGGTAATAGCACATGTATAGCACAGTGTGGGGAGATTAAATGAGACAATGCATGTAAAGACCTTAGAATAATGCAAGACGCCGCCCAATAAATCTTAGTTGTTGTTATGATTATTATTAGTCAGTGGAGAATATGAATCCACTGTAGTCCCTGCTCTCGTCAGGAGTAGATCAGGAGCAGGGTAAGGTTTCACTGTCTCACGTGCCAGGCCTTTAGTGGAGTGAAGTTCTGGAAGTGGGGAGCTGATACCAGCACCATCCTCAGACAGTAGCACAGTTAGCTAGCCTCAGATCCAACAGCACACTTAGCAGCCATCCCCAGATGTAACAGCACACGTAACAACCTAACTGCTGAA
>NW_006795663.1:1202070-1216179 GCF_000442215.2 Lipotes vexillifer
CAGATGGCAGAGACTGGACATTTCTGCTTTTGAGGTGATATTCTGTTTCTGCTCGAGATCCCTTTTGGAAAAAAGCAATCCTTCAGAACACACTAGCCTTGAGAGTCTCGGACTGTGGGCTGTGCATCTCGCCCCCCTTCCCAAAGATCCTGGAAAGTACCAAGTAGAGATGACAACTTGTTCCAGGGATCACCAGTAGCAACATAGGGCCCTCGGTTGATTCCAGCCACAGTAGACCCAGGTCCCCTTGTCCTTTCATTTGGGCGTAATTCTCACCCAGCAACTCCAGCAAGCATGGGTTGGGAGGAAGCTTAGCTGCAAGGGACAAGAATTATATGGGAGGACACAGCCAGTGGGAGTTTGGGACTAGGCAAAATAAGGATTCAAGTAGTAGAAATCAATCGGTATGAGACAGTGGGGGTAGTCAAGAGGTTGGCTCAGGTACAAAGGGATGAGAGACCAAGTGACTAAAGCTTGGGCATTAAGGAGGTTTGGTTTCAGGAACGAGAAGGCCAGAAGCAGGTGGTCTGGGCAGAGGCAGCAGTGCGTGTAGGCTTTCTGCCAAGTCAGCATGTGCTGACCTTCGGTTCCTTAAATACCCAGGAGGATTGCGGAGGGCCAAGAATTCATGTGACTGTGAGGGTCAAGTCTCTTTAGCATCAGGGGTGGGAGGCTTAGGTGAGGAGAGGCAGCATTCAGGAAGCTAGACAGGGCATTTCTGAAACAGCCAGGCATTCACCTGCCTGGCCTTGAGCGAGCAACCATTCCCCACATGCCTGAGGAGTCACATGTTCTTGCCTCTCCTATTTCCTAGAAGCCCACGAACAAGATATTCTTATTTCTCATCTCAATATCACCCTCAAGGTAGGTCTCATTTCTCTACCAAATAAGACAGAGACCCCGGGAGAGATCACCCTTTACCAGACAGATGAGAGATGGTCCATAAGTTTCAATTTAGAGACAGAGGATTACCAGGAGACACTGAGTTCTTCCTGTCCTGGGGCACCAACTCTGTGGTTCAACCTGTTTCTAGAAGAAGACGGAGAACAGCTTCTTTTACTGGGTGGTCGCTTTGTGCCAGGCATTATGATAAATGCTTTAAATGCATTATCTCATCTGATCCTCAGAACAATCTTATGAGGTAGGTACTATTATGAGGAAATTGAGGTGCAGATGGGTCACTAAACTGGGAGCTGAAGTGCTGAGATGCAAACCCAGGACAGTGAGACTTAAAAGGCTACGTTCTGAAACATGATGCTAACCTCCTAAACTTGAGCACTCCTTCTTGGGGGAGGGTGACCACGAGCTCTTAAGGATGTAGGTCTTTCTTAGAACTGCAAAGGCAGCTTACCTCACTTCCTTCCGAGCATTTCCGTAGGACTTCGTTGTCCCGTAACTTCTGTTCTCATTTTCCCACATCCTGGTGGTCCTGCTGTGATAGAGTTGCCTGGTAAAATCTGAGCAAATTGGAGAATTCCTAGTTATTGGCCTGTAAGATTGTGTTTCTAAAGTTGTATCACTTCTAGCTGTGGTAATGGGCTCCAAACACCCTCCTCACCAGCAGGAAGTATGACAACACCCAGCTTATATCTTATTTACCTGTTTGACCTTCAACTGGAATTAGAAAAATTAGAAACTTTCACTCATAAATCCCTAATAATTTTGAGGTACAGGTATACATGCCTACCTAAAAAAAGAGCCTTAGAATAGCTAACAACAGAAAGAAACACCATTCAGAGAAGCAGACTTAATGACTAGTCACCACATTTTACATACACTCAGGATCTCCTAAGAAAAAGCATTTTCTTCCTGCTCCAGTTTTGACTCATTTTCATATCTTCTGCCTATAGTGACCCCCCAGGACCCCCTTTGGTGCCCTGAGGATGCATTCTTAGAATAATGAGGCCTCTTCCTATATAAGTGAAGAGAAGGGCCCCCACTCAGCTAAAGAGAAACATATAATAAATATGACAATTCTGACCGGATTAAGGAGGCAAACACATTTTCTTTTAAACTAATTTATTAATAAGTTTATTCTTCACTCATAAAAAAGAACATATTTTTGGCTTTGAAATGACGACATAAAATAAAGAGGCAAGTAACTAAAAATTATCAGCTGAAAGTAGATAGAAGCAACTCATGCTGAACCATGAGCAAACACTATGTGCTTTGGGCTACAGCAAGGGCACCAGTCAAAGCAAGAGCTGAAGATGCGGGGCCCATTCAAGGCCCAGGCTATCTCTAAAGACTGCTTAGTTCCCAAAGATTGCTTGGTCAACACACATAGGAAATGACTCCTCCCTTTCCCTCTCTTTCCTTCTTTCCTTCCTAACCTTTAACTACAAGAACAGTAGGCAATAATGTTTTGATGCTAGCCTTTCTAGTTTGTAGGATAGCGTTGTTGTTGTTTTAACATGTTTAACATGAATATTTTCAACCTTCAAAAACATAAAACTGCAGAAATCAACTGTAACTAAAAGCCATTTCTATTTTTGGTCAGTTATCTGCTGTAGGCAAAGCTTCATATAGGAATTTTTATTGCGGATCTCCATGACTGCATCCCTAACAAGCTCAATGAACATCTGTGGCCAAAGCTTTTGCAAAGCCTCATTTTTCATGTTGATTTCTGTGGCTTCCTTCACAAGATCCTCGATATACATCTTGCAGAATTTCTTTTTTTCCTTTATTTCCTGTTAAAAAAAAAAAAAGAACATTTTACAGTCAATCATAATTAATCCCCAAACCAAAGCAACAATTACCTGAACCAGAGGAACTTGAAATAATCTATTCTGACCCCCACCCCTCATAGCAAGGAAGACTTTCCTAGACACTCTGAACACAGAGCTCTGCTTCAGTAAAGACAGCAACTGGGAGCTCACTTCTTTCCAGTCCACTCCCACCTCTGTGGGACAGCTCTGTTAAAAATGTATTTCTTGGCAGCTGTAGGAAGAAAATTTCCAGGTGAACTAATATGAAACCCATTTGCTAATTGTGGGGGGAAATAAAGCTTTTAAACTACAGTTAAGAAAGGTGTTTCTTTATTGGAATCACTGGATCATAACAACTATTTCTTCATTGATAGACTTTCTCCTTTCTCAGTGAAAGTAGTTTACTTCGCACAAATTAACTGAATGCATAGATTTATGACTTCTAGTAGTAAATATATCAGGGCACTGAGGCTGACACTCTTAATTAGTATGAGGTCAGTTAATATACATATTTGAAACATATACATATTTGAAATATCCATACTCTGAATTTACTCTGTATTTTAGGAAAGCATGTAGTGATGCATTACACTGACTTATGTGGCCAAGACCATTTGGACAAAGTTGGGGAAAAGTTTACAAGGAGGAAGAGGACATATATATAAGCCTGGGACCCAGAACTTGGCCTTCAGAAGAGACAGTGTTCCCACTCAACTTCTGGGTCTGGCAGTCTGTAAATGAAAAACCTGGGCTCAAAACACAACAGAGGAAGTTTTGGGCCCGAGGCTACTGGGGCACTGGGCCTCGATATCATCCTAGAGGCCGAAACAAAGCCATTTTGATTAATGCAAAAATTCAACATTTATTTTGGCTGTTGATACTTTCAGAGTATCTAGGCATGATGATGGAAAGTGCCATAATATATATGGAAAAAAATCATATATATTATGATTTTTTGATATAATATGATATAATATGATATAATATGTATGATTAAAAATCATACATATTATATGGAAAAAAATCATATAATATATATGGAAAAAAATCAATGGAATAGATCAGATAATCAGAATTATAGAAGAAGCAATTCACATAAATGGAGGAAGAAAGAAAGAATAAATGTCAATGAGTCAATAGGTTTAACTACTTGGAAAAGGATACACTGAAACCTCCAACTCAAATCAAAACACCAAAATAATTTTAAAATAGTTAAATTTAAAATATCAACAAATATTCCCATTAAAATCACACTACAGAGATTTGTAATCTCAAGGAAAATGCTTACATTATAATGTTAAGTGGAAAAACAAAAATACAAAGTGAAATTTTGATAGAGGTTGGGTTACATAATAAGTGTATGTATTTGTCAAAACTTAGCAACTGTACTCCTAAGATTTACATTTCATTGTATATAAATTTTACCTCAAAATAAGAAACTATATGAAATACTGAACTCTAATGATCTGCATGCTGAATTATTTAGGGAGAGGTGTGGTAATGTGTGTAATTACTTTAAAATAAAATTTAAAAATAAGTTGATGGATAGAGGATGGGTAAATGCATAGATAAGTGACAAAGCAAGTACACTGTACAATACAATACTAAGAGTAGAATTTAGATTTGGGTATTGGGTGTTTACTGTAAAATTCTTTCAACTTTGTTGTATGTTTGAAATTTTCATTTAAAAGTTACAAAAATATATAGAAAATTAATTAAAAAATATACTGAAGTGTCATTAAGATTGTCTTTGGGTATTGAGACAATGAGTATTTTTTGATCCTTTTTTCTATTTCTCTTCCTTTTCTAAATTTTTACAATTTATAAAACAACAAAATATGTTTTAGATTCTTGATTAATTAATATAAATTAACGGTGAGTCCCAAGTGTCACTAACTTCCTCTAACAGAGGCATATTTTGGAAATTTTCCTATGACATATAGGATTTCTCTAAGTAATCATTCACCATTCAGGGATCAACAAGCTGGTCTGATTTAGTTCATGTGCTAAAAACAATAGGTCATGAATTGATCTATCATAAAAATATGTACAGATTTTGATGGGCGATAAATAACAAATGGCTCCAGCTGGCGACTTCTCTGGTGAACCTAACTTCACTAACTCTGAAATATAGTCTGGGACTTAGTCACCTGCACTAAGTTAGCTTGTTGATGAGAACAGCATTTAGCTGCTCCCTTTTAACACTCAGTAAATCTGGGCTACAAAGGGACTACCAGGAAGAAAGACAAATGTGAATCACCAGAGATCAATAACTAAAATGAGCAATATTTTACAATGGGCAATGTATTTACACACGTAGAAGGCCTCTCTTACAGATTTCTAAGCTTCTGAAAACATGATTTTGAATTTTAAAAAAAGTTCTAGCGGCAGGGGCTGGAAAAATTTTATAGTAATAAGGAATGACAAAAATTTAAAGAATTTTAAATGATGAATTTTGTTAAATAATTTATACATAATACAAATTAAACTTTTCATAATTGGCATAGTGCAATTTTTGGTGGTTTAAAATCTCCTGCTATAGTTCCTTCCATGACTTCTTTATAAACATGATGATACAGAATTTTATCTATTATAATAACCCTTAATTTAGTAAATGTGTTTGAAAGCATCTTTACTTCATCATTTCTTCTCTCCTCTAAGCCAATTACCCTGTCTCTCCATACAGTACACTCTAAAACTCATCAGGTGTCTGCCAGGACGACTCACTCTGCATGTCCAGAATGATCCTGTTAAGAGCACATTAGAGATACCTCTCTTGCCCTGACCTCTCAAGAAGTTGTTGCTCTTTGAATAATGCTTTTTCCATTCTCAAATGCTTTCATATACTTATTTTTTTCTAGCCCACAGTATCCCTGTGAGGGGTCATAAATCAAGTATTTTACAAGTTCAATCCTGATGAGTTGAACTCTATACAATATTGTTTATATTATTTCATTGAACTAAAATTTTGTTGTCATGAGGATAGAAAAAAAAGTAGGTCAAAGGTAGATTTGTTATAGAGTTACGCTAACTATAATGGTACTTGTATAGGAATTTAATCCATATCTCCATTTTATAAATGGGAAACTAAGGTCAACAGAGGTTGAGAGACTTGCTCAGGATTAGACATCATCTGCTAATACTAACCTAGAGAAAACTCTAGTCTAGTCCTTGTAGAACCTGCAGTCTAGTTGGAGAGATGGCCTACACATGTTAAAAGCTTAAGTGAGGGCTTCCCTGGTGGCGCAGTGGTTGAGAGTCCGCCTGCCGATGCGGGGGACATGGGTTCATGCCCCGGTCTGGGAGGATCCCACATGCCGCGGAGCGGCTGCGCCCGTGAGCCGTGGCCGCTGAGCCTGCGCGTCCGGAGCCTGTGCTCCGCAATGGGAGAGGCTACAACAGTGAGATGTTTAGATGGCAAATACAATCATTGTTCAGAGAAGCGAGAGCCCTTTGTGCTGGGGTGATCAAGAAGACATCAGGAAACAGCGTGATATACTGTGAAGGAAGCCAGGGTCAGGAATCAGAAGGTGTGAGTTCTAGAGGCAGTTCAGTCAGGATCTCACCATGTGAGCCTCAGTAGTTCACCTAAGCTTCCAGTTTTCCTTACCTGTCTAAGAACATGACTGGATTCTTTAAAGTCCCTTTCAGCTCTCCGTCCATCTTAAATCTTTTTTTCTTTTTTAAGATGTTGGGGGTAGAAGTTAATTTATTTATTTATTTTTGCTGTGTTGGGTCTTCGTTTCTGTGCGAGGGCTTTCTCCAGTTGCGGCAAGCGGGGGCCGCTCTTCATCGCGGTGCACGGGCCTCTCACTATCACGGCCTCTCTTGTTGTGGAGCACAGGCTCCAGACGTGCAGGCTCAGTAGCTGTGGCTCACGGTCCTAGTTGCTCCCTAGTTGCTCCGTGGCATGTGGGATCCTCCCAGACCAGGGCTCGAACCCGTGTCCCCTGAATTAGCAGGCAGATTCTCAACCACTGCGCCACCAGGGAAGGCCCGTAAATCTTTTTTAGAATAGGTCAGGAGGTTGAGTGAACAACTACCAAGCAACAGAATTATACATGTCATATGTATAATGAAAGGGTCTGCTTACTCTGATTTGTGAGAAAATTACTTCACGTAATTCCTTTAACAACTCAGGATATACAGAGGAGAGAGAATGAGCACTTTGTGTTGCAGTGATTTAAATATTTTTTAAGAAGTGGTGAATGCTAGGTTGTGAGTCGAGAGAAAGTGATTAAGGGACATGGGCAAGGTCTTTCAGGCAATAAATAAGTGGTGGAATCATGGGCTCAAATCCAAGTCACCTAATGGTGTAGTATTCCTTCTATAATGTTATGTGGCTTCAGGTTTTTTCTTTTCCCTTTGATATTTCTCAAAACAGTAGTCAACATTCGCTGTCTTTACTTCTTGATTGCTTATTTACTGCTCAAACCACTTTAATCAGGACTCTGCTTACATGACTCCACTGAAACTATCCCTGTTTTGACTAAAAATGACTTCTACTGCCAAATTTACCAAATTTTCCCCCTCTAGTTTGTGCCGTTGGGATTTTAGAAAATCATAGCCTACCCAATCAAGGTCATAGTTTCATCTGTTTTTTAAATGAGAACTTTAAAGTTTTGCTTTTCATACTTGGGTTATTTGATATGGAGTTAATTTTTCTTGTGTGGTGTGAAGCAGGGGGTCTGTATTTATTTCTGATTTGATATTCCATTTCCTCAGTAGCATTTATTAGATAGTCTGTCTGTACTAGTCTGCAATACCTGCTATCTGTATAAAGTTTTCCTATATACATGGGACAGTTCTGGCTATTTTGTCCATGGGTCTCTGTATCTATTCCTATACTGCCTTAATTACTACAGCTAACTATCCAATTTCTAATTATCCTATTTATTGAGTTGAAAACATTAAGGACAGATGTTGAATTGTATGAAATGCCTTTTGAATATCTATAGAAATAATCACAAATTTTTACCTTAGATCTATTAATAATTTACTGATATCGAATATTTCTCACATTCTTAGACTAAACCATACTCGGCTGTAATGTTTCATTATTCATTTAATGTTCTGCTGTATTTTGCTTGATATAATTTTTTAAGGATTTTTGCATCATCAATATTCTTAGGTATTTGGTCTGGCTTTTCTTTTTCTGTGCAGTCCTGGAAGGTTTGGATTCAATGTTACACTGTCTGACTTTAAAAAGTGAAAAAGTTTTCCTTTTTTTTAATACTCTTGAACAATTCAAGAATTATTGGAATTGCCTGTTCCTTAAAGAGTTGGTAGATTTCTCTATGAAACTGTTCTTGTTTTGCAAGCAGCTCTTTGATATTTTTCTAAATGTCCTTTATTGAAATCAGTATTAATTTCTGACTCCTAGAACTGACTGCTTTCAGGAAGACAAGGACTTCCTGCTTTCAGGAAGACAAGGACTTCCTGCCAGCTTGGCTTCCATTTTCCTTTTCACAACATCAGGAAGCTCCTATTTGCCAAGGGATTAAATTCAATCTCTTTCCCCTCTTACTACCTTCCCAGCCTCATCTTCTAACACCATCTACCTCAGTCTCTGTGCTTCAACAACAGTGACTGCTTAAAGTTCCTGGCCCTCTCCTTATCTAATTTATGCTTCCACGTCTTTTATTCATACTGTGCTATTTCCTAGAAATGCCCTTTTCCCTTTATCATATAGCTATATTTTACCCTTTAAGATTTCAGGAAGCTTCTTCTCTAGAAAGCCTCTCTTGACTAGGATAAGCTATCCCTCTTCTACACTGTCTTGACACAGTGATTTACATTTATCCCTGCACACGTCTATCACCCCCATTAGAATGTGAGATCCATGAGGATAAGCACAGTGACTTCTTACAGCCCAAGTATTATGTGCGATCGGTGCTCAACAAATGATTTTTGAATGAATGAAAGTATGACTATAGAGAGGACTTCAAGGAACTGACTTCAAGTATTTGAAGAGTTTTCATAAGAAAGACTTGTTCTCTTTTCTACATAAGGCAATAATACTAGGATCACTAACTGAAAGTTATTAGTAGGCAGATTTCAGCTTAACATGGATAAGAATTTCTTCACTGTTAGAGTTGTTCAGTGATATGCGGCTACCTCATGAAGCAGCAACCTTTCTTCACCAGAAAAATTTAAAGCAGAATCTGAACATTTTCCAGGATGCTATAAAAATATTGTTGCACTGAGTTCTCAAGGATTTTTCAAGCTATAATCCTTAGAGCCCTATGGGTTCCAAAAAGATGCTTCAGGACTGGCTGGGGGTGAGGTGAGGGAAAGGAAAAGAATAGAAGATCCAATCAAATAAAGCTCTGAACTCCATCTACAACAAGAACAGCTCTGCTGTTTTGCTTTCTTTTGAAATACTGAGTTTCCAGCTACAATACGGTTTGAATAAAGAATCTCACAGCTGTTAATAAAACATATGAAAAATGTTTGGCCATTTTGTGTATATGTATATATACCCACACCATATATATATATATATACACACACACCACTTAGTCCCCTCAAAATCTCTTGTAGAATCTTAACTTTCTATTGTTATTTAGATGACTTGTTTCTTCAGCTTTCTCTGAGTTCCATCAAGGCAGGCACTGCATGGTTTTCTTCTGTGTAGTTCTGCAGTGCCCTAACACAATATTCCCTCAGTAAACTTCTGAATACATAAAGGAAAAAAGAATTGGTTCCAGCTTTTCTGTCTAAATAGCTACAGTGGAAACAGAATAGGTTAAAATTATGTGACTAAGAACACAGAAGGTAATGGTGTAGGAGAATAAAATAGTGAATTAAAACATCAAGGACCTAGGCAGAGAGAACAGAAATGGAGGTTCTGCTGTGTCCTCTGCCAGTCCGGCACAGGCCAGTTAAGTACTCCGAGCAAGCCTATATCAGTTTTCTTAATTCAGAGAGATCTGGACCTACTTTGGTCTAGATTTTTGGTACCTACTTCTTTTGAACATTTTTTTTTTTCTGCTTAAATATATTGAAACTATGGGTTTTACTTCTCCCTAATGCCTTGGTGCCTACTGTCCTCAGCTCTGTATAGAAGGCTGGCTAACATTCCAGAACAAAAAAAAGGTTATCCTAACTGATTAGGAGAGAAACGTACAACTCCCAAGTCTCAAGCCATTTGGGATTTATCCAGACAATGGGTTCCAAAGATAATGACAGTTTTACCTCTAGCTTTTCATTATAAAAGTCTCTTGTGGTATAATTTAGTGTAGCACGATTTGTGCTTTCTTCCACAAGTCTCTTGCTATCATTATTTTCTTCATTGACAGTACCAGGTTTTTTCCCTTTCGTTTCTAGAAGATACCGGAATTGCTTCTTCCTGTAGAAAGACAGTAAAGAGATTTAGAGAGTTACTTACGTGATTTGTGAAAATATGTCCAGTTTTTGTTGACTTTAGAGGGTAGCATATGCTTTTTTGAATATCTGTTTTATGAGTTTGAGTTTTTTTAAGTCAGTTCACTACCCCAATCTCTCTACTAATTAAGCTATACAACTCAAAATCTTTTGTTTCACAGCTACCAATCATCAACCTAAACATGTCTCAAGCATTTCTAAAGTGAAAAACTCTAAAAAAATATATAAAACTTAAAGAATCACGGAGGACCAACCCTAATTATACATGTAGTAGACCAAACTTTCAAAGTCTTTATATCCCATAAAACATGTTAGTTACACATCTTATAAATCACACAAATAGTTCATAATTCTATTATGCAGCTCAGTAGTATTACCCATAGCTAGAAATGGAATGGAGGGACTCCCCTGGTGGCGCAGTGGTTAAGAATCCGCCTGCCAATGCAGGGGACATGGGTTCGATGTCTGGTCTGGGAAGATCCCATATGCTGCGGAGCAACAAAGCCCATGTGCCATAACTACTGAGCCTGAGCTCTAGAGCCCGTGGGCCACAACTACTGAGCCTGTGTGCCACAACTACTGAAGCCCATGTGCCTAGAGCCCATGCTCCACAAAAAGAGAAGCCACCACAATGAGAAGCACACGCACCACAGTGAAGAGTAGCCCCCGCTCAGCACAACTAGAGAAAGCCCGTGTGCGGCAAAGAAGACCCAATGCAGCCAAAAATGAATAAATAAAATAAACAAATTTATATATAAAAAAAAGAAATGGAATGGAATACTGGTTTAAGTTTAGGTAAAAACAAAACACAAAAAACCCAAAAACCTCTAACTGTTATCATATCAGGGTAAGATCTTATTAGGAGGTAAATAATGAAACAGGAAGCTTCGTTTGATTATGAAGAACAGAAACAGTGCTCATAGCATCACTTGCAGACCCATAAGTCTGGAATTCCAGAGGACTGCAACTCATCCTTCATGAAGGTCACTTTCTGGTTTCTACCACTTAGCATGTCTCTCAGGGAAGTGATATAAACACTTTACTATGAACTGTGAACTGAAGACTGGGAGCAGAAAAGGAATATATCTTTTAAAAATGTCTCCCTTTTCCCAATTTAAGAGTATAACACAACTGTTTTAGAAATTATAAGGGGTATGCATTTTGAAAAGTATAAAAAAATAGAGTAAAATCACCCATAAGTCTATAGCATATAAATCTATGTAAATCATTAACATTGTTCACATTAGACATATTTCTTTGCAGGCTTTTTCTATAAATTTTTGTGAAAAGTTAAGATCATAATTGTAAAGCAATTATACTCCAATAAAGATGTAAAAAAAAAAAAAGGTCATACTAGATATCCAGTTTTGTATACTGTTTTTGCTTAACGGTATATAATAAGCATTTTCTATGTTATTAAAATTAATATTTTAATGAATGAATAAAATTCAATTGTGATGTAGATCAATTTACATAATCAGTCCCTTTTACTGGATATTTCAGTAGCATAATTTTCTCACTCTTAAAAAGAAGAAAGTAACGTATAGGTATTTATCTGCATTTATTTTATTGATTTTTAATTACAAAAGCAATATACAAATTATCCATCACTTTTATTAGTCTTTTCAAATAATCAATTTTTCATTAATTATGTTTTTAATGTCATTATTTCTTTTCTTTAACTTGCTTCAGGATTATTTTGCTATTGTTTTCCTAACTTCTTTAGATAAATGTTTAGCTCATTCATTTTCAGTCTTTATTCTTTCCTAATGTACCCATTTCAGGGCTAAAATATTTCCATTTAGCACCACTGTAACTTGATCTCAAACGTTTTGAAATGTGGTATTTTTACTACATTTCAGTTCAAGGTTGTTTCAAAATTACATTATAAAATTGTCTTTAACTTGTAGGTTATTTAGGAATGCATTAATTTCCAAATACACGGGGATTTCCTAGCTAACATTTGTAACTGAGTTAAAGTTTAATTGCATTTTGAATGGAGAGCATAGTCCATGTAAATCCTTTGGAATCTGTTGACATCTGCTTTCTGGATAGTATTTGATCAATTATTATAAATATTCCATGTATGCTTGAAAAGAATTTGTGTTCTGCAGTTGTTTGGGGTAATGTTCTCTAAGTGGCTAAGTCAAGTTTGTTAATCGTGTTGTTCAAGTATTTTACATCCTTTTTCTATTAATTAATCAGAGGTATATTAAAACTTCCCACTGCAGCTGTGGGCTTGCAGTAATGTCAATTTTTGGTTTATAAGTTTTTAAGGCTAAGCTTATAGGTTGCAGACAAATTAAATTAGCAAATTGATATTTCTGGCGAACTGAACCTGTTATCATTTGAAATGATCCTCTTTATTTCTAGTATTGCTTTAACCTTAGTTTATTTAGTCCTCAATGGCTACTTTGTTTTTATTTGGTTAGTATTGATGTTGTTTATCTTTTACCACTTTTTTACTTTCACACTTTATGTAACCTTATGTTTCAGATGTGTCTCTTTTCAACAACATACAGTTGAACTTCCTTTTTTTTTTAAATTGAGTCTGACAATCTTTGACTTTTAACCAGAACAATCAGTACATCTGCATTTTATCATTGAGGTAGATTTGGTCATAATTAATGGCTCCCTTGAATCCATGCCCTTTACAATATTATTTCACAGTTAGGTAAGTATACCTCCGAGCCTCTTAAATCTTGCCCTGTGACTGTGACCAATAGAATATGGGAAATCGTGGTGTACCAGTTCTTAGCCTAGGCCTCAAGGGGCCTTGCATGTTTCTGCGCTCTCTTCAAACCCTGCCTTTGCCATGAAAACAGGCCCAGGAAGATTTCTGGTATATGAAAGACCGTGTGGAGCAGAAACAAGTTGTCCTAAGTAAGGTCTTTCTAGACCAGCTTACAACCTCTCAGACCCCCCCAAAAGTGAGAGAGCTTAGGGAAGATCTGCAGAGCTGCCTATCCAACCCTCAGGTGACTGCAGATGCATGAGGTCCCGAGCTGAGAGCAGAAGAAGCACCCAGCTGACCTACAGACTCAGTGGGAAAATGTTTCTTGTTTTAAGTCACTGAGTCTTGGTACAAGTGTAATTGCTGATATATTAGTATTTAGGTTAAATCTAACATTTTATTTTCTTTCTATTTGACCAAATATTCCATGTTTCTTTTCATTTTTTTCTTCTCCCCACTTCTCACCCCTGCCCTGACCTTACTAGTTTGGAAGCTTATACTCTTTTATTCTTTGGTTACCAAAGAAATTACAACATGCACTCTTAACTTACTAATATTTAAACTTAATTACTATATCTTCATTCTAGATAATACAAGGACCTAGAAAACTATAATTCCATCTACCCCTCCCAATATATATACTACTGTTGTAGTGTATTTTAATTCTACATTTTAAAATCTCACAATACTATTATTGTTGCTTTATATAGTCAATGTTTATTTAGTTTTATCCCACAAATTTAACACTTTCCTTGCTCTTTAGCTCTTCCTGCACCTCAGAATTTCTATCTGGGATCAGTTTCTTTCTGCCTTAATTATAGGCTTTATCATTTACTGCAGGAATACTGATGGGAAATCTCTTAAGTTTTGTTTTTATTATTTGGTTTTAAAATGTCTTTATTTCACCTTCATTCATTTTTTTAAGGTTTTTATTTTAATTTATTTATTAAAAATTGTTTTTTTTGGCTGTGTTGGGTCTTCGTTGCCATGCGTGGGCTTTCTCTACTTGCCGTGAGCAGGGGCTACTCTTCATTGCAGTGCGCTTCTCTTGTTGCGGAGCATGGTCACTAGGAGCGCAGGCTTCAGTATTTGTGGCATGAGGGCTCAGTACTTGTGGCTCGTGGGCTCTAGAGAGCAGACTCAGTAGTTGTGGCGCATGGGCTTAGCTGCTCCGCAGCATGTGGGATCTTCCCGGACCAGGGCTTGAACCCGTGTCTCCTGCATTGGCAGGCGGATTCTTAACTACTGTGCTACCAGGGGAGTCCCTTTCACCTTCATTTT
>NW_006795663.1:1216193-1221149 GCF_000442215.2 Lipotes vexillifer
TTTTTGTGGTATGCGGGCCTCTCACTGTTGTGGCCTCTCCCGTTGTGGAGCACAGGCCCCGGATGCGCAGGCCCAGCGGCCATGGCCCACGGGCCCAGCCGCTCTGCGGCGTGTGGGATCCTCCTGGACCGGGGCACGAACCCGTGTCCCCTGCATCGGCAGGTGGACTCTCAACCACTGCGCCACCAGGGAAACCCCACCTTCATTCTTAAAAGACTTTTTTGCCTGTATGGAATTCTAGCTTGGCAATTAATTTACTTCACTATATTGAACACATTCATTACCCTGTCTTCTGGCTTCCACTGTTGCTGTTATGAAGTCAACTGTTGATGTGCACTCCTTTGAAGATAACCTCTCTTTTCCTGGTTGTTGAAAAATTTTTATTTTATAGTCAGTGTTCTGTGATGTGACTAGGTGCAGATTTCTTTTAATTTAACAAATTTGGAATGGATGAGTTTATTTAATGTGTAGATTAGTGTATTTCTTCAATTCTGAAAAAATTCTTTGCTGTTATCTCTATCCCATGCTCTCTATTGTGTCTTTTTGAAACTCCAAACATATGTTAAATCTTCTAAGTCACTCCATCTTCAAATTTCTTTACCATTTTTCCATATATTGTTCTTTTTCCTTTGTTCTGCATTTTGCAAAATCTTCTCTAGTTTATTTCCCAGTTTACTGATTGTCTTTTCAGGTGTGTCTAACTGGCTGTTAAACCTCTTAATTAAGCTTTAATAATTATGCTTATTATATTTTTCATTTATAGAAGTTCCTTTAGTTTCCCTTCAAATCTGATGGATCACTTTTTTAAAATTTCCTGTTTTCTCCAGATATTTTCAACCTTGTTTTTTATACCATGAAATATTGATATATTAGGCATAGTCATTTTATAATCTATAAGTGATAATGCCAAATCTAAAGTATTTGTGGGTCTGTTTCTGTGGTCTATTTTTTTCCTGCTAGGTCTTATACATGGTGCCTTATTTCCTTGTGTGCTTGGTTATTTAAAAAAAATTCTTTTCATTGTGTGTTGGTCATTGTCCTTAAAAATTATCCATGGGGATTATCTGAGATAGGATGAGAGTAACTTCCTCCAGACAGAAGGTGCATTTGTTTTTACCAGGTATCTAGAGATAGTAATGTTTAAATTTTGAAATTATTTTAAACTATGCATGTATTATAAACTCAGGCTGCAAATTTACCTGAAGATTGGCTTTGGTTATAATTTCTTAGAGACAACTCTGTCCCTTTTCTCCTCACACCAATGCAATCAGAACTGAACTAAGTGGGGAAGTAAGCACACAAGATACCCATTTCGTTGGTATAGATTATAGTAGGGTAGCATGGCTCCGGAGCCAAGTTTTGGGGAGGTGAATGGGGAACTTCCTGATCCTCAAAGTAAAAAGTGGTATGATCCTGGAGGTCGAGGTCAGGACAAGCCACCCAGCTCCCAGACTATAGCAAAGGTAGCAGTTTCCTTGGTGGACTGGTTCTGTGGTATCATTCTGAGATCCTTTCCAGGCCCAGTCTAGAGACGGCTTCCCTATTCGTTCCAATGATTCTGTAGATAATTAATTTCTTATATATCAATTGTTTTCTCCTTATTGTAGCCAGAGTGAATTATCTATAACTGAATCATGACTAACACACCATCTTTGACTTTTCTCCTTCTATCTATGCCACATCCTGTCAGTCAGTGTTTTCTGTCAGGTACACGCCTTCGAAGTATTTTTCAAATTATCCTCTTCTCCATTCCCACTGTCTTAGTTCAGGCCCTTATAATCTCTCTCCTGGACTACAGACTAGCCTCTTGATTGGTCTCCATTCCTTCCATCTCTGTCCTCTTAAATGGCAGCCTTTCTAGAACATGAATCTAATCGCAGATTGTTGTGCTTAATTAATTACAAAGCACAGTATTCAGTTTTGTTTTTCATGGATTTCTGGGCTCTTCAAAATCAGATCACAATCAGTCTTTCTACCCTCATCTCCTATCACAATTCGCAATCATCCTATGCTCCAATTATATTGAACTATTTACAATTCCTTGTGCCTTTGAAGATCTCTTTCCCTCATACCCTGTACCTGAAAAAACTCCTATGTATTCCTGAAGAACTAGAAAAATGTTACCTCCTTTGTGAAGCCTTCACCAATGTTTTTCCAAAATGTAGTGTCTCCTATGCTCCTACAGCCCTCTCTTATAGTATCTGAAATGTCTTTAACTTATTAGCTTATAAGCTAGTAAGTTAATTTATTAGCTTATAAGCCACACAAGAGCAAGAACTTTGTCTTATTCATCTTTATACCTCCAACACTTTGGAGAGGGCCAGACACAAAACAAATTTAGGATGTTTGTGGGATGAATAAATAGCACAATTAAGAGGTGTGTGGAATATATTTCTTTTTCTAGTGCAACAGTACTTCTATAAAAACTATAGAGATTAAAGGTTACCTGGCATCACCCAGAATTGAAATCAGATGGTACTGGGGTAATTCAGAAGATGCTACATGTGCTAGGATTCCAAAGAGCCTTTCAGCCATTATCATATCATGTTGCGTCACCTGAAGAGATATGAAGGAGAAGGGTCAAAAATGACATTGCCTCTTAGCTTGATATAACTAACATAATTCCATAGAAATTTCCAGATTAAATATTTTCTTTTAGTCCAGAAAAATACATTCTCCTGGGCTGTAAGAGGAGAGTGAGTTCTCATTGATATTTCTCTTTCTTCCTTGCACTTGATTAAAATGAAGATGTATTGATACAAATGTGGCCTATGGTGATGGATGATGGCTGGGAAGTGAGGAGTTAGCTCTGGCTTAGAAGCCATGG
Source organism: Lipotes vexillifer (assembly GCF_000442215.2). NCBI lineage: Eukaryota > Metazoa > Chordata > Mammalia > Artiodactyla > Lipotidae > Lipotes > Lipotes vexillifer. The sequence continues at coordinate 1,219,021 of NW_006795663.1, forward strand.
TTCCTAAGGATTATACTTGAGACACCTTAAATTCTTAATGAATTTTTTTCAAAAATCCTATAGCTTCTTTGAGTAGAATGATTTAGGGGGAAAAATCTCAAGTGTCAATGGAATTGATTGACTTTAATAATGTGTCAAAGGTAAGACAAGGTGTTGTTCATATCTTGTTCCTAAAAGGATCATTTTGTCCCTTTCTGAGGGAATGAACATTGGATTAGGAAAGGCACTCCTATTCGTTCTGAAATTTTGTCCGCCTTTCTCCCCACAAGGAATAATCTGTCACAGATATATTCCCCGTGAGGGCTCATTCCTATGTTAACCAAGAAACTACTAAAAGCAGGACTTGTATTAATATCTGGGCATATTTTTTAATATAAAATTAGGTTGCTTGCATTTTAAATACTATAAGATTGTCAGTATAATGCAGTGGTTCCCAATCAGGGGCCATTTTGGCCCCTAGGGAACATTTGGCAATGTCTGGAGATGATTTTGGTTTATCGCACCTGGTGGAGGGGTGCTACTAGCATCTAGTGGATCGAAGCCAGGGATGCCGTTAAATGTCCTACAATGCACAGGACAGTTCCCGCTATAAAGAATTATCTGATCCAAAATCTCAACAGAGCATCTGAGGTTGAGAAACCCTGGTATAGTTAAATTTTGCATTTTTAAAAACTTTATTCTTTACACTAGCTATAATAAACTACACAGGAATTTCTGGAAACTAAATCCATAATTCACAAGCATCTTATACACATGAATCATTGCAGAGTGACTCTTTCCTTTCCCTTCCCTAGACTTTCATAGTTAATGAGGCTGCTGCTCCCTGGAATCCATCCTTCAGCTGTCAACTAAGTTGTTTGGTCTAATATAGTCACCTAGTGGCCAGTGCCAGGCACTACTCCATCTTTTCCTCTTGATGCTCATAATTCAATTTAAGTCTCCTCAAGCAATATCATTCTCTCTTATACAAAGAGAAGTAGAAATATAGTATAACATTATTATATATTGTCAAGGATGAGATAAGCAGTTTTATTTTAGGTCTTTTATTAAAGGGTCAAATATCCCTGGCATTGACATTTTCGGAACTTTAAATCAGAAAAAATTACATTGGTTCTTTCTCATTCTTCTCTACTTTATACAATTATATTGTACTATTACTTCCTATCTCAAGGTTTTCTAATAATTATTACATCTCCAGTAGTGATCCACATTTGGGTAAATACACTATTTAGGGTTAACTGAGATAATGATTTGGCCATTAATGAGGGAGAATTACTCACCCATAGCAAAAATAACTATTCTACTTCCAGTGTAGGCTAGCTTTGGAAACTTTTGGAATTAATTATTAGATCTGACCAGTGACTCACAGCCTCTCTGGGGAAGTACCAAGAGGGTACATAAAGCGGAAACAAATCTCTTGAGAACTAGCTGGAGAAATTAATAGTCATCTGAAGGTCCCAGGTTTGCCCTACATCTTCAACAGATGGCTGATATTGTGGTCATGGGCCTACCATGGTTGATGCAAATTTCATATGGCTTTTGTACAATGACCCAGAGACCTCCAGTCTCCTAATGGTATGCTGTAGTTTTGGAGTTTTAGGCTAGGGTTACTTACAGTGTATCAGCTACAGGGAAATACAGTTGCTAGTACCACCATGCTAGCAAAGTTGATTATAGTTCATCTTACAATAAGGAGGTCTGAATTTTAAGAGATAATCACAATAATACTAACAGCATATTAAAGATTTTTTCCTTTAGAGGATTATTTAAATTCAGTTCTGGAATTCCACAGTAGAGGAAGAAGCATAGTTTCTCTCTTTTCTTCCAAAGTAATATTTAAAGAGAACATGATCTTTGGATAGCTGGGGGATTAACCCTGTGACAAGCTTAGCAGAATCAATCTGAAAAATAACTCTTTACTAATAATTTTCCAGTTATTCAGGCTCCAGGCACAATGCAGATATTCCAAAAGCATCTGCTACAAACTATTAACAAAGCAGTCCAGAAGTTTATGGACTTATGGTTGTTTTACTTCCTTTTTCACTCATCTTTATCTTCTTTTATCTTTCCTCCTTGCTTATTTCTCCTTCTCATCTCTTCTTTTTAAAATCACTCTTCTTTCCCTATGT
>NW_006795663.1:1221159-1223535 GCF_000442215.2 Lipotes vexillifer
TATTCTTCCCTTCCCCTACCACAATCCTTATTAATTGACATTTAGTATCACTTCCCCATACCATTCTGCATGTCAGACAGTCTGTAAAGCACTCTGAAAAATACAAAGATCACATTACTTACAGAAGTGGGTTTTTTTTTTTTATTTTAAACTATTATCCTACCAACACTTTACTTCTCTGAATACTTACAAACTATCAAAAAAGTATTTACTATTCACCATGATCTGGTTACTATTTTCTTTTCAAAATTGTCTAGTACCTCATAAGTTTTTAGATAAATAGTTTTAGCTTTTCAACATTTTAAATGTCAAGATTTTTTTTTTAGAAAAACATTATTTCTCAAAAGTTCTATCATGGTTTTATACATAAATTCCTGGCCATTTTTATGACTATTTCCCCTAAAAAGGAATTTTTTTTTTTTTTTTTGCAGTACGTGGGCCTCTCGCTGTTGTGGCCTCTCCCATTGCGGGGCACAGGCTCCGGACACGCAGGTCCAGCAGCCATGGCTCACGGGCCCAGCCGCTCCGCGGCACGCGAGATCCTCCCGGACCGGGGCACGAACCCGTGTCCCCTGCATCGGCAGGCGGACTCTCAACCACTGCGCCACCAGGGGAGCCCCTAAAAAGGAATATTTTAATTCTACAGTTGACTTCGTGTTTAGCTTACCTCTGTTCCATTTATTTTCTGCATATTAAAATGGCTCAGTCTAAACAGAACGTAATATTTCCAGAGTGTAAAATTGACAACTGGATTTCCTTGAGGATCAACTGTCAGCTGGTCAACTCGACGGAGTTGTGCTAGTGCATTAAATTGCTGCAGCATTACAAGATTTGTTTCCTTGAATTTAAGGTGCTACAATAATAAAACAAAAAAAGAGGTGAATATTGAGTTTAACCATCTTAAAACATTAACATTAACGCTTCACTGGTCATTCCCCAAATAAATGTAAACTTTACGCTTAGCTAATATGTTTCCAATTACATTAAACCAACTGAATGTATTAAACTTACATAAACTTTAATCCACCTAATGCAAAATTATTGATGGAATATATTAATCCATCCAATATTGGATTCAAAGTGATTTCCCTTCTGCAAAGGACATCCCCCTATTTACTAACAACCTAAGAGTCTTAAAAATTATATAAATACACAATAATTCAGACTCTTCCAGGCATTACAATAATTTTGTATGCTTTACACTGAGATGAAATCTACAAAGGAAAGATCAGAAGTAAAAGTTTCAGAATTTCATAAATGCAGGGCTCACTCAGCGCTTCTAAGAACTAGTTAACCATTATCACTTTTGTCTTGCTAATTACTATGCAGGCTACTTAAACTGGCTACCGGAAGATAAAATCACTAAAACCGAAATGCTAACATAAGCGTTCTGTCTGTGAATTTGGATGATCTTTTCTAAACATACTATCTCCACTTCCATCTTCTTTAGGGAGGATGATATAACAAAAGAAAAGAAAAAAAACACTTAATAAAGGGTAGGTGAGGGAAATCACTTGGCTGACAGAGAAAAACACAATGATAATAAAAACTCAGGAAAGAATTCATGGAAATCACGGTTTCTGCAAATTCATACTAATAAATAGTACAATAATACCATAATTGGAAAGGGCTAATTTCTCAAAGTAATTTTTTTTTTTTTTTCCCAGTATGCGGGCCTCTCACTGCTGTGGCCTCTCCGGTTGCGGAGCACAGGCTCCGGACGCGCATGCCCAGCGGCCATGGCTTCTGGGCCCAGCCACTCCTCGTCACGTGGGATCCTCCTGGACCGGGGCACGAACCCGTGTCCCCTGCATCAGCAGGCGGACTCTCAACCACTGCGCCACCAGGGAAGCCCCTCTCAAAGTAATTTTAATGAGCTATTAAAGTTATTTTAAGTGTTGTTAGGAGACTACTGTAAAAATTATATGTAAATATATATGTCCCATTAATACCAGGTACAATAAATGAATATATAATATACAGTTGGGTGAGGTCCTGTTGAAAGTTTTACAAAGTAGAAATATATAATTTGAATAAAATTACATTAGTCCGTTATACTCCATAAAGAAGCATTTTCTAGAGAGATAATTTCCAATATTTACAGAAGACTGCAAGGCCATTTATGAATACTAATTTAAATCCCAGGTTCAGAAAATCAACACAAGAACTTAGTCTCCCTGCCAGATAGAAACTGCAGAAATAAAAGGTAAAAGGTCTTTGGCCTGAATATAAAAGTCATGACTGAGAAGAATTCAAACATACAACTAAAAGAAAATGTTTACCAAAGAATTAGGAAACTTAATCTTCAATTTGGGAAGCACTTGGACGATTTCATCAAATTCTATGAAAGTGAAGGACACTGTTGTCACCATTCCT
>NW_006795663.1:1223545-1231438 GCF_000442215.2 Lipotes vexillifer
TGCACGCTCCAATTCCGATCCAGACATTCCAGCGCTCCTGAGCCATACAAGGAAAGTGTGTCTCCATCCACTTCGACAAGGTGTGTGTCTGTGACAGATAGACCTTGTAAAGCACTGGTGAGTCCTGAGTCCAGAGACCTGGAAAACCCAACATATAATTTTAAATGAAAGTCTTATCATGCAAAGTAAATAACATATTATAAAGACCTGTTGGAAAGGTATTTGAAATTTTATATTCACTTTTTTTCATTTCAGTAATTAAACCCAGAGCACCAAAGACTAATTTTCAAGAGACTATCTACAAGTTTTGTATTCTTATAGTCATGTACTTTAATTCAAAAAGAGGCACAAGTGAACAACAAAAATACCACTTTTAAACCCAAATTATTTATATCAATGAAAGATAATTGATATTCTATTTAGTTTTAAAACAATCCGTTTAATATATCATAGATATCTTTGCATGTGAAAACAAATTTTCCTAATCTATAAAGTATTCCACTGTCTGGCTGAAAAAAAACTGTATTTTACAAAATAATATTTCTATAGTAAGAACCATGTAATATAAAACTACGTTTATAAAACACTTGGGAATTTATATAATAACTGCTAAGAATAGTTTCTCTCTCAGAAGCTGGATTAAAGGGTAACTTTAACTTTCTATTTTTGAATATTTCAATGTTGTTTGAAATTTTGCAAGTGTATATATATTACAGTTATAAGCATTAAAATCAATGAAGATTTCCTCCCCATTTTGAAATAAGAAATGATAAAAAAATCCACTACTGACTCTATGTGTGTGTGTGTGTATACACACACACACACACACACACACACATGCAGATACAAAATAACTTCACATATCTACTGAATATGATCATTGTTATTATTTTGAGTTAGAGCCACATGTTTTATAAAAGGTTTCCTAAATGATAGCTCTTTGAAGAAGAAAAGAAATAGCTTGATCCAATTCAAATTTTCTGCTTTGTGAATAGAGACATAACTATTTGTTTTACCCAATCTCAAAACTCAATCGATGCTTGGTTTTTGTTCTATGGGTTTTCGTTGTGGAATTCTGCTCTCAGACAGTATTTATTTGCCCTTACTAAATATATTAGTGCTTTGCTCTCCTTTGTGCTCCTATGGAATTTTGTACACTCTTCCAATACATCACTTCTCATACTCAAGCATAATTATGTGTTTACAATTTTGACTATATTTTTTCAGCTTTGGGGCTCTGGAATCTATGAGCTTTTCACAATGGGCCTTTCACAATGTAAATGACTGCATTATTAAAGATCTTCAACAAAAGTTTTATAATGCTGATGCTGGGAGTAAGACTGACAAACCATCACCCTTTTGGTTTATCATGCTTTACTAGACTTACTGTACTTATTTCATAGGCACCAGTTAACATGTAACACATTTGTTGACACAATAAGAAGCTGGGTAATGACATCAGTCAACTCTAAGTGAATATGCAACTGAGAAAATATAAAAGGACTGATTTCTGCCAGACTAGTGCTCAAGACAATGATTATTATATGACAGTAATCAAACATTCAATGAGCAGTGGTGTGCGAATAATCTTAGATGATAATCCTATAAATGTAATGGCTGATAATATAGAATAAAAATAAGATGAGAATTAAGAGTTCCTTAGATTGTGCTTTGTGTGATAACTTTGTGTTGAGCTATGTAAAGCATATAATCATTTCTATAATAGGATAAATGATAGGAGTTACATTTCAATGCCACTGAAATAAAGAGGGCTTAATGAAGAGAATATATACCACTATTACAGCACTTAACCACACTGCACTGCAATTACCTGTTTCCTTGTGTGTCTCTCTTACTAAACATTGTGATCCTTGAGGGCTCAAACTCTGTCACATTCACTATAGTAGATCCAGCACCTAGCACAGTTACCTAGCACATGTTGTGCTCAATAAATATTTCTTCAAAGAATTAATGAAATGAGACAATTATGAAGTTTCTTATGAGTATCTATTGACTCTTAAGAAGGGTGTTCCAAGCATAAACTGTGGTTTGAGCAAAGGGACAAGTCAGTGACATAGTCACCGGCTAAGGGTTAGTAAGAAGATTTCTGCAGGTGAGGCAAAGACCAATAATGAAGAAGTAAAGTCAAGGCAAGAAAAAGGTTTGCTAGTTGATGTAGTGATGCCTGATGGTCATGACATGCAACAAAAGAAGTTGAATCACAGCTATGTGCCAAAAACATGAATAAATCCTTTGGGAAGTTGTGTTGTTTTATATCATCTATTTGGAAGTGTCTCGTTTACCTTTTCCCCATATGATTAAAGGTTTAAGAATATAAACTACAAAATGAAATGTCCATTATTAGAAAAGGATTATTTATTTTCTTTAAAGGTTTGTCAAGCAAACTGTTAGGAAAATAAGTGAAATAAACAAACCTAGCCTCAGCAAAACAGTTATATAGTTATAAAACAAAGCAGAAGTAATTTCTAACGTTTATAGACCTCACATGGACCTTCAGTAACAACAAATGGCAAGTTTGCTGGGCTGTAGATAGGAAACAAAGCCTATTAAATAGGTCATACAAGACCAAACCCATTTCAGTTATTTTCTGAATGAGGCTTGAGGTTAGCCTCAAACTCTGGCCAATATGGAATAGAGGAATCTGTTCCTCAGGGAAGGTGTGCTCTGATTTCCATAAAAAATAACTTAGGAAGTTTGTTCCCCATGTTTATATGTTGGGGATTGTCTTTCCAGTTTTCCCTGTGTGCTTAATAGATATGTCCACATCTTTTTAGTCAAACATACATACATATTATTTCATTTGCTCCCTCATTCACTTATTCACCAAACATTTGCTAAAAGCCCACAGGGCACTGTCCTAAGAATTCTGTCACAGGCAACCAACTCATCTGAATTGATAAGAACAATCAGTATAGAAATCATGTGCAAGTTTTTAAATATATCAAAACTCTCTTCACTTTTATTGGGCTATGTTCCCAGAAATATAACTGCTCTAATCATACTCTGCAGTTAAATTAATAAACACATGGGTATAATTTCTAAACTGAAATGACCTCAACCTCATTAAACAAATAGGTTAATCTGGAGAGCCTATCATGTGTCAGATATTGTGGTAGGCATTGGGGATATAAAGATAAGTTAATACTTATTTGTCCTTAAAGAGCTCCCAATCTGGATGGAGGGTGGAAAGCAAGATAAATGTATACATTAATCCTAGTATAATATTTATGTTTATTGTCATATAATGAATATTTAAGCAATATGCTATGGAAATGCAGAGGAAGAACAATTAATTCTTCTAGTGGGGAGAAGTTAGGTTTCAAAAGGAGGTAGTATTTGGGGCTTACCTGGTGGAGCAGTGGTTGAGAATCTGCCTGCTAATGCAGGGGACACAGGTTCAAGCCCTGGTCTGGGAAGATCCCACGTGCTGCAGAGCAACTAGGCCCGTGAGCCACAACTACTGAGCCTGCGCGTCTGGAGCCTGTGCTCCGCAACAAGAGAGGCCGCGACAGTGAGAGGCCCGTGCACGGCGATGAAGAGTGGCCCCCGCTTGCCACAACTAGAGGAAGCCCTCGCACAGAAATGAAGACCCAACACAGCCATAAATAAATAAATAAATAAATAAATAAATAAATAAATAAATAAATAAAGGTAAGCATTTGAAGCCCTTAAAAAAAAAAAAGGAGGTAGTATTTGAACTGGTCCTTGAAAGATGAACAGTAGAATTTCATCAGAAGTAGAAGGAGGAAGCACACTTTAGGTAAGAAAAATAGAATGAATAAAGGCACAGAAGCCTAATTATATATAACATATTCAGTTAAGAACAATTTCAATATGTATGGAACACTGAAACATAGAAATTAAACACTTAAACATATGGGGGAGTAGTAGCTGAAGATGAAGCTGAAAAGTCAGATTTTATCCCATATGGTTGAGGAGCAGGAAAAGATTTTTAAATAAAAAAGTAAGAGAACCATATTCAATGCAAGTTTTTAAGCATCTCCAATGTGCCATGCATGGAGCTAGGTTCTAGTGCTGGGGATAAAAAGATGAATAAGATATGTTCCCTGCCCTCAAGGACTTACTTGAGACAGATAATAAATTGGTGAACTTTGTGGAGGATGCAGCAGGGAGAGACTGAATGGAGAAAGATTAGTAGGAAGACCAGTGCAATAGTGTCAACTAGACCACATAAGGGCATAACAAAAAAGAGGGTATCATGCAAAGAAAAGGCATTGGCAAGAAAATCAGATAGAGCTTAGTTCAAACCCCAGATCTGCCAGTGATAAATAGATGACTTTTGGAGCAAGTTATTTAATTTCTTTGCAGTTTCAGTTTCCTTGTATGTAAAATGCTGATCATAATACATATCTTTTCAGAGTTGTTATTAAGACTAGAAATCATATTCTAAACCATACTCCATGTTTAGTTCAATACACTTTAGTGATAATTATTAATAAAAGAAGAGAACCCAGATATACCAGATATTTAAGAGATCATAAAATAGGACTTAGTGATTGTCGAGAAGGAAGGTGAGGGAGGATGCAAGTGTTATTCAAATGTTTTAGACTAGGTGATGGAGTCACCTGGTCTAGGTTTTACCCCTGTCTAGTTTAAATTTATGCTCTAAGAAATGTGGTATGCCTCTATGGAGGATCTATGCTTTAAAATTTGTTTCTCCATGAAGCCCAATACATTTCCATGTATATTTCCCTACTGAAGCATTATTTATATAACAGTAGGCAGTTTGCCATCAAATAGGAATTCTCTTCAAGATCTTTACTGGTTAATTCCAAGTCCAAATGTTCATTTATCCAACTCAATCTTTATATAAGAATTAATCAGAAAACTATTCCATGCCTTCTTGATTAGTAGAGGACACTAAGACAGGGTGATTAACTTAATGCAACACAGTCATGAGTCCCTGGAAGCCAGGCTAAATGGAGAATATACTCTTAAATGCCTATATGGGAAAAAAAGACAATATTTCAGAGGACTACAGGTTTTTAAAAGAATCTTTATGCATTCTATAACAGGCTAGAACAGAAAGACTTAAAATATTTCAGAAGTTTCTTTTCCCAGTGAATAAGTGGTGCTGATTCCTATAACATATTTTATGAATTTCTATTACAACATTCATAGGTGTGGAAATTCATTTTATGCATTATATTTTATTATAGTAGTGTTAGCTAAAATACCACAGTGTTCATAGACAGGAAATGACCAAAAATAAACCAGCTTCACTGCATGCACCCAATGTAAGCAAAGAAAACATTACACCAAGTACTTTCCCATTTCTGGCAAGGGAAAGAAACCTGTAGTATGTCACCTTACTACAGATATGTCCCAAGTACAGTGGACAGTGAAATCATTAATGGGATATACCAAAGTTTTACAGAATGTCTTCTCTTTATGTGCCTGTAATCTTTTCATGGATACTTATTTCCAGGCATTTAGTTACACACCCACAAGCCAAAGGTCACAGACATTGTAACACAAGAATTAGCCACTTTTTTGGCATTATGAAATACTAAAGACTATAAATGGGATTGTTGAAAATGGAAAATCTTACGAAGTATTGAAAAATAAATTGGAACCTTAAGGAAGAGACTTTGTGGCCCTCTGACTAGCTTTCTACCTTCAGAGAGAGCCAGGCTTATATCATTCCCAAGAGATGAAATTTAATTATATTTTTAAAGACTTACAGAGAATGTAGCTTCTAATATTTAAAATGTTTCACTTTGTGCTTTCAGATAAAAAAGTTGACAGAATGAGCACATGTGTTCGAAACCTCTCCCTCTAAGGCCCCATTAAAGTAATTGAAATGTTATACACACACAATAACAAGTAAAAAGGAAAGGGGGAGACAATCTTTAGCAAGAAGTTTCAACAAATTTCTGGAAGCTGGAAGGTGAAGAATTTTGAGTGAGGAAAAAGGACAAAGGAAGCCATAGTTTTGAATATGAACTGGAGACAAGAACAAAGATGGCAGCCAAGCTGCCCAGTAGAACTTTGGAAAGGAAAGAACAGAGATATGATGGAAGATGGGAATGAGAAGTGAGGGAGGCGCATTAATTGAAGATCTGCAAAAGGACCCTACTACCTACTTCTCCTACTGCCAATAAAACAGTCAGAGGGGCATTGCAGTTCAGTGGGAAAAGGAAAGAATACTCAATAAATAACACTGGGGCAACTGGTTATTCCTAAGGGGAAAAACAAATTTGACATCAGCCTCAAACTTAAAAATCAATTCCAAGTGTAATAAAGACTAAAATATGATAGGCAAAGATTTAAACCTTTAGGAAGACAAAATGGGAGAATATTTTTATAATCTCAATGTAGTAAAAGATTTTTTCCCTTAAACACAATCCAAATGGGTAAACCATAAAAGAAGAGATAATACATATTGGTATCTTCAAAATATAAATGACGTTTAAAGTCAAAGAAATATATGATATTGCTTAGGGGGGAAGCAGAGAGTGAAAAGAGGGCCCAGGATCAAACTCAGAGGAATTCTACCATCTAGAGGTTGAGAGGATAGAAGTACTTGAGGATATTAAAAAGACAAATAATCCAAGTAAAAAGCAAAGACTACTAGTAATATGATGTAAAATAATAAACTGTAAACAATGGTCCAAAAGGAAATAATGAGATTAAATTAGGTCAGGGACATAGAAAGCTTCAATAGGAGTGGATTCTATTCAAAAGATAAAAAAAGAAATTTAAAGAAATTAGAATGTGGTAAAGACAGCACAACTTTTGTTGTTGAACAAACAAACAAAAACAACACAACAAAACAGGCCATCAGAAACCCCAGATAAAAAGAAACTATGTAAGAAAGGCATGGCTCAAATACGAAGCAAACTGAAGTGTGGCATGGTTTTGAACAAACTTTGAAGTGTAATCTTGGAATCTGATGCTAGGACTAGTCTCCTTGAATGGTTTAGGAAGCAGAAAATGAGATATCATCATAGTATACTACTTAACTCTCAAGTAAAAAATAGTTACATGATAGTTATATAATCACAGAAATTTAAACACTGTTTACCAGTTTTCAATCTTTAGATGCTACCAACTGACAAATGTTTTGGTTACAGAACAGATAAAAATGATACTGATCTTGAAATGTAAAAGAATAGCTCATAGAATATAGCAAAATTAGCATATCAAAGGAGAGAAACTCCATCCCTACAGAAGGCAACAAATACGATAGCACAAACTGTCAGAATCAACTTTTTCAGAATTCTGGAGTCTAAAAAAAAATTACAACAACCAGGAGAATGCTTAATGAAGAAAAAAAGTGCTGAATTTTACTGAGAGAGTTCTGTGGCATTTTAACTTACCCTGCTACCATTCCCCACTCCCCAGCTCAGTGGCAGCCTTGAAGATGACAGTCCACATTCCTTGTGTAGGTTGCTGGTACCAGAGGAAGCCATACATACCTTACTATCAAAAAACTGTTGTTACGTGTTTTGACATGTCTAATAGCTCCCCAAAGGATCAGCTCAAGGGATTGTCTTTGTTTTCCTGACTCAGACCTTCCTCATGGCTGAGGTGGCTTCCCGGGCAGCATTTTTCCAAAGTGTTTTTTTTTTCTTAAAGAAATTTATTTATTTATTTATTTTTGGCTGCATTGGGTCTTTAGTTGTGGCGCACAGGCTTAGTTGCTCCGTGGCATGTGGGATCTTTCTGGCCCAGGGCTCCAACTCCTGTCCGCTGCATTGGCAGGCGGATTCTTAAACACTGCACCACCAGGGAAGCCCTCAAAATTATTTAAAGGCAAGAACATATTTAGCTGCTGCCACATGGGCAAACATAGACAGACCAAAAAGACTGAGAAACAAGAGCCTGGGGAAGAAGATACTTAGGGAA
>NW_006795663.1:1231508-1235306 GCF_000442215.2 Lipotes vexillifer
GGAAAGAGGGACTTTGAGAAGCTCCTGTGTATTCCAGGGAATCTAGAGGGCAACACTTATGTCCACAGTTATGCTCAGAAAAGACCTGAGAGGACCCTAAACAATCACCTCCAACTGTGGAAAGACAAAGACAAAGAGAGATTCCTGAAAGCAACAAGAGAGAAATGACTAGTCTCGTAAAAGGAATTCTCAATAAGAGTAACAGCCAATTTCTCATCAGAAACCAAGCAAGGCAGAAGGCAGTGGGATGACACACCTAAAGTGTTGAAAGAAAAAAAAAAACTGTTAACCAAGAATTCTATATCCAGCAAAATTGTACTTCAAAACTCAGGGAGAAATTAAGACATTTCTAGATAAACAAAAACTGTGAGAGTTCATTGCTAGTACACCTGCCCTTTAAGAAATGCTAAAAGTTCTTTAGATTGAAATGAAAGGATCCTAGACAATAACTCAAAGTCACATGAAGAAATAAAGAATATTGGAAAAGGTAATTACACAGATAAATATAGACGCCTGTGTTACTGTATTTTTGGTTGGTAGCTCCTCTTTTTTCCTATATGATTTAATAGACAAATGCATAAAATAATAACTATAAATCTATGTTAATGTCCACACAATGTATAAGGATGAAATTTGTGATAACAGCAACATAGAGGGGAGTGGAGCTATATAAGAACAAAGTGTTTGTATATTATTGCAACTAAGTTGGTATTAATGCAAACTAAAATGTTATACATTAAGATGTTAATTGTAATCCTCAGGGTAACAACTAAAAAAACAAACTACAAAATGCACAGTAAAAGGAATGAGAAGGGAATTAAAATGTTACACTAAAAAATCAAACACAAAAGAAGAAAGTAATGGAAGAATTGAGGAACAAAGAAATATACAAGTAGAAAAAAATAGCAAAATGACCAAAGTAAGACCTTTCTCATTAGGACCTGATAGATTAAATTCTCCAACTAAAAGGCAGATATTAGAAAAATGGATTTTAAGAAAATGATTAAACTATATGCTTTCTACAAAATTAAAAGACACAAATAGATTGAAATTGAAAGGAAGGAAAAAGACATTCAAAGCAAATGGTAACCAAAAGAGATGTTATATAAGAAATTGTCACAGGAGACATGCAAGAGATATAGAAGGACATTTTATATTGATAAAAGGGTCAATTCATCAAGAACACATAAAAATTATAAACATATATGCACTTAACACCCAAAATATATGAAAGGAAAACTGACAGAACTGAAAGAGAAATAGTTCTACAATAATAGTTGGAGACTTCAATACCCTACTTTCAATAATGGATGGAATATCTAGACAGATCAAAAAGAAATAGAGGACTTGAAAAAGACTATAAAACAACTAGATATAACAGATGTATATAGAAGATTCTACCCAACATTAGAATACACATTCTTCTTAAGTGCACATGGAATATTCTTCAGGAGAGAAGCCACAAAAAGAGTCTCAATAAAATTTGAAAGTTTGAACTCACACTATGAAATGAAACTAGAAATCAATAACAGAAGGAAATCTGGAAAATTCACAAGTATGTGGAAATTACACAATACACTCAACCAATAGGTCAAGGAAGATATACAGCAAGGGAAATTAGAAAAGTATAGCTGATAGAAACTGCAATGTAAAAAGGTGGGAAAAAAAGTAAAAAGGATAGATTCATCTTGCCCACCGCAGATTTCAGAGCTACTATCTATAGCAGAAGGAATAAGAAGCTGGGACAAAGTGAAAGAGTTGCATGGACACATGTACACTACCAAACATAAAACAGCTAGCTAGTGGGAAGCAGTCGCATAGCACAGGTAGATCAGCTCGGTGCTTTGTGACCACCTAGAGGGGTGGGATAGCGAGGGTGGGAGGGAGGGAGACGCAAGAGGGAAGAGTTATGGGGACATACGTATATGTATAACTGATTCACTTTGTTATAAAGCAGAAACTAACACACCATTGTAAAGCAATTATACTCTAATAAAGATGTTAAAAAAAAAAGAATACAGTGGTGGTTGTCAGGGGCTGGGGGAGGCACGGAGAAATGGGGAGTTGTTTTTAATAGGTATAAATTTTCTGTTACACTTTAGAGATCTGCCATAAAATGTGGTGCCTATATTTATTAATACTGCATAGTACACTTAAAAATGTGTTACGAGGGTAGATTTCATAACGTGTTCTTACCATAATAAAAAAGGAATTAATTAAAAAAAAATAACCTAACCATATGGTCCATCATTTCTTTCTTTTGTCACTATACTTGAATTTTTAAATTCCTTTTTTTCCTTTCTTTCTTTCTTTTTTTTTTTTTCAGTACGCGGGCCTCTCACTGTTGTGGCCTCTCCCGTTGCGCAGCACAGGCTCCGGCCGCGCAGGCTCAGCTGCCATGGCTCACGGGCCCAGCTGCTCCGCAGCATGCAGGATCTTCCCGGACCAGGGCACGAACCCATGTCCCCTGCATCGGGAGGCGGACTCTCAACCACTGCGCCACCAGGGAAGCCCCCCTTATCTTTGATCCTTTATCTCCTTATTCTTTATAAGACATTTAGCTTCTCTACTGATACACCTTGCTACTCTGTGCTCCTGGAATACTCACTCAACAATTCAGACTGTAGTTGCTACAGTTTCATGGTCTATAACCTCCTTTAGTTCCTCAGGATTTTCCTTCAGTAATGCAACACTTCCCCAGTTAGCTCCCTAGTATACTTGAAAAGTATGGAGAGATATACCATGATTTTTAAAGTGATGATTTATTATCTTAAGAATGTTAATCCTACTGAAATAGACAACTTAAATGCCATTTGAATAAGATTCTAACATTTCCATTTAGATTAAATGATTTTAAAGTTCCTATGTAAGAACAAGTGTGTGAGAACTGAAACTTTGAAAAGAATAGTGAAAGTGTATTTCCCTTACTAGATATTAAAACTTAGTAGAAAATGACAAAAATCAAAGGTATTGGCATTAAGACGTAAAAGTAGATTAGTGACATGGAACAGAAAGTCCAGAAATATATCCAATATTTATGGGAACCTACTATAACATGAAAATGGCATTCTCATTAAAAAAGACAGTAATTTAATTGAGGAATGCTATTAGAAAATTAACTAGTCAATTGAAATAAAATCAAGTTACACTCTTACCTAACACCATATATAAAAATAAATTTGACATATTAAAGGAGTAATTTTAAAACCTTATTAAAATTTTAGAATAAAATTTATAAGATCATTTGGATAAACTCGGTACTAGGAAACCTTCTTAAGGAAGATAAAAAAGTATTTTTTAAGAAAAGATAAATCAGAAATAGAGCTGACTTGTATAGTATTTCATAAATCTAAAGCCCAATGATATAAAGTTTTAATTTTATATAGTTCTAGCCAAGTAAAATTATATTTTGACATTTAAATAATATTAAATAAAGCTCCAGTGCAATATAAGTGATATATCTGTTATACAAATCATAACTTAATTAGAATTTTAATTCTTGTTTCCTTATTTTTCTAGCTAAAAGATCTGAGAAACTCTACCATGTGGATATCCAAGTGAGCTGAAGGAGGTACACTGATCAATGTAAATTAATCTTATAACGAAAACTGTGAAAGTATATTTGTCTTTGGGGCTTCCCTGGTGGCGCAGTGGTGGAGAGTCCACCTGCCAATGCAGGGGACACGGGTTCGTGCCCCAGCCCGGGAAGATCCCACATGCCGCGGAGCGGCTGGGCCCGTGAGCCATGGCCGCTGAGCCTGCGCGGCCGGAGCCTGTGCTCCGCAATGGGAGAGGCCA
>NW_006795663.1:1235330-1262313 GCF_000442215.2 Lipotes vexillifer
AAAAAAAAAAAAAAAAAAAAAAAGTATATTTGTCTTTAAAATATATGTCAAACTCTTTAACTCCAGTAAACTTCCAAAATATTATTCTAATTCCTCTTAAATGAGTTTATCACATTCTTCATATATGGAAATCTTAAAGAATACTGGCTGAAAACCTGAAATAAAAGCTATATTATATTTAGTTTGAAATGTGTTACAGAATTTGGTTTGGTCATTAGATAACTGTGCATCAAGTGAAACAAAATTGCAGTGCATTCTATCTTTGATTTTTAGGTTTTATTTTTAAATATATATATATGTTTTAAAATTATAAATAAACTATGAAGATATATATGCTTTATATTCCTCTTATTTACTTGATTCTAGTATGCCTTCTCGAGAGGAAGAGAAATATGTGAAGTCTAGAAAGCGTCCTCAGATTTGCTCATAAATCAAGGGATATGTGTTATCTGACCAATGTGTCATAGAAGAAAGAGGCTGTAAGCCACTGGAATACACAGATATTATAGAACAGAACTGGAGTAACTATTCAGATTTTATGCCGAATTGCTTACTACTACTAGTTAAGGAGTAAGGATTTGTGACAGCTACTGGCGAAACAACAGAGGTTAAGACAATCAGGATTCTTTTCCTTGAGAAGCTTACATTCTAGTGGGGAAGACAGTTATGAAACAACTACTTACCCACTATTTATTTAATTATGGTCATGATAAGTGCTAACAAGGGCAAGTGCAGAGTACTGGGAGAAAAAAAGGTATCTGATCTAGCCTGGTCTCCGGGAAGTCGTTAGGGAAGGCTTTTCAGGGGAAGTGAGGTTTAAATTTAAGACCTCCAGGCTGGGTGGTAGTTAGCCAGGGTAGGGTGAGGGAAGTAGGGCAGGGGAGAATACAACTGTTTGTAAGAGAAGGGTTCTGAAGTAGGAAGTAACTGAACTGGAAATCACTGAGGCTGCAGCACAAGAATAAAGTGGCTCATGGTATGGGATAAAATAGGTGAGGTGGGTAGAGGGTCTCATAGGCTATATTAAGTAATCTAGATTTATTCCTATGAAAAATAAGAAACTACTGAAGGGTTTTTAAATTAGGGGTCAGCTTATATTTTCAATATTTCCATCTTAACTTTTAAAACCTACTGCTAATTTCAGTAGGTTTTCTTAAGAAAACTATCTTAAAATAATTATACGTCAAAGGTTTTCCTGTTTCTGCTCCAAATTCAGTTCTCCAAAGATACTAGTATCTGGAAAGAATACCATTGCATACCCTGTTTCCTCTGGAAATGCAGAGATGGTGCTTCCATCGTTCTGACAGTCGTCCTGAGAGTCTGAATCTTTTCTATCTTGGTTCGTAGCAATATTGGTAATTCGATGTTGTTGCAAGTCCCACTTTCGAGCTACGTTGTTAATTGTTAACCTTTTCTTCTCCTATGAAAAAGTTCATTGGGACAAGAATTACATAATGCAATTTTTGTAGCAGGAGAGTCCAAGGAACATATTGTTTGTACTACTTATCACACCTTTAAAAGGAGTCTGTTACTTAAAAGTAGCTACCAAATAGGTATTCTAAAACACAGTATAAGTGGCCTTTATTTAACCTATGCAATCAACCATCTCAATGATGCTCTATCATCCTTAACAAATTATATACAAACAATAATTACTTCCATTGGAGATAAGAAAATTCACTATTTGGAAGTTTAATTTGACAGAAATTTATATATTCAAGTGTTATGTGAAGTTTTAATTAGACAGAAAATTATGCCTTTGTGTTTAAACACAGCAAGAAAAAACTAATGATATTTTAATTTTCCTACTCAATAATTATGGCAAATATGGTGGAATACTTTGGGGGGGAAGGGAGGAAGGAGAGAGACTGATCAATGTTCCAAGCTTCACAGCATAAATTACAATGTCTGAAAATTAATAATCATACATAGACTACTAAATGAAATTGTACTAGGCTGAAATATTTCTAGATAACTAATAGCATCCTAGATTATCCATTATCAAAAGTTAATTTTTAAATGGCATATTGATTAAATCAGACTGCTGAAAATGGACACTTTCCCTTTTCTCTTTACTAAGAGAACAATCATCCAGTGAAAAATCATCTGTGTGATACTGATTCACCTGCTTTCTTTGGAGCCAGTGAAGGCTGTTCGGAAGATTCTTTGCCCATTCCCTCAGTGCATTCACACATGCAGAATACTTATGTTTAGTTCCACCTCTTTGCCTATCTAAAATTTTAGATGTAGAAATGGCATTGGATAGGAATGAAAAGTGGTGACAAAGCTTAATTAAAACTAAACATTTTAAAAGTTCTATTTCTGCATTTAAAAATGTTTTTAGCATGGGTTCTTTTTTCTATTGCTTGGAATTTCAAATTTGTTTATATAATTAAATGGGTTATACTTAATATGTATATACTTCTGAGCCTTTTTGACATTTTATGTATGTCCTTCTTATCTAAAGCAAGTAGGAATCTGCCATTCTACTATAAATTTTTCCCCCAAATCTATGATAAAAAGGCACCTTACCTTAAAGAGTTCTATTTCAGTTATTTGCAGATGACTGGGACAAACAAAATCTTAATCTAAGCAATACCACTATTTTTACTCAGTACCAAGGCTACTTTGAAAGAGGCAAGGGCAGCGAGTAAATGGAGGATGGCTATCATGCTGGCTCCATGCATTTGGTTTTCTGGCTGACTTGGAGTTGGCAAAAATAAATATTCTAAATGAGGTAGATATAGCGATGCTTAGAAAAAAGGCACAAAGGTTTACACCACTGAGTATGCTAACAAATTTATAACAAGATACTCTGAAAATGCAAACACTTTCCTATACAAATCCCAAAGTCAAGCTTTCTTTAATTGGGTTATTAAAATCAGATCAACACCAGGTTGACTAAGAAAATGGATATTTTCATTGAGGCCAAGAAAAGGGAAGACATTTTAAAACACGAGTGCAGTCTGGGGTCAGGTGGGGATTGCTGGTTGGCCAGGGGGCCAAACAAGGGCTCTAGGTGTCTGTGGAGCAAAAAAAAGAGGAGCAAAAGAAAGCCTAGAGATTCTGTAAGGCAAAAGGGGGTACACCCCAAAAATTTCATGCTCAAAGATCATGGATGCATTTGGCATATATTAGTACAATCATGACTATAGCTAGACGGCAATTTGCCAAGTCTGTGTTAAAGTGACAATTATTTTAGAAGATGCCAACTTTCAGCTTCTGCCACTTGAGTCTATTCTTTATAGTCGAAGCAATACCACACCAGTATATCCCAGAACTATCACTTCCACTCATTTCCAAGTTTGAAAAGAAAATAGAAAGATAGAAAAGCGATAAGGCTGAAGATATAGGTCCATACACTCTTCCTGTCCCTCTATAACTACCCATCCCATTTTCTTAATGATCAATATGTGTTGCCACATGAAACAATCTCCAGTAAATGCTGAGGGTCTTTGATATCATGACACTGAATCTGAGCTAGAGCTAGAATTCCTGATTTCCTATACTTTTCCTCTTACTAAAAAATTTTAAAACTAAATAACCCTCATAATTAAAGAGTCCTATTTAGAGACTTCAAGAGAAGCATTAGGTATTTTTTGAAGTTTTCATAAAAATTTTCCAAACATCTAAAAAACATGTTAGCTAAAAATTCAATGGCATATTTCCAAAAATACTGATGGTTACAAGCATCTGAATTGGGTATATAACAAAAAATGTTCAGTTCAAAGATGGAGTCAAGTGCAATTTGTGGCCTATACTAGGTTCTACTTACACTGGAAGCCTTAGAGTTAAATCACCAATAACAGCAGGTGAGAAAATTTTAGCATACTGAGTAACAGTTCTAATTACTTTTGAAGTAGCAGCCTGGAGCTGAGAGGGCTTGGGACCAGATTTGTTTTGTTTTGTTTTGTTTGTTAATTTTGGAGTAGTTTTCATAGAGTAAAATACACAGGTTCAAGTGTGCTCTTTGATCAGTTTTGACACATGCGTATATCTGTTAACTCATAACATTTCCATCACCCCAGTAAGTTCCCTAAGATACAACTTTGTATCCCTATTAGTCATTTTTAAAAATTCTGAATGCCATTTTAATTTTAAAAAGAAAAGCACCTACACAAGACAAGAATGAGTAATAATAATCAGGGTGATATCCTTATTTTCAGAACATAGTAGAATCATAATAAGAACTATAAACTTTAAGCTGTCTTTATTTATTATACTTTGTTATGTTAATATAAAATATTTTTAAAGAAAACATTTTAAGGAAATTAACATCTGATATGTTAAATAATTTAAAACCAGTTTAAAAATACCTTTAATTCCTATACTCCTCAAAACCTTTACCACCTCTATATCAGAGAAGCTAATGGAGAAATTTTTTAAATGCAAAAAGCCATCATTTAAAAAAAAAACATGTAGCAGAGCTCATTAAAATATATCATTAAAGATGACAGTCTACTACAGCGGTTTCCAAAATGAAATGCACATGCCATGAGGATACACATGGTGATGTACTGGTGTGGAAAAAATTATAACTTCTGTTATATTTATTTTTAATCTCTTTTACAATTTCTATCTTTTGCATGTGTTTTATAATGTACATTATATTGTATTTCAGAAGTACAAGTTTGTTTATAGGTAGTAACTTATAAAAGTTTTAAGGGTGTTTGTTTATTAAAAACACTCTACTGATAGGAATGAAAAATTTACAGCTTCAGTGTGTGTGAGTGCATGTGCACATATATGAATGTAGATATCATAGAAAATACCTTAAGCAAAGATTGCTTATGACTTTCTCGCTTCTTCTCTTCCTCCTTTTTGGCTACAACAGATGCCATACGCCTTTCTTCTTCCTAAAAGAAAAATGTAAAAAAGTATTACTAAGTATTTAACCTTTTTGATGCTAAATATCTTCAGTTCTCCAAGTCTGATTTTCTTTGTGAGAGGCATACTACTTGTTAATAGAAAATATGCCCTCAAAGAAAAAGTTAGTATGTTCCTCTTTATTTTCTTATTCCGTCTTAATTCTAAAACAAACCCGTACATTCTTAACTCTGCTCCGCACTCTTGATGAGAGATAAACCTAATAATACAAGAAAGAAAAAAGAATGAGAAGAGAAAAAAGAAAGGGGAAGCAGGTTTGTATAGTTTTTCTTTGTATGTAGTTCCACATAGAGAGACTTAAACTTGCTATCATGAAGATAAAGGATAAAAATTATACTCTTAACAATCTTTATTTAATCTTTATTTAATTTATGGTTGCAAATCAGAGGCTTTTCTTAATGACAAAACAGCTGTGAAAGCTTTTAAAAACTCTCCATTGATATTAATAAATTATTCTCCATTAATATCATTACTTTTACTTTGTTTTTAAGTTGATTTGGCCAGTCTAATTTCTTCCATTCTACGAAATCATATTACTGTAGTAACATTACAGTTTAGAAAAAATTTTAAAAATCAGTCATAATCCTAACACCCTAACTCAAATATTATCATTTCTGTATCACCTTACAATACTCACTATGAGCAAATTTTTTTTTTTCCTTTTTTTTTTTTTTTTTTTTTAGTACACGGGCCTCTCACTGTTGTGGCCTCGCAGGCGGACTCCCAACCACTGCGCCACCAGAGAAGCCCTATGAGCAAATTTTTAAATGTTGCAATCTGTATACACAATCTGGATCATGTTTTTTTCCCCCTGAATATTGGCAAATTTTAATAAAGTAAATTATAACCATGTAAGTTTTAATTTTTATTACCAAAAGATTTGTAGGCATTCAAAATGATGTCACAATTTGAGAAAACAATTTCTTCATAAATGACAAACTTGAAAATATCTTCAGTGATAGAAAATTAGAAAAGTAATTCAGTACATTTGAAGCAGAACTTTTTTTTTTTTTTTTTTGCGTTACGCGGGCCTCTCACTGTTGTGGCCTCTCCCGCTGTGGAGCACAGGCTCTGGACACGCAGGCTCAGTGGCCGTGGCTCACAGGCCCAGCTGCTCCATGGCATGTGGGATCCTCCCGGACTGGGGCACAAACCCACGTCCCCTGCATCAGCAGGAGGACTCTCAACCACTGCGCCACCAGGGAAGACCCCGAAGCAGAACTTTTTAAGAAATAAAAAATTACAAAAACTAATATGAAAAATTTAATGGAGGTGGGTTGAAGAGCAGATTTTACACAGCTGAAGAGAGAATCGGTCAACTGGAAAACAGGTCAGAAGAAATTTTCCTGTATGCTTTCATACTAGCCTATACTTGCCAATCATAGCACTTAACCTGTTTCATTTAAATTATTTCTGGTACTATCCCTCCCCTTTCCTGCAAATAGCTCCATGAAGGTATGGACCATGTCAGCTCCCCATTACATAGTAGATATTCAATAAACATATATTCAAGGAATGAACTATTGAATGTACATCTCTATACATCTGCTCAATAATTTCCTAAAACTGAAACTACTAAATCAAGTGGTAGACATATTTCTAGGCCTTTTGATATGTTTGCAAATTTCCCTCCATAAATGTAGTACTAATTGACACTTCTACCAGAAGTTAACATTTGATTTAAAATATAATGGATAGTCATAAGAGTTGTTCGCCAAATAATCCTGTCTCCCCACATCCTGGCCACATTGTGAGATAGCACTTCATGCCCTTTTGAAGTTAGGTGAGGTCATGTGACTTGCTTTGGTCAATGTCATATGAACAAAAGTGACATGTGTTTACTTCTGGGTGGAACATTTCAGACAATGATGACATAGCTATTCTCTCTCACCTCTACTGTAGAATTTGCAAAGCTCCAGAGGTTGGGTACTTTGAAGGCCTTGGTCCTGGAATGAGGACAACACAGAGTAAAGTTCCCAGATCACATACTATGGGCAGACTGACAGTATGAGCATGAAATAAACTTTGTGGATTTAATCCAGTGAGGTTAGAGAAGTTGTTACTGTAATATAATCTAGCCTATCCTGATGAGTATATACATTATATTAGAATTAAGGAAGGTCAAAGAGATCACAAATATGTATTCTAGGGTGTGAGCCATTACAAATGCGTCTGAAAACAAAGAAAGGACCTAGACTGAAGAAGTAAATAAAAAATGCACAAAGAGAAACTATCATGGAGTTAAAAAGGAAAGTAGAATGTATCTCCTGTAAAACTCTAATTTTAGAAATGAGGAAATGAATACTCTGAGAAGTTTAGTAAATTATACAAGGTCACACAGCTAGTGACAAAGCCAGGATCAGGACCAGAAATCATTTGTGAGAAATGCAGTTTGTATTTTTATACTAAGGATATATTTAAATGTGTCTTACTGATTTTAGAGAGATGAAAAAAGTGAGGTCAAAATTTAGTAGCAATCTGCCATATGATTTAGTTGTTTTAAAGGGAATGAAAATTTATGTGATTTTTGATGAATTTAAAGTATATTTTATGGACGGAGACCTTCAAGATGGCGGAGGAGTAAGGCATGGAGATCACCTTCCTCCCCACAAATATATCAGAAATACATCTACATGTGGAACAACTCCTACAGAACACCTACTGAATGCTGGCAGAAGACCTCAGACTTCCCAAAAGGCAAGAAACTCCCCAAGTACCTGGGTAGGGCAAAAGAAAAAAGAAAAAACAGAGACAAAAGAATAGGGACGGGACCTGCACCTCTGGGAGGGAGCTGTGAAGGAGGAAAAGTTCCCACATACTGGAAAGCCCCTTTGCTGGCGGAGACTGGGGGTGGCGGGGGGGGGAAGCTTTGGAGCCGCGGAGGAGAGCGCAGCAACAGGGGTGCGGAGGGCAAAGCGGGGAGATTCCCGCACAGAGGATCGGTGCCGACCGGCACTCACCAGCCCGAGAGGCTTGTCTGCTCACCCATCAGGGCGGGTGGGGGCTGGGAGCTGAGGCTCCAGCTTCGGAGCTCAGATCCCAGGGAGAGGACAGGGGTTGCCTTCGTGAACACAGCCTGAAGGGGGCCAGTGCGCCACAGCTATCCAGGAGGGACTCCAGGAAAAAGTCTGGAACTGCCCAAGAGTCAAGAGACCATTGTTTCAGGGTGCGCTAGGAGAGGGGATTCAGGGCACCACCTAAACGAGCTCCAGAGATGGGAACAAGGTGCGGCTATCAGCGTGGACACCAGAGACAGGCATGAAATGCTAAGGCTGCTGCTGCAGCCACCAAGAAGCCTGTGTGCAAGCACAGGTCACTATCCACACCTCCCCTCCCGGGAGCTGGTGCAGCCCGCCACTGCCAGGGTCCTGTGATCCAGGGACAGCCTCCCTGGGCGTGCCTCAGGCTGTTGCAACGTCATGCCAGCCTCCGCCACCACAGGCTCGCCCCGCATTCCATTCCCCAACCACTCCCTGGCGTGAGTGAGTCAGAGCCCCTCATTAGCTGCTACTTTAACCCCGTCCTGTCTGAGAGAAGAACAGACGCCCTCAGGCGACCTACACACAGAGGCAGGGTCAAAACCAAAGCTGAACCCCAGGAGCTGTGAAAACAAAGGAGAGAAAGGGAAATTTCTCCCAACAGCCTCAGGAGCAGCAGATTAAATCTCCACAATCAACTTGATGTACCCTGAATCTGTGGAATACCTGAATAGACAACAAATCATCCTATAATTGAGGGGGTGGACGTTGGGAGCAACTGTAGACTTGGGGTTTGCCTTCTGTATCTAATTTGTTTTTGGTTTTAGGTTTTTCATGGTTTAGTATATAGAGTTTATTATCATTGGTATATTTGTTTATTGATTTGGTTGCTCTCTTCCTCTTTTTTTAAATATATATTTTTTGCTTTTTCTCTTTTTATGAGTGCGTATGTGTATGCTTCTTTGTGTGATTTTGTCTGTATAGCTCTGCTTTTACCATTTGTCCTAGGGTTCTATCTGTCCATTTTTTTTTCTTCTTTTTTTATTAGTATACTTTTTAGTGCTTGTTATCACTGGTGGATTTGTTTTTTGGTTTGGTTGCTCTCTTCTTTCTTTATTTCTTTTCTTTTTTGCTCTCTTCTATTACATTTAAATTTTTCTTTTATTTTTAATGATAATTTTTTATTTTAATAACTTATGTTATTTTTTCTTTCTTTCTTTCTTATTTTCTCCCTTCTTTTCTGAGCTGTGTGGCTGACAGGGTTTTGGTGCATCAGCCAGGTGTCAGGTCTGTGCCTCTGAGGTCGGAGAGCCGAGTTCAGGTCATTGGTCCACCAGAGACCTCCTGGCTCCACAAAATATCAAATGGAGAATGCTCTCCCAGAGATCTCCATCTCAACGTTAAGACCCAGCTCCACTCAATGACCAGCAAGTTACAGTGCTGGACACCCTGTGCCAAATAACTGGCAAGACAGGAACACAACCCCATCCATTAGCACAGAGGCTGCCTAAAATCAAAATAAAGTCACAGACACTCCAAAACACAGCACCGGACATGGTCCTGCTCACCAGAAAGACACAATCCAGCCTCAACCACCAGAACACAGGCACTAGCCCCCTCCACCAGTAAGCCTACACAAACCACTGAACCAACCTTAGCCACTGGGGGTAGACACCAAAAACAATGGGAAGTACGAACATGCAGCCTGCAAAAAGTAGACCTCAAACACAGTAAGTTAAGCAAAATGAGAAGACAGAGAAACACACAGCAGATGAAGGAGCAAGGTAAAAACCCAACAGACCAAACAAATGAAGAGGAAATAGGCAGTCTACCTGAAAAAGAATTCAGAGTAATAATAGTAAAGATGATCCAAAATCTTGGAAATAGAATGGAGAAAATACAAGAAACGTTTAACAAGGACCTAAAAGAACTAAAGAGCAAACAAACAATGATGAACAACACAATAAATGAAATTAAAAATTCTCTAGAAGGAATCAATAGCAGAATAACTGAGGCAGAAGAACGGATAAGTGACCTTGAAGATAAGAGTGGAAATAACTACTGCAGAGCAGAGTAAAGAAAACAGAATGAAAAGGATTGAGGACAGTCTCAGTGACCTCTGGGACAATATTAAATGCACCAACATTCAAATTATAGGGGTCCCAGAGGAAGAAGAGAAAAAGAAAGGGACTGAGAAAATAATTGAAGAGATTAGAGTCGAAAACTTCCCTAATATGGGAAAGGAAATAGTCAATCAAGTCCAGGCAGCGCAGAGAGTCCCATACAGGATACATCCATGGAGAAACATGCCAAGACACATATTAATCACAGGGTCAAAACCAAAGCTGAACCCCAGGAGCTGTGAAAACAAAGGAGAGAAAGGGAAATTTCTCCCAACAGCCTCAGGAGCAGCAGATTAAATCTCCACAATCAACTTGATGTACCCTACCCTGAATGAATACCTGAATAGACAACAAATCATCCTATAATTGAGGGGGTGGACGTTGGGAGCAACTGTAGACTTGGGGTTTGCCTTCTGTATCTAATTTGTTTTTGGTTTTAGGTTTTTCATGGTTTAGTATATAGAGTTTATTATCATTGGTATATTTGTTTATTGATTTGGTTGCTCTCTTCCTCTTTTTTTAAATATATATTTTTTGCTTTTTCTCTTTTTATGAGTGCGTATGTGTATGCTTCTTTGTGTGATTTTGTCTGTATAGCTCTGCTTTTACCATTTGTCCTAGGGTTCTATCTGTCCATTTTTTTTTCTTCTTTTTTTATTAGTATACTTTTTAGTGCTTGTTATCACTGGTGGATTTGTTTTTTGGTTTGGTTGCTCTCTTCTTTCTTTATTTCTTTTCTTTTTTGCTCTCTTCTATTACATTTAAATTTTTCTTTTATTTTTAATGATAATTTTTTATTTTAATAACTTATGTTATTTTTTCTTTCTTTCTTTCTTATTTTCTCCCTTCTTTTCTGAGCTGTGTGGCTGACAGGGTTTTGGTGCATCAGCCAGGTGTCAGGTCTGTGCCTCTGAGGTCGGAGAGCCGAGTTCAGGTCATTGGTCCACCAGAGACCTCCTGGCTCCACAAAATATCAAATGGAGAATGCTCTCCCAGAGATCTCCATCTCAACGTTAAGACCCAGCTCCACTCAATGACCAGCAAGTTACAGTGCTGGACACCCTGTGCCAAATAACTGGCAAGACAGGAACACAACCCCATCCATTAGCACAGAGGCTGCCTAAAATCAAAATAAAGTCACAGACACTCCAAAACACAGCACCGGACATGGTCCTGCTCACCAGAAAGACACAATCCAGCCTCAACCACCAGAACACAGGCACTAGCCCCCTCCACCAGTAAGCCTACACAAACCACTGAACCAACCTTAGCCACTGGGGGTAGACACCAAAAACAATGGGAAGTACGAACATGCAGCCTGCAAAAAGTAGACCTCAAACACAGTAAGTTAAGCAAAATGAGAAGACAGAGAAACACACAGCAGATGAAGGAGCAAGGTAAAAACCCAACAGACCAAACAAATGAAGAGGAAATAGGCAGTCTACCTGAAAAAGAATTCAGAGTAATAATAGTAAAGATGATCCAAAATCTTGGAAATAGAATGGAGAAAATACAAGAAACGTTTAACAAGGACCTAAAAGAACTAAAGAGCAAACAAACAATGATGAACAACACAATAAATGAAATTAAAAATTCTCTAGAAGGAATCAATAGCAGAATAACTGAGGCAGAAGAACAGATAAGTGACTTGGATGATAAAAAACTGGAAATAATTACCGCAGAGCAGAATAAAGAAAAAAGGATGAAAAGAATTGAGGAGAGTCTCAGATACCTCTGGGACAACACTAAACACACCAATTTATGAATTATAGAGGTCCCAGAAGAAGAGGAGAAAAAGAAAGGGACTGAGAAAATAATTGAAGAGATTAGAGTCGAAAACTTCCCTAATATGGGAAAGGAAATAGTCAATCAAGTCCAGGCAGCGCAGAGAGTCCCATACAGGATAAATCCAGGGAGTAACACGCCAAGATACATATTAATCAAACTCTCAAAAATTAAATACAAAGAAAAAAATATTAAAAGCAGCAAGGGAAAAACAACAAATAACATACAAGGGTATCCCCATAAGGTTAACAGCTGATCTTTCAGCAGAAACTCTGCAAGCCAGAAGGGAGTGGCAGGACATATTTGATGAAAGGGAAAAATCTACAACCAAGATTCCTCTACCCAGCAAGAATCTCATTTAGATTTGGCAGAAAATTAAAAGCTTTACAGACAAACAAAAGCTAAGAGAATTCAGCACCACTAAAGCAGCTTTACAGCAAATGCTAAAGGAACTTCTCTAGGCAGGAAACACAAGAGAAGGAAAAGACCTACAATAACAAACCCAAAACAATTAAGAAAATAGGAATAGGAACATACATATCGATAATTACCTTAAATGTAAATGGATTAAATGCTCCCACCAAGACATAGACTGGCTGAATGGATACAGACACAAGACCTGTATATATGCTGTCTACAAGCGACCCACTTCAGACCTAGCGACACATACAGACTGAAAGTGAGGGGATGGAAAAAGATATTCCATGCAAATGGAAATCAAAAGATAGCTGAAGTAGCAATTCTCATATCAGACAAAATAGACTTTAAAATAAAGACTATTACAAGAGACAAAGAAGAACACTACATAATGATCAAGGGATCAATCCAAGAAGAAGATATAACAATTTTAAACATTTATGCACTTAACATAGGAGCACCTCAATATGTAAGGCAAATGCTGACAGCCAGAAAAGGGGAAGTCGACAGTAACACAATCATAGTAGGGGACTTTAACACTCCACTTTCACCAATGGACAGATCAACCAAAATGAAAATAAATAAGGAAACACATGTGTTAAATGACACATTAAACAAGATGTACTTAATTGATATTTATAGGACATTCCAACCAAAAACAACAGAATACACTTTCTTCTCAAGTGTTCATGGAACATTCTCCAGGATAGATCATATCTTGGGTCACAAACCAAGCCTCGGTAAATTTAAGAAAATTGAAATCGTATCAAGTATCTATTCTGACCACAACATTATGCAACTAGATATCAATTACAGGAAAAAATCTGTAAAAAATACAAACACATGGAGGCTAAACAATACACTACTAAATAACCAAGAGATCACTGAAGAAATCAAAGAGAAAATCAAAAAATATCTGGAAACAAATGACAATCAAAACACGACGACCCAAAACCTATGGGATGCAGCAAAAGCAGTTCTAAGAGGGAAGTTTATAGCAATACAATCCTACCTCAGGAAAAAAGAAACATCTCAAATAAACAACCTAACCTTACACCTAAAGCAATTAGAAAAAGGAGAACAAAATAACCCCAAAGTTAGCAGAAGGAAGGAAACCATGAAGATCAGATCAGAAATAAGTGAAAAAGAAATGAAGAAAACAATAGCAAAGATGAATAAAACTAAAAGCTTGTTCTTTGAGAAGATAAACAAAATCGATAAAGCATTAGCCAGACTCATCGGGAAAAAAAGGGAGAAGACCGAAATCAATAGAATTAGAAATGAAAGAGGAGAAGTAACAACAGACACTGCAGAAAAACAAAGGATCATGAGAGATTACTACAAGCAACTATATGCTAATAAAGTGGACAACCTGGAAGAAATGGACAAATTCTCAGAGAAGCATAACCTTCTGAGACTGAACCAGGAAGAAAGAGAAAATATAAACAGACCAATCACAAGCACTGAAATTGAGACTGTGATTAGTAATCTTCCAACAAACAAAAGCCCAGGACCAGATGGCTACACAGGCGAATTCCATCAAACATTTAGAGAAGAGCTAACACCTACCCTTCTCAAACTCTTCCAAAATATAGCAGAGGGAGAAACACTCCCAAATTCATTCTACGAGGCCACCATCACCTTGATACCAAAACTAGACAAAGATGTCACAAAGAAAGAAAACTACAGGCCAATATCACTGATGAACATAGATGCAAAATCCTCATCAAAATACTATCAAAGAGAATCCAACAGCACATTAAAAGGATCATACACCATGATCAAGTGGGGTTTATCCCAGGAATGCAAGGATTCTTCAACATATGCATATCAATGAATGTGATACACCATATTAATAAACTGAAGGAGAAAAACCGTATGATGATCTCAATAGATGCAGAGAAAGCTTTCGACAAAATTCAACACCCATTTATGATAGAAACTCTGAAGAATGTAGGCATAGAGGGAACTCACCTCAACATAATAAAGGCCATGTGGGACAAACCCACAGCCAACATCGTCCTCAGTGGTGAAAAACTGAAACCATTTCCACTAAGATCAGAAACAAACAAGGCTGTCCAGTCTCAGCACTATTATTCAACATAGTTTTGGAAGTTTTAGCCACAGCAATCAGAGAAGAAAAAGAAATAAAAGGAATCCAAATTGGAAAAGAAAAAGTAAAGTTGTCACTGTTAGCAGATGACATGACACTATACATAGAGAATCCTAAAGATGTTACCAGAAAACTACTAGAGCTAATCAGTGAATCTGGTAAAGTAGCAGGATACAAAAGTAATGCACAGAAATCTCTTGCATTCATATACACTAATGATGAAAAATCTGAAAGCGAAATGAAGGAAACACTCCCATTTACCATTGCAACAAAAAGAAAAAAATACCTAGGAATAAACCTACCTAGGGAGACAAAAGACCTGTATGCCAAAAACTATAAGACACTGATGAAAGAAATTAAAGATGATACAAATAGATGGAGAGATATACCATGTTCTTGGATGGAAGAATCAACAGTAAGAAAATGACTCTACTACCCAAAGCAATCTACAGACTCAATGCAATCCCTATCAAACTACCAGCAGCATTTCTCACAGAACTAGAGCAAGAAAGTGCACAATCTGTATGGAAACACAAAAGACCCAAATAGCCAAAGCATTCTTGAGAAAGAAAAATGGAGCTGGAGGAATCAGGCTCCCTGACTTCAGACTATACTACAAAGCTGCAGTAATCAAGACTGTATGGTACTGGCACAAAAACAGAAAGATAGATCAATGGAACAGGATACAAAGCTCAGAGATAAACCCATGCACATATGGTCACCTTATCTTTGATAAAGGAGGCAAGAATATACAATGGAGAAAAGACAGCCTCTTCAGTAAGTGGTGCTGGGAAAACTGGACAGCTACATGTAAAAGAATGAAATTAGAACTCTCCTTAACACCATACACAAAAATAAACTCAAAATGGAGTAAAGACCTAAATGCAAGGCCAGACACTGTAAAACTCTTAGAGGAAAACATAGGCAGAACACTCTACAACATAAGTCTCAGTAAGATCCTTTTTGAACCACCTCCTAGAGAAATGGAAATAAAAGCAAAAATAGACAAATGGGGCCTAATGAAAGTTAAAAGCTTTTGCATAGCAAAGGAAACCATAAACAAGATGAAAAAACAACCCTCAGAATGGGAGAAAATATTTGCAAATGAAGCAACTGACAAAGGACTAATCTCCAAAATTTACAAGCAGCTCAATATCAAAAAGAACAAACAACCCAATCCAAAAACGGGCAGAAGACCTAAATAGACATTTCTCCAAAGAAGACATACAGATCTCCAACAAACATATGAAAGGATGCTCAACATCACTAATCATTAGAGAAATACAAATCAAAACTACAATGAGGTATCACTTCACACCAGTCAGAATGGCCATCATCAAAAAATCTACAAACAATAAATGCTGGAGAGGGTGCGAAGAAAAGGGAACCCTCTTGCACTCTTGGTGGGAATGTAAATTGATACAGCCACTATGGAGAACAGTATGGAGGTTCCTTAAAAAACTAAAAATAGAATTACCATATGACCCAGCAATCCCACTACTGGGCATATACCCTGAGAAAACCGTAATTCAAAAAGAGTCATGTACTACAATGTTCATTGCAGTTCTAGTTACAATAGCCAGGATATGGAAGGAACCTAACTGTCCATCGACGGCTGAATGGATAAAGAAGATGTGGCACATATATACAAGAATATTACTCAGCCATAAAATGAAACAAAATTGAGTTATTTGTAGTGAGGTGGATGGACCTAGAGTCTGTCATACAGAGTGAAGTCAGTCAGAAAGAGAAAAACCAGTACCATATGCTAACACATATATATGGAATGTAAAAAAAAAAAAAAAAAGGTTCTGAAGAACCTAGGGGCAGGACAGGAATAAAGATGCAGATGTAGAGAATGGACTTGAGGACATGGGGAGGGGGAAGGGTACGCTGGGACGAAGTGAGAGAGTGGCATAGACTTATAAATACTACCAAATGTAAAATAGATAGCTAGTGGGAAGCAGCCACATAGCACAGGGAGATCAGCTCGGTGCTTTGTGACCACCTAAAGCGGTGGGATAGGGACGGTGAGAGGGAGATGCAAGAGGGAGGAGATATGGGAATATATGTATATGTATAGCTGATTCACTTTATTGTAAAGCAGAAACTAACATACCATTGTAAAGTAATTATATTGCAATAAAGATTTTAAATAAATAAATAAAATATATTTTACAATTTGGAAAATAGTTATTCTTAATATTTAAAGGCTGAATAGAGGTAATGAGGAAAAATAAACTAAAAATGAAATTCACAACCTTGATTACTAGCTTTATAAAATAGCTGGATTAATAAGCATATTAAACTCTTTTGTTCAGTTGATGCTGATTTAGTACCTATTAAGTATAACCTGTTTCAGAAAAAAACTTTTTAAAAGAACAAAATATATTCATGTTCAATTGTTGACTCATGTATTGAATGCGAACTAGAAACAGATTGGTTACTCAAAGAGCAGTTTTAAACAGTACTAGAAACTGTATGGATCACGTACTACACATACTTAAGAGATGATTTCATCAGATTTTCAAAAAGAATTTGAGCTTCTATTAAAGGCACTACGACTTTAAAAGGAAAGCTAAACCTAGGAAAACTGGATATATGCCAAATCAATTCAAATACTGAGTGTTTTTAAAAACTTATATATCTGATGACTATATTTCAGCCCAAATAATTATAGAGTAACTGAACGTAGAAACAAAAATAAACCTCTAATTGTAAAGATAAGCTATAAATCTGCTGGTAAGAAGGAAAAAAATTGTAAAATTCTGGCATCTTTATGATAATAGTCCAACTTCTGGGACAAAAGCCATATCCTTTATGTAACAAAAGAAACGGATCTATCTGGGACTAAAAATATACATACACTTTTTTCCTTACTTCAGTTTGTCGTGAAGACCCAATACAGAAATGATTTCTAATTAACTAGGAAGTGCAGTGATTTAATAGGTGTTTAGTAACTTAGAATATATTGTTAGCAGCTTATTGAGGCTCAAAAACAATGCATATATTATATGAGAAGACATTTTGCTGCAAATAAATAATAGCAGTCCTAATATAGGCAGCAATTTATTATGTGGAATTTTAAAAACAATGGCAATGTGAGGTTTTAACCGTATACTTTAGAATAGTTATACAAAACATTGTTTTCCTTGACTACACTAAATATTAAAACAGATCTAAAATTACAGAGTTTTGTCTGGAAGAGAATGGCCCATATTTTTCATTCAATCTTTTTTTTTTTTACAGAGAAAACTGATTTCCCAGGGTCATAGTTAATGTCAGAGTGAAGATTAGAAGCCATGTCACCTGACTTCTACTGGCCCATGGATAATAGCTATATTATACTTTGGTGGGGAGGGGAGCCAGAACAGGCTAGGTTACACTGTCATAACAACTTTAAAACTCACAGTAGCTTACAATAAGAAAATTTTATTTCTTGATCATGCAAAGAACACTGCAACTGTTCTCCATGTAGTGGCTAAGTATTCCTGGGTACTATGACCTGATGGCATGTTCGACTCAATGTATGACTCCCCAATGACCACTGCATGGGAGAAAAGCATGGAAAATCTCACTTTAGCTTTTAAATGCTTCTGTCTGAAAATTATGTACATTACTTCTGCTCACATTTCACTGGCCAAAGCAAGCTGCATGACCATGTTTACTCCAAGGGAAAGGGAAATATCATCTTTCCATCTGTTAAAAAGAGGAGAACCAGAAGGCATAGGTGAGCCTTAGTAATGGCTACCACGACAGCAAACTCACCTCTATCTCAGATAGGCTACTGCATTTTTTGGAGGCAAACTGTAAACAAGTTCATATGAAGCCAACTAAATGTGAGTTTGAGGTGAAAACTTTAGACACTGTGTCCATTTCAGAACTGTGAGAATAGCACCTGCATTCACAAAATACTGCCTTGGAAATAAAAAATTCTGGGAGGTGGAATTTTCTATACAGTGGTCCTTCTTCTAGCCCCTCCAAATGTGTCTATTCTCTCCTTTTCCGGACAGTTGTAAAAATATTTGAGGATTACTGTAATATCTTTTCCTTTGTCAACAAATTGTGCCAGGTTCTCTGGAAATACTTCCAGTTTGTGATCACCCTTCTAAAACTAATAGTTTAGGTGTAATTTGACCATTAAAGAAGAAAAGGGGACTATTGTCCATTTTTCTGAATTCTCTATTTCTATAAATGAATATTGTTTAAAACCATATTAACTTCTAACAGTCATAGCTCATAGTTAACTCAATTTGAACTTATCGATTCCAATGCAAGTCTTTTTCAAATATGCTAAGTCTCATTTCCCAAAACACTGCATTTGGCTGAGAATTGTTATGTTTGTTCTTGTGAAGTAAAGTCCAGAATTTTCTATTTCTCTATTTTTTATCTTGCTAAATTCTGCTTATATTTATAGACTAGAAGTCGGCAAACTTTTTCTGTAAAGGGCCAGATGGTAAATATTTTAAGCTTTGTGATCCATATAAAATCCCTATTGCATATTCTTTTTCTTTTTTCACAATGCTTCACAAATATAAAAACCATTCATAGCTTGAGAGCTGTAAAAAGAAAAAAACAGGCTGTGGGATGGATTTGGCCCACAGACTGTAGTTTGCCAAACCTTGTTTTAGATTATTGAGCTACTTTTGGATTCTGATTTGATCAACCAGTACATCAGGATCTCTAACTTTTCCAGTTTGTCATTTACATATTTTATCAGAATAATATAAATGTTCTCAACTAGTCAACATTCAAAAATGTTGAAGAGAATAAGCTTCAGGAAGAAGCCTCACAGCACGCCAGTACAGATTTCTCTGCAGGCTGGCGTTAATCCATTACTTTCTGTTCCGTAGGTATACCTGAATCACAAATCCACTTAACCATGTTGTCATACAACTTACTCAACACACTATCATAAAAGACTCTGTCCAATGTTTTGCTTAAATAACAAAACACTGTCTCTCTACAGCACTCTTCTGAGAGGGTCTGTTTATAATATCTAAAATAGTAACCTAATTTTGTAGGGCACAAATTGTTTTTTGTGAACTACTGCTGCCTCCTGCTGATCAATTCCTTAAGTACTCACAACTCATCTTCTAATAATCCAATTTAGATTTCTTTCATAATCTACATTTAAGTTTACTGTCACAATATTTTTTCTTTCCATGATAAAAAGACAGATGAGTTCATCTTATCTTTCAGCTACTCTACTATCCTATACTGCTTCCCAGATATAACTTTTAAAGGCCCAGCAATTTATTCACTACACTTATCCATTGCCCTAGATCGAAGATTGGCAAATTCTACCCCACAGGCCAAATCCAGTAAGCCACCTTTTTTTTGGTAAATAAAGTTTTATTGGAACAGATCCATGCTCACTCATTTATGTACTGGCCATGCCTGCTTTCACATCACAATGAGAGAGTTGAATAGTTTTCAACAGAGACTCTGTAGCCCCCAAACCCTAAAATATTTACTAACAGGCCCTTTACAGGTAAACTTTGCCAGTCCCTGATCTAAATGGGTCTGGACTCAAACTTTTTATTCACCTATCCCAAGCTTTACTTTCACTTTATTAATATTTATTTCTTCTCTTTACTGACTAAAAGCCATTCTTCTTAACAGAGATAACAAAAGCTAAATAGGAACTGAGGCCAGGAAGTCACATTATCTTTTGATATCATATTATCTCTTGCCATTCCTCTGGATCAGACCCACAGAAGCTCTTACCCTGACTAAACCTCCCTGCTTCTCACTTTATCACCCATCCTATCCTCCACAATTCATCCTCTGGGCTGCTACTCAGATAAACTTTTCAATAGACTAATCCAATTTAAGTATCTTAAAACTCTTTAAGGATTTCCTATGTTCAACACAAAAATGTAAACTCTTTCCTATGGCATAAAATGCCCTTCATGACCCAGCCTTTGCTGGTCATACATCCTTTCCTCTTGCTCTTCTCCCCCATGTACAGTCAGTGCTCAGCCATGTTGAACTGCTATCAGTTTCTGTATCCTCACACCCGTCTGTATTTTGCACACCTTCTCTCTCCCTGGAACACTTTCCACTGATACATCCTCCCTCTTTGCCCCTCTTCAAGTCTCAAGTCAAGTATTTTCTCCTTTGGAACTTTTCCTGTTTCTCCAGTAGACATAGGTGGGCTTTGCTCTTTGATATCATTGAGCTGTGTGTGTGTGTGTGTGTGTGTGTGTGTGTGTGTGTAAACACATACATATCTATTGATCGAGCTCATCTAACTAGCTTGTCATTTTGTATTATAATCTGGCTGCATGCCTGCCTCTGTACTTGACTGTAAGTAACTTGAGGGTCTGAATTATGATTCTGATCTTGTCACCTCTAGAGTCTAATACCCCAGTGCAGAAACTTCAGTTCAAGGTGCCTAAGAATGTGTCAGGAATTTTTTCATGGTGACTTTAGATCAAAAGAAATACATTACAGCTCTGTTTACTAAGTAGTTTGTAAACAACTTAATAAGTATTCATGTTCTAGCAACTTAGTAGCCATTTGAAAAAATAATACTTTTAAATTAAAGAAAAAATACCATTCTTGAATAACCACAATTATTTACTAATGAAATGCGTGTGTCTGTAAGGCATTACACAAGTTCTCAAACATTAGAATTAGATTGGACACTGTCACCTTCATTTCCTGCTCTATACTGATTCTGGCATGGTATTTGTTTTTATCGCAACCACTGAAAGGTCAGCTTTGCCAGGATATAATGCCATAGAGAGAAATATACTGCGACCTAATGTTGAAATGGTAAACTACCTTAAGCTAGTAATTTTCTCAGTGTCCCATAGATATAAAATATCATTGTGTTTTGCTTGAAAATTATAAATATTCCACAGTGTCCCTCTGAGTTCACTGCAGTATCCTTGGCATGCCGTTAGGGGAACCATAGCCCCAGTGCATAGAAGTTCATTAAATATTTGTGTAATCCACCCCAGCTAGAATGTCCATATGGTAAATTACATAAAACTTAATCAAAAGATATCTTTAAAGAGAAAATAGTTATAGAACTGGTATCAGCAAAAGTTGCCAGCCAGGTGGTAAATATTTTAGGGTTGTAGGCCATATAGTTTCTTTAACAACTGTTCAATTCTGCCACTGTAGCATCAAAGCAGATATAAATAATATATAAATGTATGGATATGACTGTGTTCTACCACAACTTTATTTACAAAAACAGGTGGCCCACTCATGGGCTAGTGTTTGTCAACACTAGCCCATTTTGGCAAATTAATAGAAAGTCTTTTAAAAGGTACATTCTTTCCAAACTAAAGTTACTAAAAAGGTATAAACAAAAGGTGAGACAGAACACCACACCATGAGTCTATACCGGTATGAATAAGTTAATAAATTGAAATTTTTATGAGGTATGGAATTACAAAGGTGTGATATTGTGATTTATTATAAGAAATATATATTTGGTCTTCATCCCAGTTTCTGGTTCACAGCTCCCAAAACCCTAGGAATTTCCTAAGTGTGGAAGTGATAAAGGTGTCTTTTGTTTTGTTAATGAGGTGACTTTGGACCCCATCTAAGGATGGAGGCTGGCTGCCAGGAGAACCAACCAGGCAATTAGAGGGTTGGAACTTTCCATCCTACTCCCAGACCTCCAGGGAGAGAAGAGGAGCTGGAGGTTGAATCGACTGCCAATGGCTGGGCTTCCCTGGTGGCGCAGTGGTTAAGAATCCGCCTGCCAATGTAGGGGATACGGGTTTGAGCCCTGGTCTGGGAAGATCCCACATGCCACGGAGCAACTAAGCCCGTGCTCCACAACTACTGAGCCTGCGCTCTAGAGCCCGTGAGCCACAACTACTGAGCCCGCGTGCCACAACTACTGAAGCCCGCGTGCCTAGAGCCTGTGCTCCACAACAAGAGAAGCTGCCGCAATGAGAAGCCCACGCACCGCAATGAAGAGCAGCCCCTGCTCGCCACAACTAGAGAAAGCCCACGCACAGCAACAAAGACCCAACGCAGCCAAAAATAAATAAATTAATTAAATAAATTTATTTAAAAAAAAAAGAAAATGCCAATGACCGATGATATAATCAATCATGACTATGTAATGAAGCCTCCATAAAAACTCCAAAGGGACAGGTTCAGAGAGCTTCGGGATTGGTGAAACCTAGAGATTTGGGGAGAGTGGTGTGCTTAGAAGCTCCATGTCTCTTCCCACATAACTTGCCCTCTTTTCCATCTGGCTGTTCCTGAGTTATATCCTTTTACAATAAACTGGTGACCTAGTAAGTAAAATGTTTCTCTGAGTTCTATAAGCTGCTCTTGCAAATTAATCGAACCTGAGGCAGGGGGTTGTGGGAACCTCTGATTTATAGCCAGGGGGTTGGAAGTACAGTTAACAACCTGGACTTGTTACTGGCATCTGGTGGTGGTGGGGGTGGTGGAGAAGGGGGCGTGTGTAGTCTTACAGGACTGAGTCCTCAACCTGTGGATTCTGGTGCTATCTCCCAGGTAGACAGTGTCAGAATTGAATTGAATTCTTAGACACTGAGATGGTGTTCTGAGAATTTCTTGTTGGAGCTATGGGGAACCCTGCCTCCACCCCGTTGGGAATTGAGTCTCAGAACACCAAAAGAAAAGGGAACGAGAATAACTTCACGTGCAGAAGCCTGGCAGACAACATCTTAAAGTGAACATCAATAAAGAGATAAATATAAATTACGTATCACTTGATAGGATGCAGTGAGAGGAATGCAAAATCACTTGTGATATTTATGCCAGAAATCTATAACAAATAATTAACAGTCACGGGCTTCCCTGGTGGCGCAGTGGTTGAGAGTCCCCCTGCCGATGCAGGGGACACAGGTTCGTGCCCCGGTCCGGGAAGATCCCACATGCCGTGGAGTGGCTGGGCCCGTGAGCCATGGCTGCTGAGCCTGCGCGTCCAGAGCCTGTGCTCCTCAACGGGAGAGGCCACAACAGTGAGAGGCCCGCGTACCGCAAAAAAAAAAAAACCCGAATTAAGGGTCATTCTACAAAATAACTGACCTATAATCTTCATAAACGTCAAAGTCATGAAAGTCAAGGAAAGACTAGGGAACTGTTCCTGAAAAATGGTGAGAATAGAGACATGACAATAAACTGTACCTCTGTGCAACGTATAATTCCAAACTGGATCATTTTGCCCCACAGAACATTATTAATATAACTGGTAAAATTTGGATGTGGTGTGAGGATTAGACACTAGCAATTATTCAATGTTTATTTCCTGATTTTGTTGGTTATATTGTGTTTACATGAGAGAATGCCTTTGCTCGCAAGAAATACATACTGAAGTTTTCAGGGTGGTTGGGGAATTGAGTCAGCAGCTTACTCTCAAATGGTTCAGGAACAAAAGTCCTTTGTCCTGTACTTATAACTTTTCTGTAACTTTGAGATTATTTCCATTAAAAATTTTTTTAATTTCTAAAATTAAACAGTGGAAGAGAAGATGTGCAAGGATTACTGCTCTGTATTAGCATAAGAGCTGGCCCTGTTCCCATCCCAGGTGATTTTCCTCATTTCCTTACCAAGCAAACACATCCTAGGGAATGTACAAGGACAGTAATTATAGACAATATTGTTCTCCTTTATTTAAGGCATGGAAGTAGGTAAACTTTACTCAACCAACAAGGCCTTACTGAACATTACTACATTCTCAGCACTGTGTGAGTTAGAGAAGGAAAGGAAATAAACATGTATAGAACATCTGCATGTATCAGGCAAGGAAGACAAAGAATGGCTTCTGCTCTCAAGGACTATGTACATTAGTTGAGTAGACAAGACTGGCATAAATTCACATGAGAAACATACTATATAATTACTAATTTATTTAATTGGTTAGCTTCTTTTCTCACCCTGTTCCTTGCAACCTCATCAGGAAGATCAATTAGAAGTACCGCAGATGCTTAATTAAGAAAGGCCTGGAAATAAGGGTAAAAGTACAAGACAGAGTTGCCAGTATAGATCCAAACAAACAGAGAGGGCAAAGAACCTTTCCTCTACGCTGGAATAGAGAGAGGTAGAACCCCAGAAGACTGCTGGTATTTACAAATTCACCAACACTTTGTCTGTTAGCCACCTTAGATGTCCATAATATTGCTGAGGTAGAAATGTGAATGGCCCACAGTGTGAAACCAGTGGACAGGCAGTGAGTCAACTGGCAATTGAATAAACCTAGCTGATCATTCAGAATCCATACCAGAGAATTCCCTGGCAGTAGTTAGGACTCCGAGCTTTCACTGCCGAGGGTACAAGCTCAGTCCCTGGTCAGGGAACTAAGATCCCACAAGCCGTGAGGTGTGGCAGAAAAAAAAAAAAGAATCCACATCAAAATTAGCAGAGTCTAGAAGTAAGAAAACAGTGGAGGTTTAGGATATTTTTCTAGGTCAGAGATTATCAAAATGAGATCATTAACAGATATTTTCTGAGATAATAAAATGTTCAAATAAATTTGGGATGCAATGAAACAAATTAAGGCAAGTTTCTTTATTACAGAACTTCTTGGAGCCTAAAGTATGCTCATGTGCATTGTACACCTAAAAGGAGGGGTATTATTACATGCGGCATTTCACTTAGATCAGGAGCCATATCGAAACTTCTAAGTGTAGAAAATGTCTACCATGGAGACAGAATGAATAAAAAAAGAGATAGCTACTTTGAGAGGTGTAGTATCAATAGTAATAATAATAATAATAATAATGATAGCTCCATATTATGCCTCCTGGGAGCCTCACACTGTTCTAAGGTTTAATGCTTCATTTTATCTTGACAACAACCCTATGACATAATATAATTATGATCCCCATTTTACCTTGAGGAAAATTAGATAGAAAGGTTAAGTAAATTGTCAAAGGTCATATGACTAGAAAATGGTCAAGCCAGGATGCAGACTTAAGCAGTCTGGCTCCAGCACCCATGTTCTTAACCATTACACTATATAACTTATCAATGAAATTCTTATTCATTTATTTCAAAGTAAATTATTAGCTGGATATTAAGCAAGAATGAAAAACAAGCATGATTACTAGTTTTAAAAGAAGGCTAGGAATTTAATTCAATGAAATTGGGAATACGGATAGGAGGTAAAAAACTTGTCATTATAATTATGAAGTACATAATCATGATAATCCATAGTTCATTAAAAATAAGAAGCATTTCAAACAAAGAATATGCACCCCAATCTTATAACCCATGCTAACTAAAACAATATGGTGAGCAGTTTAGAAGAGTTCTAACTCACCGTGATTCTCTTCATATCTAGCTGGCGCAGCTGCATCATATTCTGAAGGATAGTGTGCTTGTACCATGACTCTTGAGCTATTGGATTGCCATCAAAAGTGATGTCTGAGAGAGAATTAGAATCAGCAAGGCAGCAAACACTCTCAAAACTGCAGGAAAGACAGAAACCACTGGATTACTATGAGACCTTCAAATAGTACTTTGTTTTGTTTCATACACATTATTTTTTAGAACAGTTTTAGACTTACAGTAAAATTGAGAAGATAGTACAGACTTCCCACATGCTCCACACCAAGTTTCCCCTATTATTAACATCTTGTATTAGTATAGTACATTTTTTATAATTAATGAACTAATATTGATATATTCTTACTAACTCAAGTCAATATTTTATCCAGATTTCTTTAGTTTTTACACAATGTCCTTTTTCTGTTCCAAGATCCCATCCAGGATACCACATTACATTTAGTTGTGATGTCTCCTTAGGCTCCTCTTGGCTGTGACATTTTCTTAGACTTTCCTTATTTTTGATAATCTTGACAGTTTTGACGAGTACTGATCAGTTATTCTGTAGGCTGCCCCTCTACTGAAATTTGTCTGATATTTTTTTTCATGATAAGATTAGGGTTATGGTACATACTATTAACTAATATGACTTATCACTGTTGAAGTTGACCCTGATCACCTAACTGAAACAGTGTGTGTCAGGTTTCCAATGTAAAGTTACTCTTCCCTCCTCTTCTTTCCATACTGAATTCTTTGGAAGGTGGTCATTATGTGCAGCCCATACTTAAGGAGTGGAAGTTCAGTTTCCTCTCACTGAGGGCACAGTATCTACATAATTTATTTGGAATTCTTCTTCCCAGGGAGTTTGTCTTTTCCCTGTGTATTTATTTATATCAGTTTTGATTCATGGACATTTCATTTCATTCTTTGGGTTATAATCCAGTACTAGGTTACTTATTTTATTGTTCAAATTCTTGCAGCTTTGGCCATTGGACCTCTTTCAGTTGGCTCCTATGTCCATTTGACATACCCCTATTAACATGGATTTTTTGTTTTTGTAAGCACTTCCTTACTTTCTAGCATTATAAGATTCTCTAGACTCATATATTTCCTACCCCAGTCGTAGAATCAGCCATTTCTTCAAGAAGCCATGATTCCCTTTATTGGGGAATGGCATTAGAAACAAAGATCTAGTGACTAGGTGTACTATTTACTACTAGGTGTCATTTCTTTTAGGCCCTCTGATGACAGAGCAAGGAAATATATGTGTGTATACCAACCTGTGCGTATACGTATATCAATATTTCTCTATGAAACGATCTGTGTCTACATTAAGCTAACCATGAGTTCAAACTGATGTCTCCAACTCTAATCTATTACCAAAGGGATCATTCTAGCCTCTTTCC
>NW_006795663.1:1262356-1277412 GCF_000442215.2 Lipotes vexillifer
TCTTTCCCTTACTTATCTGTAAATTCCTACTCCAACAAGGAGAAATCTGACTCCCACCATCTCTCATCCATTTAGTTAATTATTAATTCCAGAATATATGTATAGTGGTATCAGAATTT
The DNA here is from genome assembly GCF_000442215.2 of Lipotes vexillifer. Lineage (NCBI taxonomy): Eukaryota > Metazoa > Chordata > Mammalia > Artiodactyla > Lipotidae > Lipotes > Lipotes vexillifer. The sequence continues at coordinate 1,262,476 of NW_006795663.1, forward strand.
TCAATTTGTACCCCCATGGGAAATAACTTTATTAACAAAAGCATAATGATAATGTGTAATTCCTTTTGCATCTAGTCTTACAGACTCATTTCCAAAGTTACTTAGGTCAGCACCTTCCCCTCCCACTCTTCCCTGCTCATACCTTCAAGAAGGTTGTTCCATACAATTGAAATACAGTTACAATCTCCTGTCATAGTCTATATTCATTTCTTCCTGGGATCCTCCAACCTCCTAAATTATTTTTTTATTATGCATACATTAAAGTTCACTCTTTGTGCTGTAAAGTACCATGGGTTTTGACAAATGCATCATGTCATGTATCCACCAAGAAAGTATCATACAAAATAGTTTCATTGCCCTAAAAAATCCCCTATTTAACCATCCTCCTCTCTCCCTGAATCTCTGGCAGCCACTGATCTTTTCACTGTCTATATAGTTTTGTTTTTTCCAGAATTTCATATAGTTGGAATCATATATTAGAATTTGTAGCCTTTTCAGATTGACTTCTTTCACTTAGCAGTATGCAATTAAGGTTCATCTGTATCTTTCCATTGCTTCATAGCTTCTATTTTTTAAAAAATCACTGAGTAATAATATTCAATTGTCTATATGTACCACAGTTTGTTTGTCCATTCACCTATTGAAGACATCTTGGTTGCTTCCGGTTTTCAGTGATATGAAGAAAGCGGCTTAAATATTCATATGCAGGTTTTTGTGTGAACATAAATGTTCATCTCAGTTGGGTATTTAATTGCACTCAGTAGTGTAACTGCTGGATTGTACAGTAAGACTATGTTTAACTTTCTAAGAAACCACCAAACTGTCTTCCAAAGTGGCTGTGCCATCATGCATTCCTACTGGCTCTACATTCTTATCAGCATTTCATATTTGTCAGCTTTTTAAAAAATTTTAGTCATTCCAATAGGTCTGTAGTGGTCTCATTGTTTTAATAGGCAACTCCCAAACGACAAAGATGTTGAGCATTTTTTCATATGCATATTTGCCACTGGTATATCTTCTCTGAATTTTCAGCTCTTGGGCCCATTTTTTTTTTTTTTTTTTTTGCGGTACGCGGGCCTCTCACTGTTGTGGCCTCTCCCGTTGCGGAGCACAGGCTCCGGACGCGCAGGCCCAGTGGCCATGACTCACGGGCCCAGCCGCTCTGCGGCACGTGGGATCCTCCCGGACCAGGGCATGAACCCCGCGTCCCCTACATCGGCAGGCAGACTCTCAACCACTGCGCCACCAGGGAAGCATTTTTAATTGGATTCTTTGTTTCCTTATTGTTGAGTTTTAAGAGGTTTTTTTGTTATATCACGAATATGTCTTTTATCAGATATATGTTTTGCAAATATTTCTCCCAGTCTGACTTGCCTTTTCATTTTCTTAATTGTGTCCTTCACAGGGCAGAAGTTTTTTATTTTAACTATGTCCAACTTATTAATTTTCTTTTTCACGGATCATGCTTTTGGTGTTGTATCTAAAAACTTGCCAAACCCAATATTGCCTAGATTTTCTCTTAAGTTTTCTTCTAGAAGTTCTATAGTTTCAGGTCTTATATTTAGGTATGATCCACTTTGAGTTAATTTTGCAACAGGTATAAGGTCTATGCCTAGATTCAATTTTATATGAATATCCAATTGTTACAGTGTCATTTATTGAAAAGACTATTCTTTCTCTATTGAATTGCCTTTGCTCCTTTGTCAAAGATCGCTTGACTATATTTGTTTGGGTCTATTTTGAGACCCTCTATTCTTCTCCATTGATATATGTGTCCATTCTTTCACCAATACCATGCTGCCTTGATTACTGTACCTTTATAGTAAGTCTTGAAATAGGTTAGTGTCAGTCCTCCAACTTTGTTCTCCTTCAGTATCATGTTGCTATCCTAGGTCTCAGCTTTTCCATATAAACTGCAGAATCCATTTGTCAATATCTGCTTGCTGGGATTTTGATCAGGACTTTCATTTTTTTATTGAGGTACAGGTGACATACAACACTGCATTAATTTCAGGTATACACATGATTCAATATAGGTATATACTGCAAAATGTTCACCATGATTAAGTCAGTTAACATCCATTACCATACATAGTTACAGAATATTTCTTCTTGTGATGAGAACTTTTAAGATCTATTCTCTTAGCAATCTTCAAATATGAAATACAGTATTAACTATAGTTGACACGCTGTACATTACATCCCCATGACTTATTTATTCTATAAGTGGAAGTTTGTACTTTTGACACCCTTCACCCATTTAACCCACCCTTTACCTAATCTGTTTTATATATATATGAGCTTGCTATTTCATTTTATTTTATCTTATTTTATTTTATATTTTATTTCTTATTTTTTATTTTTTTTCGGTACGCGGGCCTCTCACTGTTGTGGCCTCTCCCGCTGCAGAGCACAGGCTCCGGACGCTCAGGCTCAGCGGCCATGGCTCACGGGCCCAGCCACTCCGCGGCATGTGGGATCTTCCTGGACCGGGGCACGAACCCATGTCCCCTGCATCGGCAGGCGGACTCTCAACAACTGCGCCACCAGGGAAGCCCTATTTATTTATTTTAGATTTCACATATAAGTGAGATCATACGGTATTTGTCTTTCTCTGACTTATTTCACTTAGCATAATGCCCTCAAGGTCCATCCATGCAGTTGCAAATGGCAAGATCTCATTCTTACTTATGGCTGAATAATACTCCATTGTGCGTGCGTGCGTGCGTGCGTGTGTGTGTGTGTGTGTGTGTGTGTGTGTGTATCACATTCTCTTTATCCATTTATCCATCAATGGACACTTAGGTTGTTTCCATATCTTGGCTACTATAAATAATGCTGCAATGAACATGGGGGTGCCTGTATCTTTTTTTTTTTTCTTTTTCCTGTTACCTGTATCTTTTTTAGTTACTGTTTTCATTTTCTCCAGATAAATACCCAGAAGAAGAACTGCTGGATCACATGGTAGTTTTATTTTTAATTTTTGAGGACTTTCATTTTTTAAAGAAGGGAATAATCACTTTTCTAAATAATACCCCAGAGCCGACTGATAAAACTCATTTAAATTAGAATCACTCTCTTTAATGACTATTCAAATAACTAATGTAAACAGGCCTAAAAGTACTTTAGGACTACTTTACTTATATTTAGGAACTATACTAAATATCTTTCTGTGTTAAGAAAAACTAGAGGATATAGAATATTTATGGTATAGAAAATAACCTATATGCTTGACAATTAAGGTTGAGATGATATCTGTAGCAAAAATAAAGTTCATTTTTTTTTATTGTCATATTTAAATATTTCTTCTATGTTTTCCTCCCATTCAAGGTAGAGATATTCTGCTATCAATTATTTTACCTCAGAGCTTATCTTTACCAATCTAAAAGTTAAATCTCATAATTCATATACACATTATGGTTTTTGAGACATGGTTGAGAATTAGGGAAGGCACTTTTTAAAAGGCTAGTATATGCAAATAAAATGAGCGTTCATGAATTTAGACTTAATAATCACTTTGAGTATAAATAAACGAGAACAAACATTGTAATTTTTCCTACCTAGCATTGATAAAATTCTTTTTTTCATCAATATAAAATATCTCAGAACAGTTTATGATGTTTTAGATGAACGTTTGAAAGATGCTTCTCTCCTTCCCTCATAGTTTTTTATGTAAAGCTAGAATCAAATAAAATGCTTCTGATAACTTTAAAACTGAAACACAAGGCAAACTTTTACTCCTTCACATCGTTAAGTGAGCTAACTCATCACCTTCCCTTCACAAATCTGCTTCTCCATGCATATTTCATAACTGATTAAGTCATCAAGGCAGTTGCCACTATGAGCCGATTCTCTTACTTAGAAATTGATGACTGAGAATGGGAACTGTGAAGGGTCATCAAGGGATTTTAAGCAAGGTAGGAGGCTAATGTGATTAGAATAATCATAACTTAGTAACATTACGGAAGGTATAAAGGAAAAAAAAGAGTTAAAGAGTAAAAAGCCAGTTATAAAGTAGATTGCAGTAAGTAATAGAGGTGAAAAAAGTAAGGGTCAAGCATATCTAAGGTAGCAGCTATGAGAGTAAAGAGGAGGGAATAGGTTCTACAGAAATTCAGAGTACAGTATGAACAGAGATTAGTAATTATTTGGGTGTGAGGAAGACAGGAATCTGGAAAAACATTCAGGTTTCTCTCTCGGGTTAATGATTGAGGTGGTGATTACAAGGGTGTATAGTTTGTCAAGATTCACTGGGCTTTACACATAAAATGGGTGCATTTTATTACATGTAAATTATATCTCAATAAATTGATTTACAAAGAAACTTAAAGTATTAAAAAATACATGTTTGAAAGATCACCTTTTCCTCTATCAGCTCTCCTTTATGAGGAACACTATGCTTCACTGGTGGCCAGTGGCTATTAGCACATGTTTCCAAAAGGCTTTCATTACGTTTTCCTCCAACTACCACAGGATGGGATAACTTAATTTCAACATTAAGATATTAACTAATGTGAGAAGCAGAGGCAACATAGCTCTTCTATGTTGAAGAGTATTTTTCTTCAATGGCCCAGCATATCTGAACAGAATTAAACTGTAAGCTATGACCAGATAAGACCACTATGACCTGATATCTGTCACTAATTAGGTAGATGCACTGAAAAGTGGAAAAATATGTCCAGAAGCACAGAGAAGCTGGAAAACTTCATTCATTGTAGATATATTCTAATTTTATTGTTATTTATTATTTATTTACAAGCTGGACTGCAGAGAGTCTATGATTTATTTCTTATTGCAGGTATAATTTTAAACTGAAATGATTATAACTGTCCCCAGCTCTACATCTCAAGTATTCCCCTGGAGAATGGAATTAGTCTAATAATTTCTAAATGGGTGCTGTTAAACACAAAACTAAACAGTATCTTCACTGAATTCAAATACTATAGAGCACATTAGTGAATATAGGAGAAAACATTATGCCTAGTGAATGTAGTCATCATGAAGCACTTCAGAGATCTAAAGGCCTGTTGATGCCCATCTGGTTTATGTCTGTAATTCAAGCACAACAAAAAAAAAGGCCCCAGGAATGGGAAAATCATTTCAATCCTTAGCAGGTACTTTCCTGGCAACCCTTCCCAGATCAGCAGCTAGCATTTACACCCAGACTGAAGTCTTTATGCTTTGAATAGTTTTATTAAAGTAAAAATAGATTCGTATTTGATCCAGAAGATTCCTCACAAAATTCCATTTCCATCTGCAAGGCATTTGACCAGTAAACATGCCAGACATTCCTAGAAATGCACAGACAAAGTGCATATGATTTTAAAGACATTCTCTAATCAAATAAAACCAGACTCCTTAAGTACAAATACAGGCTAATGAAGGGTTATATCCTACCTAACCTAAGAAAGTCTAAATCAGATTGTTAAAAAACAAAAACACTTGTAAATACAACACTAAGTATAGTGGGGTAGTACTGGCTTTTAAGAACAGTCTCTCCTTTATTAAGAACACTCAGTTGCTTGTCTCTTCAAAGTACCGAGAATGGAAAAGTTTTGGTCCAAAGGCTGACATTTAACTCATAATTTGACTTTAATCGTTTTCCAGATTACTCATACATTTGTTCTTCCCCTAGCAGTCTCCTCCCAATGCCACATCTGCTTCCTATCTGCTAAAGAACCTATAGAGGAACAATCTGTCCCTACTGATCAAAACTTTCATCTCAAAAGGAAAATGAACTATTTCAGTCCATTTTATGCTTACTTAATAAAATACTGAGAAAATATAAAATTCCCATATATGCATGTAAACCACATAGATATTTAACTAAGAATTCCCAAATACCAGTCAAATTTCTCCAATTAGAAAGTTCTCCCCAAAAGTAAGATAGGTATGCTAGCAAAAGGGGTTTTACTCTTTCATACCAATGAAGTATCAAGTACTCTGGAATAATCTTAATGAAAAGCTCACTTATTTTATACTGATAAGTGAGAATCTTACTAAATAGTTACTATGTGTCTAGCAGGCTAAAATGAAATGGACAGTAGAATAAACCAAGTGTGCTCACAAGGACTGAAATATACACAATTAATAAACATAAAATAACTAGAAAGATCAATAAGATAATATCTAAGTCTTAAAGAATGAAGCACAGTTAAAGAAAAGAGCATATAATGACAGTGTTTGTATTTCTAATAAAATGATGAACTAAGTTTGTGGACTGAGGCTCTTGCTAAAAACAACTAAAAATGCATAAAATATATTTTAAAAATCTTCTCAAATGCATCCATAACCTGTTAAAAAAAAAAAAAAAGGGCTTCCCTGGTGGTGCAGTGGTTGGGAGTCCACCGGCCGATGCAGGGGGCACGGGTTCGTGCCCTGGTCCGGGAAGATGCCACATGCCGCGGAGCGGCTGGGCCCGTGAGCCATGGCCGCTGGGCCTGCACGTCCGGAGCCTGTGCTCCGCAACGGGAGAGGCCACAGCAGTGAGAGGCCCGTGTACCGGGGGAAAAAAAAAAAAGAAGTATGCAAGCCAAAAAAAAAGTAAAGGTGGGAAGCCAGAGAGGTAAGCAGAATGTTGAAACTGACCTTTTTGTTGTGAGGGTACTTATTGAACCCAATGAACCTGAGCTCTGGTTTACATGATCTTCAAAGCTGAAGGACAGAAGACAAATCCCAGGGGCCACCCAAGTTGGAGAGTCTACTGGAGACCTGTCCATAACCCTGTGACCGCAAGGGCTAGGGTTTCAATATAGGGTGAGTTATAAACTTTTCTACCTACTACCCCAGGAATATTGCCTATCTCAAAACCTGGGGCTAAGAACTGGAGGAAAATTCTTCCCTGGTTACTTGTAACCACAAACCACAATTTGCAACCTGAATCCACACTAAATGCGTGGTCTAAAATGTTTCAAGAGGAGAACTGATATTTTGAAGAGTTTGAAGGCTTCTTATGTCCATAGGCATCTGACAGAAACAAATGAAACTCCTCCATGGAGAAACCTACCTTTATACAAGACCCCAAGAATTCCCAAAGATAGGTACCAAGATAAATAAATGGTTCACAGTTCAAAAGGAAATAAAACACTCTAACAGCCAGCAGAAACAACAGGTGACACTGTCAAACTGGCTATGACTTCTTCATATAATGGGATCATCAAACAGAATATAAAAATTATAATATATTCCAAGAAATAAAAACAGGTTTAAAAATGTGAGTAAACTCCAAGAAGATCTGAAAAGGCACAGAACTTCTAGAGATCAAAAAAAATTTTTTAATTAAAGTAAAAAAGTCAAAGGTAGTGGATGGAGATAAAGGGAATCAAGCACTTACCCTATTTTCCTTGCACAAACCAAAAAGCTAGTAAAAGTTTTCTTTATAGAAGAAACATAGCTTAAAAACTGAAGAATGATAGAATATCACCATTTGTAACCCCCAAAGAAGTAATGGATTCAGACAACAATCATCAGTAACTACTAAAATACTTAGGTGAAAAGGTGATGGGGAACTTTATTAAAAATGGAATAGGCTAACAACCGTTGAACCCCATAATCAGTTTTAGCATTATAGTAAGCAAAACTAACATGCATTTTTTCATATATATATATATATACATATATATACATACATATATATATATATATATATATATATATATATGTATGTATGTATGTATGTATTGGGTTGGCCAAACAAACTTTTTGCCCAACCCAATATATATGTATAGATATATACATATATATATTTTTTCTCCATATACATTTTCTTTCACTTTCCTGTTTCTTTTGGTGCTCCATAACAAGTAACCATCTGTGTTTGATACACGTTAATTAATGCTAGTCACTAGAATTCTTTTTAGTAGATGATGGTACTAGGGGGTTCTTAGAAATGAATGGTCCTAAAGAATCTCAAGATACCTTCTAATAATAAGTCACTATGTTTTTGTCACAAAGCAAAAATATGCTGGAAAAAAATTTTCACACTGCATGAAAAAGAACTCCAAATTTCCCTTGGGGAAACTATTAGTAGTTTAACCCATTCATCACAATATTTAAAAGATTTTAATATTTGAGAAGCTAAAGTGACAACAGAGAGAAATAAAGAGAAGACTGTGGATGTAGATAGAATCAAAAAGAAAGTGAAAAGGAGAGCAAAGAGACCTAAAGAGCTGAACAGAATAGAGAAAAATGTTAAACTGTCTCTTTACATATCTTTTGTTACAATGCCATGACAACAATTCAATAAAGAGAATATCTATTATGTCTGTATGCATCTGGTTGACAGAAGACACCAGCACAGAGTTGAGTGTCTCAATTGCAGATGACAATTTTGTCAGCTTTCTCCAGGCTACAATGATCATTTTCTAGCAGTAAGATGGAAAAAAAAAACAACGTAGCTTCAGTCTCAGGTGATTCACAATGACTCTGATTACTGAGGGTAGATTTCAGGACCTGATAATGTTCTTGTAATGCTAATTTGTGACATGCAACCAAATTTAAAATGACAAAGGAAGTTCTTAATGACATATTTCCTCTTACTGGATTGATATGTGAATTACAGAAGAAAAAAAAGATTCTTTGCAGTCTCAAATATGATAATGATAAATCTAAAAGGCATGATCATTTTAGCCACTTTAGACCTTTATATTGTTTACTAATGCCATGAGCTATAAAGCAGGTTAAATAATATCCCCACATACAAAGAGATGTAAACTCAGTACTGAGTAGGTAAGCAGCTCTCCTAGAAAACAACAACCTGATGTAGCATTTGCCAATTCCATGGTGTAAATATTTCCAACATGGCCAGTTTTAAGCTATGAAGATGATGTTGCTGAGGTGAGGAGATGCACCTAAATTGGTCTAGTGAGCCAGTACAAGCTGGCCTCAGCACACCACTGCAGACCAAATTCCTCTTTAACAGTTAATGGAAGGACAGCTATTATTCTATCATGAAAAAATTTTGTTATTTGGAGGAACTTCCTCCTAATGATGGTTTTACAATATTTTTGAACTTTTTATCAACATGTAATACATAGAAAGACTACAAATCACAAGTACACAACTTGATGATTCTGCACAAACTGAACATACCCATGTAAGTAGTACCCAGATCAAAATATTACCCACACCCTGATGCCTCCCTTTGTGTCCCCTTACAGCCATTTCACGATGCTTCCCTTTGTGTCCCCTTACAGCCATTTCACCTCCCAAAGGTAACCACTCTCCCAATTCTAACACTATAGATACAGATTTGCCTGTTTTAGATAAAATTGTATATATGCATTTGTTTGAATCTGGCTTCTCTTGCTACACATTTTGTTTTTTTGAGATTCATCCATATTGTATGTAGCTGTAGTCTGATGATTTCACATCGCTGGGTAGTAGTCCATTATATAAAAATAGCATTCAATTTACTTCCTCTGTTCTACTATTAGTGGACACTTGTTTGCAGTCTGGTGTTATTATAAATAGTGAAACTAAGAATACTAAGCTTTTCTGAGGAGTATAAACCTAGGAGTAGAACTGCTGAGTATAAAGTATCCTATTAAGTTCAACTTAATAGATACTGCCAGAGTTTTACAAAATGATTTTACCTATTTACAATCCCACTAGCAGGTATGAGAGCTTCAGTAGCTCCACATCTTCGCCAATGCTTCTTATAATACATTAGACATTGACAAATCGTACAATCTTGTCCTCTTTTAAAATATTAATTCTTCTATATTTCAGCAGCTGCTAATACTGGCTGGGCAACAGAATCATTTGTGGAGCAGCTTATTGAAAAATACAAACACTTAGAACCCATCCAGATCTAAATCAGAATCTCTAGGTCATAGATGAATAATTCCTAATAGTTCTATAGGTGATTCTAATGCAAAGTCAAGGTTTGAGACCATTGAGGTAAACTTCAATATCCCCTTAAAACTACAGATTTCTAATGTGAACTTCACAATTCCTTGCTAATATTAAGAAAGGATTCATAATTCTAAGGAGAAAGATGACTTCTCCAAAGTCACACTGTGATATACTGGCCCATGTTCACAAATATAATATGTCAAAAAATGGCAAACTATCTAAATGACCATCAATAAGGGACTCATTAAATAAATTAAGATTAATCCATTCAATGAAATTAAATGTAGCCATTAAAGAGAATGAGATGTACATGCAGGGCTGATATACACTTCGTGTAACTAATTGCCTTAGTTAAAATTCTGAAATACTTCCATGCCAGGTGATGAAGACCACTACTCTCAAAATACCTAAATGCCCCTCCTCACTGCTCCACTCTCAGCCCTGAGGTGCCCTGTACCTCCTATTATTTTGGCAGCAAAAAGATTAACCTTTGACATAGTAGGGGCCTCGAGATCCAGTTTAGCACCTATTCTGGCCGAATCAGTATCCATGCATTAAAAAAAACTTGTTTTGAAAACCTCACCTCACTCCATAATTATGCAACAAAAAATCTTAAGTGTGGAATGAGATTAAATCAGCAGTCTTCTCCATATCTGTTCCTTTCTGCCTTTCTTTTCTTCTGCTTATAAAAGTAATACATAATCTGTGAGGAAATTTGGAAAAGTATAAAAACAAAATTTGGAAAAAAACCAAAACCATGTAAAATCTTTCCTCCTAAAGATATATATATAGATAGATAGATAGGTAGATAGATATACAAAATGTAGAGCATTTTATATGAAATAGCTTTGTATACTGCTTCCTTAATATTCTATTCTACTAACATTTTTGCATGTCATTATTTTTAAATTATTATTTTAATGAATGCATAGTATTTCAATGTTTTTAGAATACCCTAATTTTTTTAACCTGCTGAATTCTAGTCATCTATGGAACAAATCTGCTATATTAAAATGGAGAGAAATTACAAGAAATAATATATATGAGAAATAAACCTTGAAAGATTTTTGTTTGTGGTAATGAATCTTGGGGACTATACTGTTAAGGTTTAGTTGGCAAAAAACAGAAATATTTAATCAGATATAAGCAAATATATTTTGGTCTTGGCATAGCAGTTTGAGATTAGGGATAACAAATGAGAATAAACTGAGCAGTTTAAATCTTAATTCAGTGGAGGTTCTGGAGGAAATTTGTATAGAAAACAAATAATGAAATCATTTTGGTAAAAAGTGATATACTGAGCCTGTGTGCTTAGAATTTCCAGGCATAGTACTTGCCTTCTTTTTCTCTCTGGCACGTTCATGATCAGCATAAATAAAACTAATGTTTTAATCCATGGGGCCTTGCTACACTATCCACTGCATAGAGGAAACCATAGACTGAAAGATAGTGGTGCTCATTCTACTGGTAATTCTCATGAGTTGGCTCGGGTTACTTATGATGGTGGCAGCCTGCATCCTTGACTATTCTTACTGTCTTTTGCTGCCATCAAAGAGACTGCCAGAGGGGGTAGGATAGGTAAACTTGGATAAGAATAAATCTGTGCCTCCACTCTTGGATACCTATGTTGTTTTCATTTTGAACTGCTATTAAAAAATTCTGTAATGAGTATCCTTGTAGCACTAGTTTGGTAGGGTTATCAACAAAGTACCACAAACTGGGTAGCTTAAACAACAGAAATTCATTTTCTCATAGCTCTGGAGGATAGAAGTCCAAGATCAAGGTGTCAGCAGGGTTTATTTTTTCTGAGGCCTCTCTCTTTGGCTTGTAGATGGCCGGCCATATCTTATCCCCGTCTTCACACACATGAGTTTTCTTCTGTGTGTGTGTGTGTGTGTGTGTGTGTTTGTGTGTGTGTGTGTGTGTGTGTGCAGAGGTGTCCTATTCTTATCAGAATTAGGACTCACCCATATGACCTCATTTTACCTTAATTACTTCTTTAAATGCCCTGTCTCCAAATAAGGTCATATTCTGAGGTACCAGGGATTAAGACTTCAACATATGCATGGGGTGGGGGAGGGGAAGAACACGCTTCAGCCCATAGCACTCATATATAAGTCTTTATGCATATTCTTAGGTTTGATCCCTATATCCCTATCCATCACTTACTTCTCTTTCTGAATCATGAACTGCCAAAAGTATCTATCTCTCATTCAAACGGCAGTTACATTAGATTTCATTTGCTACATGATCCAGACAGAATGACCATAAGGAAGAGTTCAGTGTGAAACTGGTATTGGTGAATACAGCATCATTTCCCTTAAGATTTCATCAGAACATTAAATATTCATTGTAGCACTTCTGACCTACCCAACCAATTTAAACTACAGTAGCATAATGTAACACTGCTATTTATCTCTTCATTTGAACAAAAGATTCCTGAAATCTCTCATTTCATTTTACAGTCAAGTCACAAGAATAATAATGTATTCATTCAGGAACCATGGGGCTCTCCTCTAAACTGAATAGCATCATCTTATAGTACTATATAAATCATATTCCTTCACTCATGAGGAACATGGCAATTTCTACATATTCAGGTTCTCAAGTAATAACTCCCAGGTCTGGTTATCTAGCCCGCATGGGCATAGTTGCATAGTTAGAAGAGTTTTCACTTCATATTACAAACTTTTAGCTATCTGCAGCCTTTGGGAAAGGGATAAATAATTTATTAACAGAGTAACATGTTGTACTACAATTTTGTTTTAATTGTTAATATGGAAAAGAAAGGTTTAAAGGGCACTGTGTATGACAGGAACTGGGATTATTGCTAAGGACAGAAGGATGAGTAAAACTGAATTTCTACTCTTAAGGAAATTACATTCTGATAGGAGAGATAAGTATATACATGCATACATGCATGTATACACATATATGTGAGGTAAATGCAGGGGCATAAACTGAATGTCCCAGTCCATCTTCCAAAAAGCAACATAAGAACTACAAGAACAACAGACAAATCACATAAAACCAATGCCCATAACATAACAAAAAGACAGAGAATGCCCAAGTATCAAATTACCTATAAGTAGGTAATATAGAAAGACACTTTGGAAAAAAACTCTGTCCAAGAGAGAAAAGGCGAACTAGTAGCGCGACTAAAACTAATTTACAATCACCACCAGAAAGAGAACGTCCACACTAGGTGCAAAAATATTGGAGAGTGCCATTAGATCAGAGCATGTACTACATGGAATGGACTTTTAAGAGCACATGATTAGCTGTGGCAGTCTTCAAAACTTCATTGCTCTTAAGATGATAGAAAGGAAGATAAAGGAGGTCTTTGGAAATTGGATGGTGAAGGTGAAAATGGGCAAAGGGGCAAAAGGGGAAAATGTAGAGGGCTTGCGAGACAAGAGAGAGCCCCAAAAATAAAGATTAGAAAGAAGATACACAATCCCTTCTCCCCAACACACACACACACACACACACACACACACACACACACGCACGCACTGTACTTTTGCTACACTGACAGAAGATACCCTTGACCTAAGATTCTTGTAAATCACCCAAACTCACAAGATAAACTGGCAAAAACAGACTAAATCTATACCAAGTATTTTAAGAATACAAAATCAAACCCACTTAAGCTGATGAAAATTCCCTCCCACCCCGAAAAGAAATGTGAAGAGCAAGAAAACTATATCATGATATTCCACACACTGAACTAATCATCCTCAAATAAGCATTTGGAGGTATGAAAAACCACCTTGAATACAAAATTCAAAAATTAAAAGCAAAAGTGGACAATAACAGGAAAAAAAAAAATAGAGTTGATTGAACTTAGGAAAGAAATGAAAGGAAAAGACAAAATCATTGCAGAATCAAAGATTAAATTACAAAGTCCCCAAGGGAGACTAGATCCAAATAAAATTTTACTAAGGGACATTGAAGAAAGCCAGAAAAAACAACCAAGAGAATGAAAACAAGGCAAAGAAATAAAATGGATCAGAAGTAAAGTGGTTGAAATAGAAGAAAACCAAAGAAGAAAACAAGTATGTGTAATAGGAGATCCTGAAGATAAAAACAAAACAACTGAACAGAATACTTAAAAGTATAAGCCAAGGAAACTTTCTGGAAATGAGAAAAGACCAAAATGTACATATTGAAAAGGACCAACAGGTACCTGGGAAAACTGAACCAGGATGATCAATTTGAAAACATCCTAATAAAACTGTTAGACTTAAAAGAAAATTTTTTTTTAATCCTCAAGACCTCTAAGCATAAAGATGACAGTTGAAATCAGACTGGCACCAGATGCTCTAAACACAACTTACAATGCAAAGTAACAAAAGCAATATATATTTTTTAAAAACTCATGGAAAGAATGAATGAACCAAGAATTTTATATTTAGACAAACTGTCCTTCAAGTATCAAGGTATAGAAAAACTTAACATAAGCTAACGTAAGCCCTGTGGAATTGAATTGTAAGTTTCACTATTGAATTCATGAGGGTGTCAGTATAAAGCCATAGTTTTAAATGTATACAGATAGACAAACAGATAAATGTATATAACTCACAGAAACACACACACACACACACATTTCCTAATTCTATCCACTGAGGAGGCCTAGAAGTAATGATATCCCAGTAACCATGAACATACCTGGCACTCAAATCTTGATGTCTAAATACCGTTTTCCACTAAAAGGAATCAGAACCCCTGTAAAAGATGAGCACAACATCTAGTTGTGCCAGAAAGTAAGAAAGTGCTCAAAGAAGGAGGACATATCAAAAGATAATAGGAGACAGCTTAACAAATCCAAGAAAATATGAACATCAAAATATAGTTGATCCTTGAACAATGTGAGTTTGAACTGTGCACTAATAAGCAGATATTTTTCAGTAGTAAATAATTCAGTACTACACAGTAGTACTATGTAGTTGATTGAATCCGAGGATATAGAGGAACCTCAGATAAGGAGAGCTGACTATAAATTATCAGCGGATTAACCCCTGCGTTGTTCAAGGGTCAACTGTAAATAACAATACTAAAGGATTATAACCTTCTCTTTCC
>NW_006795663.1:1277455-1351639 GCF_000442215.2 Lipotes vexillifer
TCTTTCCCTGCTATAAAACTTTCTGTAAGTTCGTCACTAGGTGTTATAATTCCTGAGGGCTAAAAGTATGCCTCCCTCTAGTAAATAAAAATGCATTTTAACAATTCATAGCTTGAAAAATCATGACTCCAAGGATTAATTCCTCAGTGGCAAGATGAAAGACAGTAAGTGAGGGATACATGCTTACCAAGACTACAAGGAAGTGAATTCAGACTTAGGCACAGGTCTGTGTGTGCTTATCCTAAAGTATTCATATGTATTTGATAAATATGACGGTGAGAGGTGACAGAAGAACCATGCTGTGGAAGAAGCAAGAATCTGTGATATCTAGGTCAGCCAGACAGATGGTACTGTGAGGTGACGGAGATTGGGAGTAGCACGCGTGCCTGCGCATACACACGCACATGCGCGCGCACACACACACACACACACACACACATACTCACACAGAGGAAATGGGATGAAATGACCCAAAGTGAACAGGCTAGTAAACAGATGGCCCTAACATTAATGTATGCTAAGATCTGAAAGAGGAAATAAGTTTGTCGGATATCTCTTATCTCCCTGCTTCCGCTGGTAACAGAACACTTCTTTTCTGTAGCAAACCCAATCCACAAACTGATCCCACGCATATTGTGCCAGGGAATAGAGAACATATGTCCCAGCCTTGAGCATTCAGTATGTCCTATATGCCTGTGGCCACGGTGACTAGTTCCAACTGGGCACTTGACCTAAATAACAAACAAGCACAATCAGAATCCTCTGTAACAGTGCTTCCCAGACTATAATGCACATTTGAATTACCCAGGGATCTTTTAAAAATGATGATTCTGATCTAGTAGGTCTAGGGTAGGGCTTGAGATTCTGGATTCCACATAAGCTCCCAGTGATGCTGATACTACTGGCCCAGGACCACATTTTTGAACTTTAGGGCTCTTCAAAAACTTTTTGCCATGTATATGGAGAAAGCTCTGATTCAAAAAGATACATGCACCCCAATGTTCATAGTAGCACTATTTACAACGTCCAAGACACGGAAGCAACATAAATGTCCACTGACGATGAATGAATGAAGAAGATGTGAGATATATATTATTATATATATATGATGGAATATTACTCAGCCATAAAAAAGAATGAAATAATGCCATTTGCAGCAACATGGATGGACCCAGAGATGATCATACTAAGTGAAGTAAGTCAGACAGAGAAAGACAAATACCATATGATATCACCTATATGTAGAATCTAAAATATGATATAAATAAACTTATTTACAAAACAGAAACAGACTCACAGACATAGAAAACATACTTATGGTTACCAAAGGGGAAAGGGAGTGGGGGAGGGATAAAGTAGGAGTTTGGGGTTAGCAGATACAAATTACTATATATAAAATAGATTAACAGCAGGGTCTTACTGTATGGCACAGGGAACTATATTCCATATCCTGTAATAAATCATAATGGAAAAGAATATGAAAAAGAATATATATATATATGTATGTATAACTGAATCACTTTGCTGTACACCAGAAACTAACACAACATACTTCAATAACACTATATTTCAATAAAAAAACAAGCCCCCCAGAAAAACCTTTTTGCCAGAGTTATCAGGGAAGAAGTGCTCTTTACATCAGAGCTTCTAAGCTGATAGACTGTGATTCTGGGGCTGTTGGCTTTTCTATAGGCAGCAGTGGTGGTTTGTTTTACGTTTGTGTCTTTGTGTGTTCTCTGCCGTTAGATTATACACTCATAGAAGAAAGAAGCCATATATTTACCCTCTGTCACTCCCCACAATGCCTTATTTGGTGCTTTACGTAGAGAAATGTATCAACAACGTTCTTCAGAAACCAACTGGGAAGAAATTTTAAATTCTTTAAATGAAAGAGATGAAGTCATTTTAATGAAATGGTAGAGGATCTGAAGGATGAGGATTAATTATTAGCTACCATCCTCTGGATATCTCTAAGGTAGTCCTACATCCTAATCCCATGCAGCTATGAAAAACACTCTCATAATCCCTCAAGTGGGTTATTTTGGAGAATCACAAGCCAGTACCCCAGAAGTGCAAAAAAGCAAACCCCAAAGACAAGATGAAAGGAACTAGCAGAAAAATATTATTAATTTGGCTTACATTATTCAGTGATTCCCAGGAGATTCCTAAACTAAAAACTATGGTCTCTAACATGGGGTCTACAAATGACACTGTCAACTTCTTTTTAAACCATAAGAAGGACGTTTTGTCAAAAAACAATTCCCAGATGCTAGTCAACAGTTCTGAACTACCCATTAAGGTACCTTGGAGTATATAATTAAGCCACTGTGATATCTTTTTAGGTGCCCAGGAAAAACAAGTCTAACTGACTCACCTCCCTTCAAGGCAAGAATCCAGAAATATCCTCTCTATTTATAGAGAACCCCAACTCCCTTACTTGGATATAAGCAAGATTTTTTTTAAAGGGGAAAATGCCCTGTTCTTTAACCAAGGCCTGACTGGAAGTTCAGTGACTATCAAGATGAGGCAATAATTTTCCTTCCTGACCAAGCTAAGTTTCAGCCCTTCATAAAAGTCATCTTTAATACTAAAAACTAGTATGGAGAAAGCAACTAATTTACCCCATCTGATAACCTATTCACACACACACACACAATTCCTAGGAGGTAAACTCTCAAAAGGAGAAGTGCATACATAATAGTACCAGAATACCATAATAGTATTCTCTTATTTTTCTTTCAGGCCACCCAGTCTCCAGGATGGGAGTGTTCTCTTTAGCTCCACTCCTCCCAGAGAGGAAGATCTCAGTTTTCCATTTCCTCTGCCAGTGAGTTGAAAATCCAATCCAGGAGAGATATATATCAGGAAGCCTGATTGTAGGTGCATATCTAAACTGCATTCTGCTATTTCATACTCCATTTGTCTGATTCCTGTATCTTTCAATTGATTCAAAACTTAGAGCAGAAGAGAAAGGGTATGATTATCAATCACCCTTCAAACATCAAAAGTCAGCAGGTTTTATAGAAACATACAATTCTTATAAATGTATTCCTAAATAATTTAACACAGCTTTTAGATAACATGTATTTTTCTATCACAAATAGGAAAAAGTATTTTTCTTTTGAGAATGACATGATCCTGTAATCTCAGACACGGACTCAGGAATGACTATATGTAGACATATTTAATGTGTGGGCATATGAAAAAGTATCCCAATAATTTTATCATACATTCATAGTGCTCCCTTTTCACTTTAACCCATAACAAAATCGGTACTCCACTGTAGTATCTTTCACTAGCCAGAATATTCTGGTTTAACTAGTTCTTTCCTCAATCTCTTTAAAAAATATTAGAATATGTTAAATTTTGAAGGAATTTCTATAGGGAGATAAAGTAATAAAGACAGAGCATGGAGATTTCTGGACAAATAACATGATATTGGAGTGGATTTTTACAACAGATTTTTAGCTCATTTCTTAATTGTTTATTTTAAATATCAGGAAGGCTTCTGACAGAAACTGCACATTTACCAATTCAGGATTAGATTAAGTCACTGGTTCTTAGATACAGGAATACAGTATTGTTAATTTAAAGCGAATTCATATCCTTTAAATACCAGACAGGTAGATGGCAAAGATGGTATACAACATGATAATTTGAAAATATAGTAGAAGGAACTTGCAGTTTTGGCTATGATGGTATCAGACTCAATTTCCCAATGTAAACAACTATGAAACTGGACAAAATATTAGACACAAGCATTGAACAAAAGACAGGATAGAGCTGATCACTGGAGAAGAGAAACACATGAAGGCCACTTTAGTCTTGCTTTCTGCCTGGAGGCACTTTCCAGATCACAGCACAGAGAAGGGGAGTCAAAAAGGAACAGAGGTCTCACTGGGTGGATGAAACAGAGGTCAGAGTTTGGGTCTGCTGGGGCTGCTGGAATTTGAGGTGGGGGGTAGTGGAGAATAAGTTGTGTAGAGAAGAAACTCCAGAAATCTGCATAGAAGTCTTTCAAGTACTTGGCTGAATATTAAGATGTACCAACACAGGGTGGCTCCGGGAAGCCTACCAAAATACAACTATTAAGGGGCCATGAGATGAAAAGTGCACCTATAGGCCACACAGAGCTGGGAGACATTGGAGTTCCAACCAGACATAGTAAACAGACCACAGTGAACACACAGTGAATACAGTTGAGGTCCCAGAAATGCTATGCCTTAGCTGTTGGGCTGCTCTATATTGGGCAATGTTAAGATGTTCATATTTCTGCATGGGTAGGGCTTTCTGAGCAAAGAAAATTGGCACCTGGGTTAAACGCGATTGCATAGGTAGAGACCTCTGGAATGACATAGAACTTTATCTCCCAGAACTAAGCAGTTACATTCTAAAGGGTATTTGACCAAGAAGCCTTCCCCATCTCTCTCTCTCTGTGTCTCTGTCTCTCTCTCCTTCTCCAGAGGGGAGGAGGTGAAGCTGTGCAAGCATCTCCTATATAAGCTCCAAAACTAATAAATTTGGGTTCCTCTGATGTGCTAGAAACTCCCCATCCTGTACATGTACGTGACATCTGCCCCATCACATAACCCTTTGAGGAAAAATGGAGCATGGGAAACCAGGGCAAAGATATTCTGCAGGTATTAATCAGTCTGCTTTTGATGTAGAAACCTTGTGTTTACTGTCAGGAAAAAATAAATACAGATATAAAGCTTATTTCTCTACTTGTAGAATAAGATTACTTTAGACCTGCCTTAAAAAAGCCTAAAAATAGGGGCTTCCCTGGTGGCGCAGTGGTTGAGAATCTGCCTGCCAATGCAGACGACACGGGTTCGGGCCCTGGTCTGGGAAGATCCCACATGCCATGGAGCAACTGGGCCCGTGAGCCACAATTACTGAGCCTGCGCGTCTGGAGCCTGTGCTCCGCAACAACAGAGGCCGCGATAGTGAGAGGCCTGCGCACCGTGATGAAGAGTGACCCCCACTTGCCACAACTAGAGAAAGCCCATGCACAGAAATGAAGACCCAACACAGCCATAAATAAATAAATAAATAAATAAATACATTGTGTATTATTAAAAAAAAAAAAAAAAAAAAAAAAAAGCCTAAAAATAAGCCTCAACAGCATCAACTTGATTCTCCAGTAGTTTAACTACCTTACAGAACAAAACTCAACAATCTTTAAATTAAGACAACAAAACACAGAGTCTCAACAACATAATATCCACAATGCCAAGAATGCAATAAAAAATTGCCAGACACATGAGAAAGCAAGAAAACTTAATACATATATCAAAGAGGAAAAACAGGTCACTATAAAAGTCCCAGATATGACAGATGTTGGAATGTTGGAATTAGACAGGGACTTTAAAACGGCATATATTTATATTTATATATAAGAGGGCTATCTTATCTTTGCATCAGATAATTTAGAAACTACCTGAAGCACAGTCTCAGTTCTTCTCCAAGAACAACGTTGAATCTACTCAAATATTCAAAAAGTAACCCAATGAAATCTTAAATCACTGAGGAAAGCTTTCAGTCTGGAAGATCTTGTGACAGTTGTTTCTACTAACCCATCTGTACCATAAAATAATTTAAATTTAGCTTCCTTGTTTTATTTACTTCTTAGCATTTTATATCCCAGGGGACAGCCATGCTGAATTAGCTGCAAACTGAATCCTCAGAAAACTAAATAACATGCTGAAAAGGGCTATTAAAAATTATCTATAAATATTGAAAAACATCAGCTTTAAACTTTGGTCTTATTTATTCATTAATTAAAAGAATAATAATTACATGCCTACTATGTGCCAAATATGACAGATACTATGATTAAGTTATAACTGGATATACATCAAAACAGATATTATATATAGTACTCTAAGAGGTATGGTAGAGATAATAGAAAAAGAAAATAATTCTCCTTGTTTAGTGTTTGAACTGATTTATAAAGGATGAACAAAAGTTCCTCCAGTAGATCAAATTTGAAAGTTTTGTGGTTAGCAGTACATACTTGGGGTTTTGGCGTGATTGATTTTAACCTTGTTTTTTTCCTGAAATTAACTAACCAGTTTATTCAGTCCTTTCAGTATCTGTTCACTTACCTTTGTTTTATTTTTTATTTTTATTTTTTTAAACAACAGAAATTTATTATCTCACAGTTCTAGAGGCTAGAAGTCTGAAATCAAGGTGTTGGCAGGGTTGCTTCTTTCTGAGGGCTGTGAGGGAAGGATCTGTTCTAGGCCTTTCTCTTTGACTTGTAGATAGCCATTTTTATGTTCACATGGCACTCTTCCTGTATACCTGTCTCCAAATTTCCCCTTTTTATAAGGATATCAGTCTTATTAGATTAGGGTCCACCCTAATGTCTTCCTATTAACTTGATTACCTCTGTAAAGACTATATCTTCAAATAAGGTCACATTCTGAGGTATTGGGGGTTAAGAGATCAACACAGGAACTTGGGCTGGGGTGGGGGAGTTGGGAGGTGGAATGGATGTAAATTAACCCATAACAGATATGTAAACATTGTTTTTTTAGAATTTCTATTTTCATGAGAACCGAATCATTTTGCTGTACACCTGAAACTAACATTGTAAATCAACTATACTGCAATGAAAACAAAACATAACAAGACAAAGACAAGAAGGGAATATTACAGCCACTAACCTTTGTTTTAAATGTTTATGTTCACTGTATTTGAGACTTTTATTGCAAAATACTTCAAACCCCTTTTGGAATTATTTTCTACAAGTACAAGGAAGAGCACCAGTGGACGTTACCTATATATGTTAAGTTTCTTTCTAAATGCATTTTGGATTTAATGTACTTATACCTTGAATTTGTAGAACAAAACAAAAAGGAAATCATAAAACACACATTGGTCTCAATTTACCATAATTGTGTTTCTGAACACCTAGAAACAATCTCCCAATATAACATATAATCATGAGTAATTTTAAGACTCAAAATTCCCCCTTAGGGCTTCCCTGGTGGCGCAGTTGTTGAGAGTCTGCCTGCCGATGCAGGGGACACAGGTTCGTGCCCCAGTCCGGGAAGATCCCACATGCCGCGGAGCGGCTAGGCCCGTGAGCCATGGCCGCTGAGCCTGCGCGTCCGGAGCCTGTGCTCCGCAACGGTAGAGGCCACAACGGTGAGAGGCCCGCGTAACAGGAAAAAAAAAAAAAATCCCCCCTTGGTAATATGTACCAAAAATGTCTGTAACTTCTAGAACCTTCACATTAGTAAAACCCAAAAGGGACTTTGACACATCAGTGCCTTAAAATGTTAATTTACTGCCATGAATAGCTATCAGCCTCTCAACTATGTATGTGTGAATCCAGTATGAGCCTATGTGTGCAAACAGCCTGCTCACAGGGTCTTAGTTTAATTTTAGTTCAAGAATCCTTCCTTTTACTTATTTTTTTTTTCTTTTTGCGGTACGCGGGCCTCTCACCTCTGTGGCCTCTCCCGCTGAGGAGCACAGGCTCCGGACGCACAGGATCAGCGGCCATGGCTCACGGGCCCAGCCGCTCCGCGGCATGTGGGATCCTCCCAGGCCAGGGCACGAACCCGCGTCCTCTGCATCGGCAGGCGGACTCTCAACCACCGCGCCACCAGGGAAGCCTCAAGAATCCTTCCTTTTAGAAAAACTTACACATACACACACAAATAAATTACCCTTACATAAATGAAAAGGAAACTTTATGATTATAATAAGAATATCCAGAAAACTTCCTGTGAAGTTCCTCATAATGATATAAATAAAATCCATAACAGCACTTGTATGAATTATTGTACCTACAGAATTAATGTTTTACATGACTACAGACACTGATAGAAAGAAAGATAATAAAATAGTCTTGTAATAACAATAGAAAGTAACTGCTACCCAATAGATTTTTCCTGCCTTCCTCTCCTTCAAAGATAACATGAAAGGAATAAAACAAATATGATAGAGGATCCCCAGTTTCCCCATAGCCTCGTACCTATTCCCCCCTTTCTTTCCTTTTTATTATCTACCACCCATGCCCTATAACTTTGACTCTTCAATAAACCACAAGGCTTGCAAAAACAGTCCTCAAAAAATACTATTCTAATGATTATTGAGTCCTCAAGCAAGAGGCGTCAAAACAAGAATAATCCACACCCTCTAATGGAGGTTAAAGTTGAAAATTGCTTCATATGGTAAACCACAAGATTACATACTCAACTTGCCAAATGTCCTATAAAAGCTCTGACCCTGCTGCAGTCAGTCACCTGGTTTTCAGGTGCTCCCTGACAACACCTCTGACTGAAGCCTTTAACCTTTTGTCATGTCACTTCAGTAATTTTCTCGACAGTAAATTCTATATTTAACTGAGTAAACTAGAAGATATAAAGCAAATGTATTCTACACACTTTAAAATCCAGCTTAACGCAAAACACTTTTAGATTTTATAACTGTACAAAATACTATAAACATGTACAAGGCATAGAAAGTTGTTGATTTCTAATGCTCATTCATCTACAGAACTTAATAGCATAATCTTACAATTTCAAATCTTACAATTTTACTGTGTGAACAGCAGTAATGCTAGTTCCCTTAAATCAGAAAAAAACCTCCAAAGTCTTCAATAATAAATACTGCCACTTGGCAAGAGTACACAGTATCACTGTGTTCATATTCCATCTGCATAGTTAGTAGTCTAACAGGAGATCAGCAAACACCTAAAACTCACAGAAATAAAAAGTCATTTTGATTACAAAAATAAAACAAGGGCAGAGGAAATTAATTAAATTAGTGTAGAAAAATTCAAAGCATTTGTATTAGAATGCAATGCATTACAGACTGCACAGTCACCTAACAAACTGAATGTCCTAAAAACAATGAAGAAAATGAAGTTGGTCCATTTTAAACATTTTTATATTTTAGAATAATTTCTACTTTTGATCTCTAAAAGGAAAAGTTGCCTGTAATATTGGCATCAGGTATATAATAGAATTATATAAAAATTATTTTAGTAAAATTTCTGTTTTAAATAAATTAAATTTAGATCAAATAATTATGTCAACTATGAGAATGATAAAACAAATTTATCATACCTCAAAGTCTACTGTTCTTAAGTAGTAGAAAAAAATCTGTCATTAGTTGTGGAGACATATCTTCTCACCTATTTTCCTTCGGAAAGAATTCAAAAGCTGCAGCTAGGCTTGACCGTCAGCCACTAAGGGACTATGCCTTAGCGCAGTCTGGGGGTTTTGCTCATGGTAAAGGAGTAAAACAGCAATGGATTAAAAAAAAAAAAAACAACTATTTTTAGAATCTGCTCTTGTTGGTTCTCTTTAGATGAAGGTCCTCATATTTAGAAAAATGCAATTAAATGTTTGTCTGAAGGTGAATCACACGTCAGCCATTAGGCAAACACCTCAAGAGAAGCTAAGTAGTTAAATGGATACTGATAACGAAATTTCCTCAATAAGTATGTAATCATTTCTCAAATTTAAAGCTCTTAGTAGGCGGTCAGAAAAGATCTGTCAGTAGGTGATTTCCTGTGCTTTATTCAGTTAGCAAGAAGATTCCTATACTGTTGGTTACCTGTTAATTTTGGTCACAAAGGAAAAGAAATGAAGGTATTCTAACAGTACGCTGGATACTAGAACTAAGGAAAATTAATTTCCTTCAAGCCAAAATGACATAGCAACACTGTCCTACATCTCAACTATAGGACTACTTTATGTAACAACCTGAGTTCATAACAAATATCAATACATTCTGAAGGTCAGGGAAATAATTCACTCCGCAAAATATCAACTAGTACTAAAAGAGATAACTGCAAGGCAGTTAGACCTTCTCTGACTCGCCTAACATAGGTTCTTTTCTGAATATATAATTCACACAGGATGACTTACCAACTTGAAATACAGTTTGAGAAAAATGCAAAGAAAATGACTTCCTGATACAGGTAAAACCATGAACCATTTTCAGTAAAATTTTGAAAACAGCCTGGAGGATAATCTTGCCCTGTAATAAAGGAAAAGTCACACCCCAAAGCTTGTAGTTCACTGACCTTTAGTAATACTATAATTACTAAAAGAGGTCATTAGACAATGTGTAAAAGCATTCCTTCCTCAAAAAAGAAAATGGAAACCTAGTTGAAAATTCTCCATGACATCATAAAGAGAAAGCAGAGTCCAAATACCATTGTCTTCCTAGGGGAAGACGGACGTTTGAGAGGTCTACACTGGCAGGAAGGAGTACTGTTTAAAATTTCCAGTTCATAGTGGTAAGAAGAAACAATGATGTTTAGTGAACATCCACCATCTCATATTGATACAAAAATAAAGAAATAGAAATATATATACATTTTCCTTGTGATGAGAACCCTTAGGATTTACCCTCTTGACAACTTTCATATATAACATACAGCAGTGTTCACTAGACTGCTGTACATTACATCCCTAGTACTTATTTATCTCATAACTGGAAGTTTGTACCTTTGACTGCCTTCCTCCAATTCCTCCTCCTTCCACCCCCTGCCTCTGCTAAGCACCAATTTGATCTCTCTTCCTATGGGTTTGTTTGTCTATTTGTTTCTGAAGTATAAATGACCATATAAATGCTCTACTGCTGCAGATACTGCAGCTCCATATTGCCTGTACCCTGGGACAAACCATGTCAACGACCCTACCCTTAATACACCACTGTCTAACAGGAAGGTTTAGTTTCTATAGATTTGTCTCATATCTAGAAGTTCTGGGCAAGATTCTTACTGGCAAATCAGTATATTGACCTGGAAGCCAGAAACAACTACCAAAATAATTTTGACTGCTTAAGCCTTTAAACCTCACACGCCCAGACATTAAGCAGTCCAAAAGACTTAGTAATGATAAGAAAGAGGGCCCTCCAAAACAAGACCACACAGAAAAATCTTTCTATTTGAGGGATTAAATTCTTGTTACAAATTTTCAACGTGCTAGATGCTGGAGAGACTGTAGTGAGCAAAGCAGACATTCCTCTGCCTTCAGTCAAGTTTACAATCTAGCAGGGAGAATAATTTAAAATGAAGGTACAATTAATTATGAACACTGCAATAGTAGTAGAAATACAGGAAGCTATGAAAGCATGTAGCAAGACCCCACAGTATTTTTTAAACTTTTTAAACCCAATCTATAGTGAGAAATATATTTACAATGTAACCCAGTTCCCAAATATCTACAGTAAAATAATACACACACACACACATGCATGCATAGATACACCCATGTATATTAAAACTGTAACTTTTTCATGAGACAGTGTTCACCCTTACAATGCGTAACAAACTGATATTCTCTATTCTGTTTTTATTTTTCTGGTCTTGAACTAAAATTGACTAATTGACTTTAGGATCCTTGTATGGGTTCTGACTCAAAAGTCTGAAAAACACAGACCAACAGTATTTTTAAGTCAGCTGCACGACTTGCTAAAGACACAAATTCCTGAGCCCCATCTAAAACTACTGAATTAGAATCCATGGAAGATGGGTTCCTGAGCACGGCATTTTAGCAGGCTCTCCAGATGATCCTTAGGCATATTAAAGTTTGAGAACCCTTGATGTCATTTAACCTGAGATCCAAAGGATCCTCAGGTGTTATTCAGACAGACAGAGGATAGAAAAAATGTTATTGTCAGAAGCCACAGTAGATGTAAAGACTGAGTGGGCAAGGGGGAGCATGATGTTTAAGGAAGTTCGGTGGGAACAGGGCAAGTTCATAGGGCACTATGGGAAGACAGTGAGGATGAAGAGGTAGTCATGGTTCATTCTGCCAGCTCCCTCTTCTAGTCAGTTCCATGCCACCTCAAGGATCATACATGAGTATTCATCCTTAAAAAGGAAGGAAATTTTTACACATGCTATAACATGGATGAACTTTGAGGACATCGTGCTAAGTGGCATGAGCCAGTCACAAAAAGACAAATACTGCATGATTCCACTTATGTGAGGTACCTAGAGTAGTCAAATTCATAGAGACAGAAAGTAGAATGGTGGTTGCCAGGGGCTTGGGGAGGGAGGGATGGAGAATTATTGTTTAATGGGTATTACATTTCAGTTTTGCAAGATGAAAAGAGTTCGGCGCAACAGAAGATTGGCTGCACAAGGATGTAAATGTATTTAACACCACTGTACTGTATACTTAAAATGGCTAAGATGGTACTTTTATGAGTATTTTACTACAATTCAAAAAAAGAATATATGAGACTAAGAGTCCTGATCTGATACTTGACCTTGGCTAGTATTTGACTCCTTTCCCAATGATACTAACATCCCCTCAGTTCTGGAAGCAATAGTAACCATTCCCTTTTAGGCAAGAAAGGCACTAGAATTATAAATGCATCTTCCTTTGTTTAAAAAAAAAAAAGCTCATAAAAACTTTCTGCGTTGGAGAATGAAAGAAAAGAAAGACAGGAAAGAAGAATCAATTACAACTTAACCTAGTAAAGAAGAGCAGAACTCTGCATTGCCTCTGTGGAAAAGAGATGAAACACCCTGGGTTTTGGCTACAGATCATAAACTACCTCCTGAGGGTAGTACATATTTATCCCTGAAAAATATTTTTGTCTAAAAGCTTTTCCTTGTGAAAGGAAATTTTACATAAAATAGTCATCTTTAAGTTAACAAATATTCTTATTTTGGGGTGCCATAACTCAGTGGTTCCCAAATCTAGCATCAGAATTCTCTGAGAAGCCTTAAAAAAATACAGCTCTCTGGCCCCACTCCAAATCTACTGGAGCAGGTTACCCAGCAGTGAACCAAGGACTATGTGTTTTTAAAGCTTCCAAGGATATTTTTATGTGTAGCCTATTTGTGGAAATCACCAAAGTAAGGACAGTTATGAGAATGGCTGCCTGAGCACATGCTCTTACCTTTCTCCACCCTCTCAAAATCTCTTTGAAATGACTGAACATAAAAGTATGAAAATATCCTTAGCAATACTAGAAAACCAGGAAGAGTTCCATCAGGAGACCAGAACACTAAGGAATTTCTGGAAGATATGAAGCAGATGGAATCAGTAAAACCTGAAATGAACAGGATCATTGTTAAGTAAATGTTGCCAGCAGAACCTCAGAATATTCCCTAGGATCAGAGGCAGAAAATGTTGCCAGCAGATGTGGGTCAGTTGTCCAGTAATTATTGGAGGGTTTGGTAACAATTTGCCAGCCTCTCACCCTCAAAGCAGCTGACTCCTGAATTGTCCCCAGGTTGAAAATGGTGAGAGAAGGGCAGTGGTTTGGGTAAGTCCATCTGGGCCAAGACGTAAAAGGAGCGCCCATTCCCAGAAGGCAAGTTTCTTGTGGACATTATAAAGGAAAGTCCAACTGGGTGGATATCCTTCCTCCTCCCTCCTATATCCTCTGCAGACAGAGACCTTATGACTTGCATTCACAGTGATATTTCTAACCTATGTTGAGGAAACAAATTCATCCGGATTCTCATTAATAAATAAGAACTGCCATCCAAATAAGCATAGAACAAATGAACAAAAGAAAGCAAGCATTTTTGTTTTGTTTAGTTCAAAGAACAAATACAGGTAACAGGAGGAAAAAAATTCTAGAAATTAAAAAAGAACTTTATCTCACTCATAGAACAAGAATAAGCCATTAGAGAAAAAAAATGCAGACTACTTGGAAATTAAGATCATGAGAGCCAAGAAAAACAAAACAAATCAAGCAGGCAACAGCACCTCAGAAGAGCTGAATGATGAAATGAACACATCTGAAGAATGAAGTAGATATAACCAATCCTCTTGATTAGCCACAGAATATTTCTCTCAGGGTATTCATTATAAAATGTACTTTGGCAGGTCCCTCCAGCATTCCATGAGCTGGAGGAAGACCTGAGGCTAGTATAGGGGTAGGGGAGCAGAAGGGCAAGCATCTCACTGCAGTTGCCCAGAGACTGGACCTATGAGCCCACTCTGAGGCTTCTGCATCTACTTTGCCCAGGTTGTGCCCTTACCTGGAATGTCCAAGTACCCTTCACTTTACTAAAGGTAAAGTGAGCTTTAGAGCTCAGCCCAGGGACCATCTCCTTCTAGGAAGGCTTCCTTTACTTCCCTTCCCCACAGTGATTTACATTTTCTAGTATGTCTGCGTATTACCACGACTAAGTTTAACTCACTGTATTATAATTACCTATTCGTGTCTCTGTCTTCCTCACGCTCTGAGGGATATTTTGACCAGAGGCACTGGTTCTATTCAGATACATAGACGTGGATATGTGTCATTCATTCTCTAAATATATCTTGCATGCCTACTAGTGGAACTAAATGCCCTGTTCTAATATCTGCAGGAAAACATACAAAAATGGTTCTGTCCACCAAGGCCATGGTCACCCTACCATTAAGTATAGGTACCTATTTATCCCAAGTTGAAGCTCTCTGAATGCAGTAGGGTGCCATCACATTTTGGAACTTTCTGAATTTCCACCAGGTAATAGTTTATGCAAATGGACCCCTAAGAATCCAACAGTCTGGTCAAAACCAAAAAGCCCTACTATGCAACAGTCAATACATTTTTGTCTCCCAAAATGGATACACTGTTGGATATTTTCATTTGCTGGACGATATTTGAGAGTTATCCAGAGAAAGTCCTAAAAGGTACTATTTCTCCTCTTCTTGTATGTTATTCCTGGGTCACTGAACTGTAAAATTAGGCAACTGTACCATGCCAGGACTATAGCAGGACACTCGGGACATGAGGATACCATAATTATCACTACAGATCATCTACTTTCCCAGCTATCTGAGATATTTACACCTTAAGTAAAGCTCATGGAAATGTCTTCAAGGCCTGCACTCTCCTCCCAGATCCAATATATTCTCTATACCATCTCCTGGGCCATAGGCATCAACAGGAACAGAGCAGAAAATGTACTTGACCTCAGAAGCAGATCACCTGGAAGCACTAGGGGAGGGTAAAGGGCTAAGCCTATGTAGAAACACAAAGAAAGCAATCAGTAAGAAAATGAAAGCCCTGGAACAGCCTTCAACCTAAACTGAAGAGAATATTAAAAGTATTTCAGAAAACTTTAGGAGCGTAATAAGAGAACAATTATGGGTATTTCCTTTGAAACAACGCCTATATGCAAAATTCACCATCCAGACTTAATCTCTACCTTTTAGAGATATAGTACATGGATGTGGGGTTAACATAGGAAACAGATGCAAACAGAAAATGTGCAAAAGCTCAACTGCTTTTTCATAATCAGAAACATAGACCTAGAGCTCAGGAAAAGATGTGCTCTCAACACTTTTATACTTAGTTCTGACCCTCCTATAAAAGTAGGTTCAGAGAACAGTCTTGAAGTGAAACTCAAGAACTGAGGGGCAAAGGGGTAGGAGGAGAAGGAGAGAATTAGGGAAGGGTAGCTACTCCTTCTGCACTGAAAAGTCTGACTGCCCGTCTCAGCTCCAGTTCTGAAATCTTCCATATTGACACTGAATGATGTGTCATCACAATAGAAAGGATGATATGCTTCAAATCTTTAGAAAACAAAACTTATACATTTATATATTCTCATATATAGTCTTCTAGCTGCATTAGTTCTCTAAGTAGGGATACCAAGTTAGAAGTTACGGCGTAATATGCAAGTGGCTTAGTGACAAACGTAGCCTGCTATGTCAAAATTGCTTAGTAGCTACACAGATTGTAGATGATAATTTATGAAAGAAATTCTAATTCAACTGACTAGTGCAGTTAAGCGTCAAAGGACAGCAAAATATATGTTGAAATTTCCACGTACATGTTTTACAAAGGAACAACTCTAAAGTATAATTATAAAAAACACATGTTATACTAATTTCATCATTTTAGCATCAGAGTCACTAATATACACAAGAGCTTTGTTTTTCCACAAAGAACTTTGTCACAGACAGCCCTATCATTTTCCAACTTAAAATCTTACATGGCAATAAATTACTCCAAGGTATTTACAAGCTTAATTTAAAGCACTAGAACCCACACAATCAAGTTATTAATAAATGACAAGTTGGGAGTTTCCACTTACGTAGATATATTGTTGAAGCTGAGAAACAGACGTTGGAGGCAGGGCAAATTATCCACATCTCTCTAGAAGGAAACAGAAAGTAAAAATTTACCAGCTGAAAGAAGAATATTAAAAAATGTCTTCTCGCTCAGCTGTTGAAATATATAGTCATTTCTATTTACTGCAACCTTGCTAGACCACTGATTTCTACCGGAGATGGAGCTCCATTCTTCTACCCTGCAGATTAAATGGGAGGGTTTCAGTACATCCGCAGAACAAGCTGCACCACTCACAAGGTAAAAAGCACTGGAGGGAATAGAGGGAGATGCTGCTGCTGCTATAGCCTCCTCAAGCATGCTTTTGGGAAAGGAGCCAACATGCTACTTCAGCATTTCAACTGCAGCACAAATACAGTACGACCAAACATTTGTTAAACCTCACTTCTAAAAAGAAGCTGCTCAAATGCTTTAAATTTTAAATTTATGCAATCAGCTTTCCAAACAGTACTGAGAATTTCAAAGCTATTTACCTCTCTATCCTCAAACCCACAGAAATATACCACTCAGTTACAAATGAACCAGTACACTGACAATTCCCCTGTAACACTAAAAGTAGATCACAATAAGTGACAACGGAGGGCATCGTTAAGGACAAATTCCAATCTAAGCAAGAATCAGAGACTCTTACATCTGGAAATCTATGCTGTTCTGTTTAGGTGCAGCACCCCTGAGCAAAACACTGCTGTTTAAACATAGTTACCTTTAGCAAATATTGAAATGTTTGGGCCCAAATGATTTTTTACTAATTTTAGTAAGCAAAAAGACACAAACCTTCTGAAAAGTATGACATATTCTGGAATACCAGAATCTTGAGAGGAAGCTTAGTAATTACCTGTATTATTCACATGAGAAAAAGTAAACAGTTGAGGCTGTCACAGGGGCAGCGTGGGAGAGGGGTGGAAAGGTGACCCAGGACACATACTGTCATACATACAGAAGCCAAGAAAGGACAAGATTCCAGTTATCCTGACTTCCAATGCTCTGCTCTTTAAAATAACTACACACAGTGCTACTTTCATATTAAATGTTTTTCATTTCTAAGGGCAATATTGTTTAAAATAATTCCTAGTTATATGAGACTGAATGATGCTAATAAAAGTATGTACATTTTAAATATTATTGTGACCAATATTTAAACCCAAACAAAACTTGATTTACCGTTTGCATAAGTCATCATCTTTTTTCCTCCCTCCTTTTCTTCCTCCCTTTTAAAACTACCATTATTCCCAAGACCCATTAAAAATTCAGGCAATTCATTAAAATTACAGACAAGATCAGCTTTTCCAAAAACAGTTCATTTATTTATTTTTAAAAGCTTGTTATACCAAGAAAACATAAAAGTGATAGAATTGTGGCAGAGCCACGTCTCACTGATTTTTGAGAGGACGTAGGAGAAATGAATCTGGCTTAAGACATTCTCCCACATAGCTTCCCTTGTGTACCATTCTTCAACCTTCTCTCAACCCCTTAGACCCTAATCCATGTAAAAGGAATACAACTACCAGTGATCAAAAACACTGGCTATGTATACCATTCACTTGGCATTACCATTCTCAGGCCCACCCCTGAAAAGCCTGTTCCACAGATGTGAGTTAGTGATTTTGAGAGTTTTTCAACCATGGTCAAAGAATAAGTCTTCAGAAAACAGTAAGACAATCAAATTTGCCTCACTGGGTGATAGGCTCTATATATTGGCAAACTTCTTGAATCATCTCCACCAGCTACCTGTCTCTGATATTCCCAGAGTAAGAGTAGAGTGGGGGAGGGGAGGAGAGCTGGATTACCTCTTTCTGCTCCAGGGCCCTAATTTCCAAAGGAAAGGGTAGCTTGCTTCCTATCTGGTCTCTAGAAGCTTAGAGTCACAGCCAGATTGAAAGCCTTCTCTGTTTGAGGAATCCCTCTTCTCCTAAATTCTTCCTGGAGCCTACGTGAGATACTTCTGGGCATAAACATTGTTTGCTGACATCTAACTGGTTGAAACTGAGAAGCAGTAGTCAGAATCTCCTTTGAATCAAGGCACCTTAAAAAAAAATACACTTGTCTCTTTGAGCCCCAGCCTACCACCTTCAAAGACTACAGACACACAGATGCCTTTCAAGACATAATATTTTTGCTATTAAAATATAAACTCAAATTACATCAGGTATAAATTGTGAGAAAAGGGTTTCTAAGTTTATTTGATTATAGTGTTTTGTACTTATCTTCATTTAAGAAACAAAATTCTACCATAAGTTTTTATCAAATTTTCAAAATTATTAACTCTCATTACCTGATACAGCTATAAAAAATATTCACAAGTTGAAAAACTAAAAATCAGAATTCAACTACACATACCCCAAAACCAGTTTAGTAGATAGCCTTTCCGGAACTTTAAAAAGCAAAATAATTACCCACAGTAATTTTTGTTGTTCCAAATTTCATTCCTATAAGAAAACTGTAACTGTAATTTTTCTAGCAATTCTAAGATATACTTTGTAAGGAATTTCTAGCATTACAATAGACAAAAAGAAAACATCCTATTTATCGTATCAATTATCTATGCATGAGTTATTTACAGAAAAAAAAAAGATTGCTGAAAGCTACCAGAAGATGGTTGCTCTGATATGAGAGTAAACCAAAGATGTAGAAACATAAGATCCAGGAATTTGATTCACTATTGGAGGGAGGCAAGAGAAATCCAAGGATGTCATCTCCATAGAAGGCCTAAGGGCAACCAGTCTACATGAGAGAGAGGACAGAGGGCTGCAGAAGGGGTATCTTTGAAGAGAGAAAATGAAACATAGATTACTTGAGATCTTTGCCAATACAGAGAAGAATTTTAGAGTTCTCTTGGGGAGTTTGGACATAATTAGTGGTACTTAAATAGAACCTTCAATTAATGGGAGAAGTGAGACAGTTATTAATGCCAGAGAAAACAAAAATTTAACATAATGGTCCAACATTCACTTTGAAAAGCTCATCTTGCTGTGCCAGACAATCCTAATCTATTATATCATAGATTCATCAATCTGAAGCCACTGCACTGAAAGACCCACCTTAAACCAGACCCCCAAGAAATCTCAAAAATAAATATCTTGCCTTAGCCCTTAAAGACATGACTAAGACTATGTCAGGGAAATGTGCTCTTCTTGCCAATAAGTAATAACCTCAGTTTTTCCTTATCAGCAGGTTATTCTGGTGCCACTTTGGGGAAGCCAGCACTCAACAATCTGCTTACCAAAAATATATAAAATTATTTTGGAATAATGGGGAAAGGAGAAATAAGGGGTTAAAGATAATTTAAGAAAGCTAAATCCTCATAACTGAGAAAAACTCAGCACATTTATTTCACTGTCAAGTGTCAAACACTACCAGAAATTCTTTTCTGGAGGTAACTATTTCACAGGCAGTGAAACTATTGCAAAGAGGCAATAACATACCTAAGATAAGAAAAAGAAGATGAAATAAAATATTTACATATAGGGGAATATTTACAGCTCCTCTGTTAACCTTCTCTTAGTGTCAAATTTATTATATTTAACAAAACACGATTCCAGAATCACATTCAAAATATGTTTTAAAGTAAGACTCAAAACCATTTTATATATTTAAAGAATATAATCCTTTAAAAATACCTTAAAAATTACTTACTACAAGATTATGAGAGGATTATAATTCTTTATTTTTCAAAAGAATAATGACCTGCTGTTTTAGAAACATGCTGGTCCTACTCAACTCAGAGAGTTTTCCATATTCCTAAACTTCACAAAAGAACTAAATGATTCAGCAATCTGACTGTGTGTAGAACATCTATTACTGGAGCTATTTTTAGAGCAGCCTCCTGCAGAGGAATAAGGAAGAAGGGTGAAGAGATAGAGGCTTTGGCATGCATCAAGGAGCACAAAGATGACTATAATAAAATCACGGCTACTCTCATTTTGTTATCTATTCTGTTATACAAAAAAGAGTTAAAATATGTATGGGTAATTATGTTAATTTTGAGAAGTAAAAACAGATTTATTAACAAAGCACTGAATAAGTTTGAAAAAAAACAAAGAAACAAGTATTCTTTTCTATAAAAAGCTTTATAAAATTAATTCCAAAATAACTACTTGCTATAGCCATCACTTTGTAACACAGACACATATTATATGAGGAATAATATGTGTAAACCGTCATATCAACAACTCATCATACTTTTATTTGCCATGAAAAAAGTCCGTTATCTGCCTCTATTATCCAAAGGCATTAATATGTGTATCTACTTTTTATATTTATTTACTACTCATTACATGACAATAGATATCAGTCAGTATAGCTGCAAGCTACTCTTTCAGTCTGATTTTCTTCTATACACTGCTGTAATTCCCCCCAAATAAAAAGGAACTAAAAACCAGATTAATAAACACGCACTGATGCTCTGACTACGAGATTTCCAGTCTTTATAATCTAAGAGAGCTAGATATAACAGCTATGAGGAAAAATAGAAAAAGTCTCGATTTCACAATCATAGGCCTTTCCACATCTGAATTTGTAGTTCAAATTTACATCACATGCATGATCTAACAAGACTCCTCATAAAAAGGGTCCCCAGCATTCTTGCCCCCACCACTCCTGGCAAAACTCACTGGAAAGCCACAAACTCAATTCAGATTTTACGGCATTTGGACAATCCCAAATGATCAAGTTATGGGAAAAAATTACTGTGAGCAAGAGTAAGCATAAATTTTAGGCAACAAATGTAGAATTACCAAAAACTTAAGAAAACATAATAACCTGATAAAGACTAATGGAATATCTATGTTTAAAATTATTAGAGAAATAAAATGAATCAAAACATGAGGAAAAAAAGATGCTATAAATAAAGGTATCTGGGCATTTTTTTTTTTTTAAATCCATGCAGAACTTCTAGAAAAAAAAATTATGGTCATTATTAAAAACTCATGGATGGACTGAAAATCAGATTAGACAAAACTGAGGAGAAAGTTAGTGAACTGAAAGATAGCATTAAAGAAGTAAAAATCATGCAGAAATGTAGCAGAGAAAAATAAGAATGATGGAAATTTTAAGAAACAAAACTAGAACAAGAAGGTCTATACCATGTCTAGCAGGTTTGTAAGAAGTAGAAAAAGAGAAAGTGGGAGAAGGCTCAAAATGTTCCCATAATTAGTGAAAGAAATGAATCTGCAGATTCATAAAACACAAATATTAGGTATGCTAATAAAATTACCATATTTAATCAAATCTAAGATACCATCTCACAATTATTTTATGTAACACCTGGTGAAAATAAACTTATGATTAACCAATAATAAAATATCACTTTGAATTTTTATTTCATTATTACTGAAAGAGCTCTTTTAGATTTACTTAACCGTACTTCTAACCAAATATTCTTATTCACACATAAAATCTAAGCAAATTAAATTCATTAAATTAATGATCTCCCCAAATATCTCCATGTATTATAAAGCTAGAGTTATTAGACAGTATAGTCTTGGCATAATGGTAGACAAATAGATGTAACAGAATAGAAGGTTCAGAAAAAGACTCATTTGATTATAACTCAATTTTGAAAAAGAAACCAATTTAATTCAATGGGGAAAGCAAGGTCTTTTGAATAAAAGGCAATGGAGCAAATAGACATCCCTATTTGGGAAAAATGAATCATGACTTCTACATCTCACACCATACACAAAATTTAATTAAAGGTGGATGACAGACATAAAATGAAGGTAAAACTATAAGCCTTCTGGAAAAAAACAGAGAACATATTTATGATATTGGGATAAGCAAAGACTTTCTAGACAAGACAAAAAAGGCACTAATAATAAAAGAAAACAAATTGATAAATTGTACGTCACTAAAATTTAAAGCTTTTACATATCAAAAACATTGTTAAGAAAGCAAAAAGGAAGCCATGCAGAAAATACATTCAATACATATATGAAACAAAGGACTGAATCTAGAATAAAGATCCACCACACTCAAGGATAAAAAGATAACCCATTTTTTTTAAATGGGCAAAAGACTTGAACTGATACTTCACAAAGGGATATGCCAGGATGGCCAATAAGTAATTGGAGAGATGCTCAGTATCATTAGTCACTAAGTAATTGCAAATTAAAACTACAATGAAAATCATAGTATCACTAAACTTAGAAAGACTGTCAATGTCAAATGTTGGCAAGGATGTGGAGCAATTAGAATTCTCACTTACTGCTGGTGGGAGTGTAAAATGGTATAATCACTTTATAAAACTGTTTAGCAGTTTCTAATAAATTTAGACACCCAGCTACCTCATGGCTCAGTAATGATACACCTACATATTTATGTAAGAGAAATAAGAGTATATGTCCACCAAAGTAAATATATAAATAAAAGACCACAAGAATATTCATAGCAGCTTTATTTGTTAGAGCCAAAAATTGGAAATACCGGGGCTTCCCTGGTGGCGCAGTGGTTGGGATTCCGCCTGCCGATGCAGGGGGTTCGTGCCCCAGTCCGGGAAAATCCCACATGCTGCGGAGCGGCTGGGCCCGTGAGCCACGGCCGCTGGTCCTGCGCGTTAGGAGCCTGTGCTCCGCAACGGGAGAGGCCACAACAGTGAGAGGCCCGCGTACCGCAAAAAAAAAAGGAGTGTGCATTCTTTATAAGAAAAAGGCTGGGGCTTCCCTGGTGGCGCAGTGGTTGAGAGTCCGCCTGCCGATGCAGGGGACGCAGGTTCGTGCCCCGGTCCGGGAAGATCCCACGTGCCGCGGAGCGGCTGGGCCCGTGAGCCATGGCCGCTGAGCCTGCGCGTCCGGAGCCTGTGCTCCACAGCGCGAGAGGCCACAGCAGTGAGAGGCCCGCGTAACGCAAAAAAAAAAAAAAAAAGAAAAAGGCTGAAAGTTAAAGAACACTTAATACGATTCACTGAGAAGAACTCAACAACACTACTGTTAATATTCCTGCCAAAAGTACATAACATGAATCTAATCATTAGGAAACAATTAGACAAGTCCAAACTGAGTAAAATTCTACAAAATAATAAACTGATATTCTTCAAAAATGTCAATGTCAGGAAATACAAAGAAAGACTCAGGTACCATCCCAGATTAAAAACGACTAGGGAAGGCTTTCCCGGTGGCGCAGTGGTTGAGAGTCCGCCTGCCGATGCAGGAGACACAGGTTCGTGCCCCGGTCCGGGAAGATCCCACATGCCGCGGTGGCTGGGCCCATGAGCCATGGCCGCTGAGCCTGCGCGTCCGGAGCCTGTGCTCCGCAACGGGAAAAGCCACAACGGTGAGAGGCCTGAGTACCGCAAAAAAAAAAAAAAAAAAAAAAAAAAAAAAAAAAAAAAAACCCCGAAAGCAATTATGATCTTGGATTTTCTCTTGCTATAAAGGACACTACTGAGATAATTGGGAAAATCTGAATGGGAACTATAGATTAGATATTAGCATCAGATCAATGTTAACTTCTTGATTTTGATAATTATAATATGGTTATGCAAAAGAATTCCTTGCTTTTAGGAAATACACACTAAAGTATATGAAAATAAAGAAGCATTATGTCTACAACTTTTAAATGGTTCAGAAAAAATATATATATATATTTTATACATATATATTTATATGTATAAAATATATACATAGAGAAAGAGATTGGTAGCTATAAAGAGAAGGGAAGAAAGAGAATGATCAAGAGAGAGGATAAAGCAAATGTCCTAAAATGTTATCATTTAAGGACCCTGAGTGAAGGGTACTGGGAATTCTTTATACTATTGGTGCAGCAGTTTCTGAAATTATGCCAAAATTTTAAATTTTAAAAAGGTTAAGGGATCAAAACCATATACCAGGAAAAAAAAAACCAAGAGAAAGCTGATATTAACATTAGACTAAATAAATGTTAAGGCAAGAAGTATTGTTAGCTTCATGATATATACTACATACTTAGAACGGTGCTTGGCATGTATCCCACACTGATAAAATACTTCCAAAATGAAGGAGTTAGTAATAAAGGCAGTTAATACATAATTATAAAAGAAACAATTTACCAGGAGGATACATCAATTTAAATCTTGTAAGCACCTAGAAACATAGCTTTCAATACTGACCACATACTAGGCAAATATACTGATAGTAAGTATTGACTATAAATAGTAACTGCACACTAGGCAATAAAGCAAACCTTAACAAACCAATTACATATAATCAACATTCACTGGCCACAATGCAATTAAATTAGAAAAGAATGACATAAAAAGAGTAATAAATCCATACATATCAAAAAGTTTAAATACACTTTTAAATATGCACTTGGATCAAAGAAGAAATAATGGAACTTAGAAAATATTTAGAACTAAATAATAATAAAAATACTAAATTTCAAAACTTCTTTGAAGAAGCTGAAGTGGCAGTTAGAGGGAAATGTATAGCCTTATATGCTTACATCAAAAAATAAAAAAGACTGAAAACCAAT
Organism: Lipotes vexillifer; assembly: GCF_000442215.2. Classification (NCBI taxonomy): domain Eukaryota; kingdom Metazoa; phylum Chordata; class Mammalia; order Artiodactyla; family Lipotidae; genus Lipotes; species Lipotes vexillifer. The sequence continues at coordinate 1,301,966 of NW_006795663.1, forward strand.
GTATCAAATACCTAACACAAAACTTTAGAGAGAAAAATTTTTAAATAGAGGAAATAAGAAAGATAAGAACAAAAGTCAATAAAATACTATTTTTAAAAGCTGTAAGAGGGGTTCAAGAAAGCTAAAAGCTGGTTCTTTGAAACTACTAGTAAGATAAACAAACCCCAGACAATACCGATCAAGAAAAAAGAAAGTATAAATAAGCATTATTAGAAGTGACAAGAGGAACAAGACTATAGATAGAGCAGCCAAAAAATAAAATAAAAAAGAATTTAGATGAAAGGAAACTACAACGTATCAAAACTGATGTCCACTATTACACTGAGTCAACAGTTTAAAACTATGCAGACTATTTTACAAGAAAAATTCTACCAAAATATTCAAGGAAGAGATCATCTTTATCTCATATAAGCTGAGATTTATACCAAATAGGAAATCAAAATAGGGAATCACAGAATATTAAAATAGGAAGCACTCTTCAACTTATTTTATGAGGCTAGTATGACCTTGATAGCAGAAAAGAACAATAAAAAGAAATTACAGGCCAATATCATTTATTAACATAGTTGTGAATATTGTGAACCAAATATTAGCAAACAAAAAAGGAATGTGTATGATATATAGGCCATAACATACATAACAACCCAAAATGCTAGAATGACTTATCATTACAAAAATCTTATAATAAAATTTTCAAAATTAAGATTAAAGAAGAATCCATATGATCAGTCTAAGGATTGTAGAAAAATTATTGAATAAAATCCAACAACCATTCATAATATAAACTCTAAGCAAACTAAAAATAGAGGATAATTTCTTCAGACTGATAAATGGCATTTAGCAAACATAGACAGTGATGCATTTCCTTTAAAATCAGGAATAAGGCAAGGATGACCACCTTTGTTTCTTTATGCAACTTTGTACTAGAGGTTAAATCAAACTTCAGTCTAGCTCAGTCAAATAAGTACAAACAAAATATATAATGATTAAAGAAAAACTATCATTGCTCGAAAAAAATTATAATTGTCTAACCAGAAAATCTAAGGTAATCTACAGACACATTATTAGAATTGTTAAGTGTCTGAGCAAGGTTTCTGGATTTAAGGTCAATGAACCAAAATCAACCGTGGTTCCATATACTAATAACAGTAAGAAATCTATTTCTGACCAAAAAAATTTACAATGACAACAAAAAAGTATAAGATATATGGAAGATATCTAACAAAAAACAAGTGATCTATGGAGAAAAGCATAAAAATCATCAAATGAGACATATGAATTGAGAAATGTGCTCTAGTCATAATATGCCATTCATACCATGTTCACATTATGATACTGAGCCTGCAATGTCATAAAAACGTCATAAAAACGTCAGCTGTCTTCAATTTAAAAGATAGTCCAAACAGACCAGTAGAGTTATTTGTGAAACTTAACATGCTATTTTTAGAGTGTATACAGAAAAAGAAAAGACCAAGATAATTTTTTTTAAAAGGAAGGAAGGCTGGGAAAGGAAGGAAAGGGAAAGGAAGTTTGGGGACCTCATTCTACTAGCTCTTAGAACATAATAGAAAGTTATAGTTATTACGACAGTGTTATATTGGAACGTGGATAGAGACCAAATAAACAGACCACAGAGGCCAGGCACAGACCCATGCATGTGTGGATATTTAATTTGCTAAAGGAAGATACCACCAAGAGGAGAGGGAAGAACAAAAAGAATTCACTTTTCAATAAAACGTGCTGGGACCAATTGGTAATCCATGAGGAAAAAAAAAAAGAAATTGGATTTCAACTGCACATCACAAGCAAAAGTCAATTCCAAATAGATGAAACACCTCTATGTGAAGAATAACTTTAAAACTCTTGTTAGACAACACAGAAAAATATCTTTATGTCCTCAGCCCATAAGAAAGGATTTTTCAAACAAAAAGAAGAAACAATAAAGGAAACTATTGATGATTTTTACTTCTGTTTCTCAAAAGACAGCAGAAACAAAAAATACTACAGATCAATACGAAGAAGAAAAAAAATGTTATTACAGTGGGCAAAGGATAAGGCTATTTGCAGAAGACGCAATCTCAATATCAAAAATGAAAAAAAGATGAAAGGCATTCAATCTCACTGGAAATTAAAATTAAAATCTCAATATAATATATACAATTTCATAGTTACAAGACTGGCAGAAATGAAAAGGTCTGACAACATCAAGTGTCACTAAGGTTGTGAGGTTAAAGGAACCCTCGGGTAATGCTGATGGGAATGTAATTTGGTACAACCACTTTGAGAAAAACGTGGTACTAGCTGATAAAATGAAATGATGTGCATAATCTTGGCACCCAGCAATGCTTCTCCCAAGTATCCACCACTGAGCATTATTTTTCAAATGCAGGTTGCAACCAATTTTTCATTCATCAAGAAATCAATTCAGTAGATTGAGACTAACTTATTTTGAGACCAACATTTTTTAATGAGATAGAATAGACTAGGATATACCAGAATGGATTGCAGTAAGGGTAGGTATAGTCATGAAATGACTTGTTTCCATTATTTATAATGTACTCATATAAATATGTATTTAATTACCGGGTTTCAATGTAAATTTTATTTATTACCATAGATTATGGCTAAAAATTGTCTGAAAGCCACTGTCCTGGAGAAATTGTTATAATTATGCACAAAAAGACATGTACAAAAATGTTATTTCTTCTTAACGACAAAAAATTAGAAATAATATTAATGTCCATAAAGAGAAGAATAAATAGTTACAATCACACAGTGGGATACTATATAACAATGGAAATTAGTGAACTGGAGCTACAGGTATCAACATAGATAAATCTTAAAGCATAATAAAAGTAACTTACAGAAGATATGTACAGTTTGATGATATCATTTACAGAACACTTAAAAGCATGCAAAATAATTACTTCATTGTTTAGGGGTATATATATGGGATTGTTTAGGGATATATACAGGAAAAGGAAAAAAACATGCATAGGAATAAACACCAAATTCATAACTGTGGTTACCTCTGCAAAGGAGGGAGGGAATATGTTGGAGGAGGGTTACATAGTAGGCCTCAACTATATTTAAAAGGTTTTTATTTATTAAGTTCATTGGTGGACATACAAATGTTTGTAATATTATTTCCTATTCTTTGGGAATGTCTGAAATGTTTCATAGTTTTTTAAAAGGGAAAGATACCATATAAACTTAAAAGATATTTGGTTAGAAATTTATAGTTTCCAAGAAAAAGATCAGTGAATTTAATAAAATAAACAATGACTTTTCTATATCGAAAATACCAGTGAAGCAGGTTTCTGATAAGATGGTAAAGTAAGTAATGCCTTTGTTTCATCTCCTTCCCAAGGTTCAATGGGTGAAATAAACAAAAATTACACAAAATGAGTGAAAGCATGGAAATGATAAAAACAAAAGAGCTATTAATAGATCAACATTTGTGATGAATTTCAGGAAGGTGGAAAGCAGATAGGATCTTATTGGAGATAACCCTGAACAGAGAAAACTGCGGCTCAGAACTGGCAGGAGAGATGCTGCACTGCAAATGCAGTAATTCCTTCCAAAAGAATGCCATCTTCCACGCTCAGAGTCAGTACATACAAAGAACAGGCATGGACTATGGGTAACTGTGGCTAATCAAGTAGATGTGTTATTAAAGATCTGTCTACTCAACAGCCATTCCTGGAACACCAGCCAATCCACCCCATCCCCAGCCCACTCCCAACCCTGCCATGCACACACGCAACTGGGTACAGAGCAGCTGGCTGAAGAAAACCTCAGCTAGAGCCTCAGGATCTGTTCTCTAACAAAACAGTATCAAGGAAGGATGGACAGCATGGGTATTTCATCTATGGAGATGGTTAATAACTGCTACAGTAGAACCAGAGGGGGAAAAGGAATGGCGATTGCAGCTGGCACAAAAGTTACTGAAGTCCTTCTTACCCACACCCACACACATACACAAAGTAGTTTTTCTTATTTTGGCAGTTACACAGTGAGGCTGCCTATTCCCTTCCACTCACGCTAAAGGGAAGTCTGCCAATGTGTGGGATTCAACAACTTACACAAATCTAGTGATCATTCTAGGGAGAGATTTTATGGTTAAAAAGACCTATTCAGCTGCACAGGAGAGCCAGCCACTCCTTAACATAGTCCTTCATTTAAGGATTACCAGCTATTGAGGAAAATCAAAACCATAAGAGAAAAAAAAGCAAAAAGAATTAGTATGATAACTGACCCTGAAAAAAAGAAGAGACAGTTAAAAAAAAAAAAAAAAGAATCCTCAGATTGAAAAGTCTGTTGGCTCTTTTAGGAAAAGGATGCTTCAAAAAAGAAAGAGGGCTTCCCTGGTGGTGCAGTGATTGAGAGTCCTCCTGCCGATGCAGGGGACACGGGTTCATGCCCCGGTCCGGGAGGATCCCACATGCCACGGAGCGGCTGGGCCCATGAGCCATGGCCGCTGAGCCTGCGCGTCCGGAACCTGTGCTCCGCAACAGGAGAGGCCACAACAGTGAGACGCCCGCGTACCGCAAAAAAAAAAAAAAAGAAAAAAGAAATAGAGCTGGAAAAGTTTCTGATCTTTTCTTACACATATATTAACAATATCTAATCAATTAATATGCATGATACTTATTATCATGATAATTATACCATATGCATAATACTTAATAAATCTTTTTCACTTTTTGAAATTAAGACAATTTCCTTTTCCATAAGATGGAAATCTTATGCTGCCTAATCTATAAACAGTAATGATCAGACATAATACTCAATAGAAAATTCAGTAAGCAAATTCCTGGATGTGTATTATACATTTTCCAAATGAAAGACAAAACATAGACAGGAATATGCTAAGGCCAATAGATTTCTGTACTCCACTCTACCAAAGCTTTTTGGATTCTTACCATACCCAATGTCCCTAGGACAGATTAAGTCCAGTCTGAATAGTTCTAGAGACAGCAATGTAACAGATTAATATGGGTGTCTTTTAAAATAAACAAGCCATTTCCAATATTTAAATCCAATCTGGGGAAAGAGCTGGCAGAATTTAGAGGTTCTGGGATAAATCCATGTCCTAGAGAAGGTTCTGAAATTATCCCAACCTCCTAGAAGATATGAGCATTACTTGGCTCAGACTTTATGGGAAAATTTCAAAATGAAACCAATCTGTAAAATGAGGCCTAGAGATAAGGCATCATCTGTCTCCCAGCTTTTTCCAGTGTACCACTTACAGTACATTTAACTATTTACTAAGGAACTCAATGTCCTGAAAAAGTTAAGAATCAGATTTTACCTTTAAAAGTGCTTAAATGATACCCAAAGAAAACGTGATGTAGTTTTTCTATTGCATGTAAACAAAGGAAACTTGTTAAAAGAACAAATGTTTTTATAACTCCTCAGATGTCTTCTCGGCCTGTATCATGTCATACAGCTCAAAGTCGTAATTCTAGAGCTCTTCATATATGCACAAGTTCAAGATACCTGATCATCAAGCTGTTATTTAGTTGCTAAACTTGAATAAAACTATAAATCTAATGAAGTTCATCCTCAGAGTTCCAGAGTAGCCTTTCTATAGTTTTGTCCCCACAATGCCAACTCTTCCTCCTCCTCACATGCCAGCTTTCTACCATATTTATAAATTTTTTCAGAGCCAGCAAGCCAAAAAGGACTCTAGAGATGATCTAGCCCTATGTCCTCATTTTGAAGTAATCTGAGGCTTACAGAGTTAAAGTGATTTACCCAAGGTCACAAAGATAATGAGAACTGAAGCAGACCTGCACTTGGCCTCTCATATCCTATGTAACAATGCTCTTTCCATCATACCAAGCTGCCTTTGAAAAACTGCAAAGAATATGATATTTATGCATTTCTTCAAAGCCCTCAACCACTCCTCTCTGTGCCTTTTCCCTCTCGGTGCAACAAGTTATCAACTTTCAGTCAACAATAACCTTCTTTCTTACTAATTCTATTCCTATAACAACACAGGAAAGGATTCAGTATTCATTTACCACTAGTTGATTCATTTACTGATAACACTCGTGCTCCTAATTTTACATTTATCTTTGAGAATGGAAAACACCACAACACTTCCCAAATCAAAATATTATAAAGCTTAACAATTATATCCGCAATTTAAATTCAGAAAAAAACTAAATTACTTCAGATTCTTACTTTGCAGAAAGCAATGCTATAACATTTATTTCATTCCCTTAAAAGAAAAGCCAGAAATCACATATTGATTCCATTTTAATACTCACCACAAAAGTGATTTGATTGTGTCGCAGGTTAAGCTCAGTTAGTGAATCCAGCCCATTAAGATTATCAACATGACTTAAAAGGTTCCTGGCAAGATTTAAAACTCTCAAATCACACAAATGATTGACATTTTCAATTTTGGTAATCTGTTAAAAAATGAGGAAGGGATGATTAGCAGGCATAAATCTCAGGTGTGCATGTTATAAAAATAAAAGACATAGTCATTGAATTCAGTGACAAGTTTATATGAGGACATTTCAAAATCTATTTCCAGTTTCCTCTGTTGTAGATATTATGAAGTTACTTAACTTGTGAAGATTAACTAACAGAACATTATTTTATAATTTGACCATGGTAAGTATATTTTATCAAATAATCAGTAAGTCCATTGTTTGGGCATCTCTAAGCGCCCAATACTGTGCCAGGTCCCATGAAGGTAAAGAGAAATATACGTACTAGCTGTGAAATAAACTGTGAGCCCAAGGCATAAGCTCACAATGTTTTGATCAAACAAGACTACCTTTTGAGAGAAAAGGCAAGGAAAAGGAATGATACCAAGTTTCCCTTGTTAATTCTCCATTTATACTGCAGGATCCTGAGAGCAATCAAGAGTCTGAATGGAAAAGATTCAAGGAACTAGGATCCCCAGTAGAGGGTGAGGATAGATATTCCTTATTAGTGAAACTGCTTAAGAGAGGAGACAGATAATGTTTAGGCAGGGTACAATATGGTGGACTTGAATTATGGCATATACACATGCACATAAGTACTGAACTGCAGCAGAGGAATTTGAGTTGCACAAGTAAGGATAAGTTAAAGGGTATAGCCCATGAAATGATGAGAGCTCAACATGATTTTCAGCCCCACTACTGTAATACAACAAGCGTAGCAAAACAGGATGAGTTTCTACATGCCCCAGAAATAGGGCTTCTTGCAGAGGGCTTCAACCTTTTAATGTAATGTACTTAAGTAACAATGAGTTATACACAACACTTTTCTTCTGAACATTAAAACAAATTTCACAATCACTGAAGATTAATTTTCTCATCTGTATTGCCATCACAATATTATTTGAAATTTTCTATTTAACACTTCAAAGCAGATATTGGCTAAAATAGCCTTTTTTTAAGATTTATAATCCAGTTTTCTATGATATTGTTTGGACCTTCTCTTATATTTGAGAAATACCGTCTAGATTTCACCTACATTCAAGAGGAGAAACCTAAGTATATTTATCACAAATTCAATATTATATAAAGATAATATATGATCATGCTTTAAAATTTGTCCTGAGATTTTTGGTGTAACTAATGTAAAATGAAAATAAAATCTGTAAAAGAAGAAACAAGGTTATCAGTATTTGCAGATTACAGAACTGTACAGTAAGACATAGACAAAAACATTTCAAAACTAAACAGGTGATAGAATTTAAAATGTATAGAATCAGCAAAAAGTAAAATAGACACTGTAGAAAATCAATAATAACAGCATAAGCTTGAGAAATTCTACTAAAATACTAAAAATTAGAGATAGGTATATGGAAAAGCAATACGTAAATATATACATAAATTTATACATATACATAAAGCTTTTCTGAACTCAAGAAAGATAAATATACAGAATGAAGGGGTACATAACCTGTATATGGTGTATTCTCCCTTCTGCTAATAATCCTGGGACATTTCTTTTAGAAAACTACCTTTCTCCAATTCCATTTGGTCCTGGTGGGACATATAATTAGAATGCCTACATTTTAGTTTGGTCACTCTGAAAAGAAACGTTGTTAACTCTTATATATAGGTATCAATCTGTAATTTTTAAAAAGTCACTGGGGATATTGTTCAGCTTCTTGGTTTGCAATCAGACAGGTCAGAATTGTGTGCAGCATCTCTGATGGAATAGTCTGCTACTTGTTGCAGCCAGGGACAAAGTCACAGGCATAGAGCAAATGACAGAAATTTCAGAAAAAAGGTGGTGTAGGGTGAGAGCAGCGTTCTTGATCAGTTAATAAATTTCACAGCCAGAAGAAGAGATGATAGGAATGTTCAAAAGCCTAATCTTGGGTCACACTGATAAGAGTCTCAAGGAAGACAGCAGAGCTTTTTAGTATGTCTAGGAAAGCTGGATACTCCAGTCTTATGTATGTGTATACTAGTAACCCAGACTGCTCTATCTGGATAAAGACAACCTTCCTACTCAGCAATAGGAAAGACATCTGCTTCCAGGCAAGCAAACACAGAAAGAGTCAGCTCTCCCTGAAGGAAAAGATGTCACTGAAAGAAAAGATTCTTTCTGAAGCACATTTGTGTCCATGTTAAAGCAAGCATTTACAAGAGAACATTTTCTGGCAGACAAAAAAAAAATCTAGGTCATAAACTGAGAGTCAACCTTTCATATTCCTCTGTATTCTTTACTACTCACATATAATCAATTGTTAAATCTTAATGTTTTTACTTTTTAAATATTTATCCAATCTGCCCCCTTGTTATATCCCTATCGCTACAACTTTAAGTTGCCATCACTTCTCACCAAGATTACTGAACTTTAGTTTATTAGTTTAATAATAAACTAATCGTTTATTATTATCTCAGCTGTTCTCTGTCTCCAGTTTTACCTCCCCTCAACTCTTTACATTCTCCAATCTGTTTCTTGAACACTATCACTATTCCTATCAATGTTTTCACATCCATAAACCAATTATATTTCATTTCACAATGTACATCACGTATCATTTTTATTTCCAATGGAAGTAAATTCAAAACACAAAAAATAGTCACTTAATTTTCTTTTAGTTTTTTAACTACCAGATGCTATTTTTTTAGAGTTGCACATTGTTTCAACTTGAATAGTGTATCTCCTTTTTAGTCACCAAGACTGTCTTTGCTTTGAAATACTCCAAATTTTTGTTTATTGGATTTAAATATTTGAAACAAGGCTCAGATTTTCATTTAACACATAACACAGGTCAGCTAACAAGGTAACAAGGTGACTTGGTCTAATATTTAGACCAAGTGATACATTATCCATTTACCAGTTGCTCTTATAGATCTTGGGTAATGCCCATGAATTCTTAAAGGTATATTATAATATAAAAACCACATAAATGCTTATTTCTCATATATACATTTTAAAATAAACTTAAGAAAAATATTGCTACCATAAAATGTTTCACTTATACTGATGAATGGCATTTAAAATAGTGGGTAACAGAAAGATAAAATAGCAATTCCTTACTATGGCATATAAAGCCTTCCACAGTCTGACCTTAAACCTACCTCTCTTGTCTCATCTCTCACCATCCCTCAACATGTGCTAAATTCTCCAGCAGTAAAACATACTTATCATGTTGTTTTTAGTCTCAGTGCCTTTATATATGATGCTCTCTTACTGACAAGACTCTAATTCTTCTTCCTTTTCCACCACCATCTAACTAACTGGGTAACTTTCCCTCTACTAAAGTGATACTAACCAGCCTGCAGAGCTGGACAATTCCCAGACATCAACACTCCTCCCTCTGAGTGCACACACAGGCAGACATATAGATGGGGCTGGGATGAGATTAGAACCTAGCAGATGTGGCCTATCTAATACATCTATTAAGGTTTTATTAATTATATTAGCTTTTCAACAAAACAATTAGGACTAACAGCTATTAGAAGGCCTAAAGAGATCACACTGAGGTTTACACCTGACCAACTGCAAGTGGGAGATTTGTTCTCAACAGGCAGGGACTCCCAGATCACCCCAACATGTACACTTACCACCCCAGGAGAGGTTTTACCTTCTGCATGAGTATGTAGCTCATGTAGCTATTTATAAATAAGTACTCATATTGCAAAGACTAAAATTTAAATGTAAGAGCAAAGGGTTAAAAAACAGCCAAGATGTTCTGCAAGAGAAGAATAAGGAGAGGAAACATAACAAACCAGACAGAGAAATTAAGACAGACAAATATATGGGTAGACAAAGTAATCAAATGGAATAATGATCCCAGGTTATATAGTAATCAGGGAATTAGAAATCAAAACCATAAGGGACACCACTTTATACCAATTCAATTGGCAAAAATTAAGAAGTCTGAAAATTCCAAATGTTGAAAAGGATGTGAAGCAACAGGATCTATTATGTGTTACTGGTACAATCACTGTGGAAGACAATTTGGCATTAACTTTTAAAGTTACACATTTAAATAACCTGTGACCCATCAGTTTCACTCCTAGATATATACCCTAGAGTACATATGATGTATGGAAGAAACATGTACAAGAATGTTCTTAGAAGTACTATCCTAATAGGAAACAAAACCCAAACAAACAAAAAGGAATCAACCCAAATGTCCATCAATAATAAAACAGAGAAAAAGGTTTCTGTGTAATCAAGCCATGGAACATACAACAATAAAGATAAACTACAGCTATGTAGTCAAAATAGATGAAACTCAGTAACATAATGTTGTATCCAAAAAGCAAACACTGATGACAATATATAGTTTGACACCTTTTTTTAAAATTAAAAGACAATACTACTAAACAATATATTATTTAGACACTTATATATGTGATCAAACCAACTAAAAACACCAATAAAAGAATGATAAATGTGAAATCCAGAATAGTGTTGTCTTGGAATAAAGAAGGAACACTTAAGTAGAAGAAAATCATTAGTAATATTCTAGTTCTTGGGTTGGGGTCAGCTATAAGTTAATAAAAGACTAAATAAGAATCAAAATTGTCAAAACTATAAGAATTCTAAATGTTTTATAAGTTTTATCTGTCACTTAGCACTGAGGAATTACCAAACCTTATATAAATGAGCTTAATACCTTAATACCAAAGCTAATTTCAGTGAATCAGTAAAGTAACTTTGGAAAAATTCAACACAAGTATAATTCTTAAAACTTTCATATGAAATTTCCTAGAGCTTTTTCAAATAAGAAAGAAATGAAAGGGCTTTAACAATACCTGATTTCCATGAAGGTCCAAGACATCTAAGCTTTTTAGATTCTCCAGATTTGAGATTTTCTTGATTCTGAAAATCAGAGTAGTAGAGTAGAAATACAGATGTACCACATCTATTGTAAATCAAAAACTCTAAGGCATAACTCATTTTCATTTATTCTTTCTAGATAGGTAGATAGGCAGGCAGATAGACAGACAGACATAGAAATATAGAGAGAGAGAAATTATATAAAATTATATATTAAAACCTTTTTTTCATTGATTTAATTATAATGTTAAAGATGTAGTCCCATTGGGGAAATGTCCCAAAGTCAGCTTGAAAGTCCTATCCTTAGGAAAGAACAATTCTACTTCTAGGAACTTTAGCACAAGGCACTTATTCAAGGCAATTCCTTTCACCTTAGAATACAGCCTAAATTCCTTACCTCAGTCCTCAAGGCTCTAAACTCTCTGACTACTGACTCTTCCTCCAGCTTATCTCCGACCAAGACTCCAGCGCACCCAGTCACTCTGCTCTAGCCACAGGAGCTTTCTTGCTATCTCTAACTTGACAAATTCTTTTCTGCCTGGGGTGTTTACCCTCGCTGTTCCTTCTTCCTTAATGTTCTTCCCCCAGAACTTCACATGGTTGGTTCACTCCTTCATGTTATTCAAGTCTTGGCTCAAATATCTTCTCAGAGCAGCCTTTCCACATGACCCTATCAAAAAGAGCTCTTGAGGAGACCTTCAAGATGGCGGAAGAGTAAGACACAGAGATCACCTTCCTCCCCACAGATACACAAGAAATACATCTACACGTGGAACAACTCCTACAGAACACCTACTGAATGCTGGCAGAAGACCTCAGACCTACCAAAAGGCAAGAAACTCCCCAAGTACCTGGGTAGGGCAAAAGAAAAAAGAATAAAGAGAGACAAAAGAATAGGGTCGGGATCTGCACCAGTGGGAGGGAGCCGTGAAGGAGGAAAGGTTTACCACACACTAGAAGCCCCTTCGCAGGTGGAGACTGCGGGTGGTGGAGGGGGAAAGCTTCGGAGCCGCAGAGGAGAGCACAGCAACAGGGGTGCGGAGGGCAAAGCAGAGTTTCCCGCACAGAGGATCGGTGCCAACCGGCACTCACCAGCCCGAGAGGCTTGTCTGCTTCCCTGCCGGGGCGGGGTTAGTACACCACGGCTAGCTGCCGGGAGGGAGTCCAGGGAAAAGTCTGGACCTGCCAAAGAGGCAAGAGACTTTTTCTTCCCTCTTTGTTTCCTGGTGCGCGAGGAGGGGGGATTAAGAGCGCTCCTTAAAGAAGCTCCAGAGACGGGCGCGAGCCGCAGCTAAAAGCGTGGACCACAAAGACTGGCATGAGACGCTAAGGCTGCTGCTGCCGCCACCAAGAAGCCTGTGTGTGACCACAGGTCACTCTCCACACCTCTCTTCCGTGGAGCCTGTGCAGCCCGCCACTGCCAGGGTCCCGGGATCCAGGGACAACTCTCCCGGGAGAAGGCACGGCGCGCCTCAGGCTGGTGCAACGTCACGCTGGCCTCTGCCGCCGCAGGCTCGACCCGCACTCCGTACCCCTCCCTCCCCCCGGCCTGAGTGAGCCAGAGCCCCCGAATCAGCGGCTCCTTTAACCCCGTCCTGTCTGAGCAAAGAACAGACGCCCGCTGGCGACCTACACGCAGAGGCGGGGCCAAATCCAAACCTGAGCCCTGGGAGCTATGAAAACAAAGAAGAGAAAGGGAAATGTCTCCCAGCAGCCTCAAAAGCAGCGGATTAAAGCTCCACAATCAACTTCATGTACCCTGCATCTGTGGAATACATGAATAGACAGCGAATCATCCCAAATTAAGGAGGTGGACTTTGAGAGCAACATTTATGATTTTTTCCCCTTTTCCTCTTTTTGTGAGTGTGTATGCTTCTGTGTGAGATTATGTCTGCAATAGCTTTGCTTCCACCATTTATCCTAGGGTTCTATCCGTCTGGTTTTTTTTGTTTTTAATTTTTTTCTTTTTTTTCTTAATAATTACTTTTTTATTTTAACAACTTTATTATATTTTATCTTACTTTAATTTTACTTTATCTTCTTTCTTTCTTTTTTTCCTTCCTTCCTTCCTCCCTCCCTCCCTCCTTTCTTTCTTTCTTCCTTTTCTTTCTTTCTTTCTCTCTCTCTCTCTCGCTCTCTCTCTCTCTCTCCCTCCCTCCCTCCCTCTCTTTCTTTCTTTCTTCTACTAATTCTTTCTTTCTACTTTTTCTCCCTTTTATTCTGAGCCATGTGGATGAAAGGCTCTTAGTGCTGCAGCCAGGAGTCAGTGCTGTGCCTCTGAGGTGGGAGAGCCAACTTCAGGACACTGGTCCACAAGAGACCTCCCAGCTCCACATAATATCAAATGGCGAAAATCTCCCAGAGATCTCCATCTAAACACCAACACCCAGCTTCACTCAACGACCAACAAACTACAGTGCTGGACATCCTATGCCAAACAACTAGCAAGAAAGGAACACAACCCCACCCATTAGCAGAGAGGCTGCCTAAAATCATACTAAGTCCACAGACACCCCAAAACACACCACCAGATGTGGACCTGCCCACGAGAAAGAAAAGATCCAGCCTCATCCACCAGAACACAGGCACTAGTCCCCTCCACCAGGAAGCCTACACAACCCACTGAACCAACCTTAGCCACTGGGGACAGACACCAGAAACAACGGGAACTATGAACCTGCAGCCTGCACAAAGGAGACCCCAAACACAGTAAGATAAGCAAAATGAGAAGACAGAAAAACACACAGCAGATGAAGGAGCAAGATAAAAACCCACCAGACCTAACAAATGAAGAGGAAATAGGCAGTCTACCTGAAAAAGAATTCAGAATAATGATAGTAAAGATGACCCAAAATCTTGGAAATAGAGTATACAAAATGCAAGAAACATTTAACAAGGACCTAGAAGAACGAAAGATGAAACAAACAACAATGAACAACACAATAAATGAAATCAAAAATACTCTAGATGGGATCAATAGCAGAATAAATGAGGCAGAAGAACGGATAAGTGACCTGGAAGATAAAATAGTGGAAATAACTACTGCAGAGCAGAATAAAGAGAAAAGAATGAAAAGAACTGAGGACAGTCTCAGAGACCTCTGGGACAACATTAAACGCCCCAACATATGAATTATAGGGGTTCCAGAAGAAGAAGAGAAAAAGAAAGGGACTGAGAAAATATTTCAAGAGATTATAGTTGAAAACTTCCCTAATATGGGAAAGGAAATAGTTAATCAAGTCCAGGAAGCACAGAGAGTCCCATACAGGATAAATCCAAGGAGAAATATGCCAAGACACATATTAATCAAACTATCAAAACTTAAATACAAAGAAAACATATTAAAAGCAGCAAGGGAAAAACAACAAATAACACACAAGGGAATCCCCATAAGGTTAACAGCTGATCTCTCAGCAGAAACTCTACAAGCCAGAAGGGAGTGGCAGGACATATTTAAAGTGATGAAGGAGAAAAACCTGCAACCAAAATTACTCTACCCAGCAAGGATCTCATTCAGATTTGATGGAGAAAGTAAAACCTTTACAGACAACCAAAAGCTGAGAGAGTTCATCACCACCAAACCAGCTTTACAACAACTGCTAAAGGAACTTCTCTAGGCAACAAACACAAGAGAAGGAAAAGACCTACAATAACGAACCCAAAACAATTAAGAAAATGGGAATAGGAACACACATATCGATAATTATCTTAAATGTAAATGGACTAAATGCTCCCACCAAAAGACAAAGATTGGCTGAATGGATACAAAAAAAAGACCCATATATTTGCTGTCTACAAGAGACCCACTTCAGACCTAGAGACACATACAGACTGAAAGTAAGGGGATGAAAAAAGATATTTCATGCAAATGGAAACCAAAAGAAAGCTGGAGGAGCAATTCTCATATCAGACAAAATAGACTTTAAAATAAAGACTATTAGAAGAGACAAACAAGGACACTACATAATGATCAAGGGATTGATCCAAGAAGAAGATATGACAATTGTAAATATTTATGCGCCCAACATAGGAGCACCTCAATACATAAGGCAAATACTAACAGCCATAAAAGGGGAAATCGACAGTAACACATTCATAGTAGGGGACTTTAACACCCCACTTTCACCAATGGACAGATCATCCAAAATGAAAATAAATAAGGACACACAAGCTTTAAATGATACATTAAACAAGATGGACTTAATTGATATTTATACGACATTCTATCCAAAAACAACAGAATACACATTTTTCTCAAGTGCTCATGGAACATTCTCCAGCATAGATCATATCTTGGGTCATAAGTCAAGCCTTGGTAAATTTAAGAAAATTGAAATTGTATCAAGCATCTTTTCCGACCACAATGCTATGAGACTAGATATCAATTACAGGAAAAGATCTGTAAAAAATACAAACACATGGAAGCTAAACAATACACTACTTAATAACGAAGTGATCACTGAAGAAATCAAAAAGGAAATCAAAAAATACCTAGAAACAAATGACAATGGAGACACGACGACCCAAAATCTATGGGAGGCAGCAAAAGCAGTTCTAAGAGGGAAATTTATAGCAATACAATCCTACCTTAAGAAACAGGAAACATCTCGAATAAACAACCTAACCTTGCACCTAAAGCAATTAGAGAAAGAAGAACAAAAAAGAACCCCAAGGTTAGCAGAAGGAAAAAAATCATAAAGATCAGATCAGAAATAAATTAAAAAGAAATGAAGGAAATGACAGTAAAGATCAATAAAACTAAAAGCTGGTTCTTTGATAAGATAAACAAAATTGATAAACCATTGGCCAGACTCATCAAGAAAAAAAGGGAGAAGACTCAAATCAATAGAATCAGAAATGAAAAAGGAGAAGATACAACTGACACTGCAGAAACACAAAGGATCATGAGGGATTACTACAAGCAACTCTATGCCAATAAAATGGACAACCTGGAAGAAATGGACAAATTCTTAGAAATGCACAACCTGCCAAGACTGAATCAGGAAGAAATAGAAAATATGAACAGACCAATCACAAGCACTGAAATTGAAACTGTGATTAAAAATCTTCCAACAAACAAAAGCCCAGGACCAGATGGCTTCACAGGCGAATTCTATCAAACATTTAGAGAAGAGCTAACACCTATCCTCCTCAAACTCTTGCCAAATATAGCAGAGGGACGAACACTCCCAAACTCATTCTACGAGACCACCATCACCCTGATACCAAAACTAGACAAGGATGTCACAAAGAAAGAAAACTACAGGCCAATATCACTGATGAACATAGATGCAAAAATCCTCAACAAAATACTAGCAAACAGAATCCAACAGCACATTAAAAGGATCATACACCATGATCAAGTGGGGTTTATTCCAGGAATGCAAGGATTCTTCAATATACGCAAATCTATCAATGTGATTAACCATATTAACAAATTGAAGGAGAAAAACCATATGATCATCTCAATAGATGCAGAGAAAGCTTTTGACAAAATTCAACACCCATTTATGATAAAAACCCTGCAGAAAGTAGGTGTAGAGGGAACTTTCCTCAATATAATAAAGGCCGTATATGACAAGCCCACAGCCAACATCATCCTCAATGGCGAAAAACTGAAAGCATTTCCACTAAGGTCAGGAACAAGACAAGGTTGCCCACTCTCACCACTCTTATTCAACATAGTTTTGGAAGTTTTAGCCACAGCAATCAGAGAAGAAAAGGAAATAAAAGGAATCCAAATCGGAAAAGAAGAAGTAAAGCTGTCACTGTTTGCAGATGACATGATACTATACATAGAGAATCCTAAAGATGCTACCAGAAAACTACTAGAGCTAATCAATGAATTTGGTAAAGTAGCAGGATACAAAATTAATGCACAGAAATCTCTGGCATTCCTATATACTAACGATGAAAAATCTGAAAGTGAAATCAAGAAAACACTCCCATTTACCATTGCAACAAAAAGAATAAAATATCTAGGAATAAACCTACCTAAGGAGACAAAAGACCTGTATGCAGAAAATTATAAGACACTGATGAAAGAAATTAAAGATGATACAAACAGATGGAGAGATATACCATGTTCTTGGATTGGAAGAATCAACATTGTGAAAATGACTCTACTCCCCAAAGCAATCTATAGATTCAATGCAATCCCTATCAAACTACCACTGGCATTTTTCACAGAACTAGAACAAAAAATTTCACAATTTGTATGGAAACACAAAAGACCCCGAATAGCCAAAGCAATCTTGAGAACAAAAAATGGAGCTGGAGGAATCAGGCTGCCTGACTTCAGACTATACTACAAAGCTACAGTAATCAAGACAGTATGGTACTGGCACAAAAACAGAAAGATAGATCAATGGAATAGGATAGAAAGCCCAGAGATAAACCCATGCACATATGGTCACCTTATCTTTGATAAAGGTGGCAGGAATATACAGTGGAGAAAGGACAGCCCCTTCAATAAGTGGTGCTGGGAAAACTGGACAGGTACATGTAAAAGTATGAGATTAGATCACTCCCTAACACCATACACAAAAATAAGCTCAAAATGGATTAAAGACCTAAATGTAAGGCCAGAAACTATCAAACTCTTAGAGGAAAACATAGGCAGAACACTCTATGACATAAATCACAGCAAGATCCTTCTTGACCCATCTCCTAGAGTAATGGAGATAAAAACAAAAATAAACAAATGGGACCTAATGAAACTTCAAAGCTTTTGCACAGCAAAACGAAACCATAAAGAAGACCAAAGACAACCCTCAGAATGGGAGAAAATATTTGCAAATGAAGCAACTGACAAAGGATTAATCTCCAAAATTTATAAGCAGCTCATGCAGCTCAATAACAAAAAAACAAACAACCCAATCCAAAAATGGGCAGAAGACCTAAATAGACATTTCTCCTAAGAAGATATACAGACTGCCGACAAACACATGGAAGAATGCTCAACATCATTAATCATTAGAGAAATGCAAATCAAAACTACAGTGAGATATCATCTCACACCAGTCAGAATGGCCATCATCAAAAAATCTAGAAACAATAAATGCTGGAGAGGGTGTGGAGAAAAGGGAACACTCTTGCACTGCTGGTGGGAATGTGAATTGGTTCAGCCACTATGGAGAACAGTATGGAGGTTCCTTAAAAAACTACAAATAGAACTACCATATGACCCAGCAATCCCACTACTAGGTATATACCCTGAGGAAACCAGAATTCAGAAAGAGTCATGTACCAAAATGTTCATTGCAGCTCTATTTACAATAGCCCGGAGATGGAAACAACCTAAGTGCCCGTCGTCGGATGAATGGATAAAGAAGATGTGGCACATATATACAATGGAATATTACTCAGCCATAAAAAGAAACGAAATTGAGCTATATGTAATGAGGTGGATGGACCTAGAGTCTGTCATACAGAGTGAAGTAAGTCAGAAAGAGAAAGACAAATACTGTATGCTAACACATATATATGGAATTTTAAGAAAAAAAAAATGTCATGAAGAACCTAGGGGTAAGACAGGAATAAAGACACAGACCTACTAGAGAATGGACTTGAGGATGTGGGGAGGGGGAAGGGTAAGCTGTGACAAAGCGCGAGAGAGGCATGGACATATATACACTACCAAACGTAAGGTAGATAGCTAGTGGGAAGCAGCCGCATAGCACAGGGAGATCAGCTCGAGGTGCTTTGTGACCGCCTGGAGGGGTGGGATAGGGAGAGTGGGAGGGAGGGAGACTCAAGAGGGAAGAGATATGGGAACATATGTATATGTATAACTGATTTACTTTGTTATAAAGCAGAAACTAACACACCATTGTAAAGCAATTATACTACAATAAAAAAAATAAATTAAAAAAACAAACAAACATAAAGGCCAAAGTCTGCTATTTACTTCCGCATAAGATTGGCACTGGAAAGCAATATAAATAATAAAATATACACTTAATAAATGTTACTTGGTTTGAATAATTGTCAGACTGAACCTCATAAAACAAATTATGACTGAATCTAAATCCATTTAAATAATCTTTCAAAAATTTTAGTCTATTAGTTTCTTAAGTATTATTCAATTTTGAGTTGCCATCTAAACACCATAGGATTCAACGTTAGTCCTAAGTATAACAAACAAAAACTGATCTGCAAAGATTACCTGTTTTTCCCCAACAGAAGGACACGGAGGGATCTCAGAGTAGAAAGCCCACTAATTTCTTCAATCTGGTTATCATATAAATCCAAGAATATTAGCCTCTGCAGATTTGAAATATTTTGGATCCGAGTTATAAAATTGTGTTGAAAGTTCAACAGACGAAGGTGTTCTTCCCCATCGATGATAGGACATACAGTCAGCTTTTGCCTAGGAAACATTTTTTAAAGTTAATAAGGTTCTGATTTAGCAGTCCGCCTCCTCTTACAAATATTAATAGTAGTGTCTTCATGCTCCCATGCTGTGAGGAGAAAAAGATAAATAGAACCACTTCTTGCCTTCATGAACTAAGCATTCTAGATCTAAGTGTAATTCACTCATATAAAAGCCAATATACTTTGGCCAGGGTAATTATTTAAATTAAGTCTCGTTCTAATTGCATTAAAAAAACTCCAACATTAATTATTTCACATAAAATTAACTTAACATCATAAAATACTCAATGTAATTGCCTTCTGCAGTAGAGGTTGAGATGATTCAAAGAACCATGTCATATAACCAGAGAAGTGCATTTGCCATCAATCCACTGCTCAGGCATTGCTAAGCTAGGAAGTTTGGTTAACCATTTGCTATCAGATATGCACTGCTAAGCTAAAGGTATGCACAGCAGAGATAGTTTCCCCGCTGGTTATAGTGCTAAGGTAAGGTTGAAATCCTTCATCCACCATTCTACTGCTGATACTTTCCTAGATTTAAAGATGGTGATCAAGTCCTAAACATACTTATGCATTCAGAATTTTTTGAGAGTTTATTTTGTCCCAGGTTCTGTTCTAGGTGCTGGAAATACAGAACTAAACAAAATTCCTAGTGTCTGTGGAGCTTATATTCTAGTGGGAGGAGACAAACAATAAACTTAATAAGTTAAATATTTAATATGTTAGAGGGTGATAAGTGCTAAGAAGGAAAATAAAGCAGAGAAAAGGGCTGGGGACAGTCAGGATTGAAGGAGTTACAGCTTTGGAGAGGGTGGCCAGGGAAGGCTATCCCTAGGTGATGACACTTGAGTAAAGATCTGAAGGAGGTAAAGACAGTGAGTCTACAGATATGTGGTAGAACAGCATTCCAGGCAGAGAGAACAGCAAATGCAAAAGGCCTGAGGTTTAAGCATGCTTGGTGTGTTCAAGGAGCAACAAGGAGGCAGGTATGGCTGTAGCAGGGTGAGTGAAGGAGAGATTAGGAGGCTGTGAGCCAATGAGGTAAAAGGGAACTCAACTGGATAGGGCAGAGAAGCCCATGTGAGGACTATATTTTGAAGTTTTATCTATAGTACTGTTTTAGAATATAGTCAAGCTCTTTTACACTATATAGATATAAAATTTCTCCACATACCCTTGGAAGGATAAATTTAAAAACTGGTAACAGTGATTATACCTAGGTAGGAGAACTAAATAGCAGGAAAATAAGAGGAGGGAGAGAGACTTTTGTTCCTTTCAAATCTTGTAACATGTCTATAAATTATCTAGTCAAAAAAGTAAGTTGTCCTCACCTTTCTAGGGTCAACCTGTCTGAGTAAAGAATTTTCTCTTCAGAAGAACGTTGGAGAATGGGAAATGATGGCATTGATGAGCTCACCAAATTAATATGATCACCTATTGAAAATGATACACAAATTACTTGATTAAGAAAAAACCTTTAAAATCTTGAAACTAAAGTCACCTTATATTTGGAGAACTCTGGCACCTACAAATATCCTTTCTAGAAAATATACCTTCCATAGCTCTCCATATTTGAAATTAGTTACTAAACTTGAGCTTGTTTCTTTCCTCCTCAAATGAAAACTATGTGTTCTGTGTATACCAAATGATTTTTCCCTTGCCTTATAGATTGGTTGAAAGTATAGAACTATGCTAGTGCTATCTTTATCCCTTCATAACCTGACTCCTAATACTAAATTTTGACTCTCTTATAACTGAGATGATAGTCCCTCATTACCAGATACATTTGGGCCAGCACTATGACAGCCCGGCCGGATTCTGGACTTTGAAGGTGTCTGAATGGAAGAATCTCCAAATGCTGATAAGGAGCTCATGGTAGTTTTCATTTTCAGCCCACATAATTCTGTCACATTTGTTGTGGATGAGATGTAGGATGATTTATTATGAGGTGAAGGGCTTATTACTCTTCCATCTCTTTCAAAATATCAAAAAATTTATCACAAAGCTTATTACTCTTCCATCTCGTTCAAAATATCAAAAACTTTATCACAAAGCTACACAATACATGACTTTGCTACAGGAAATACAGAGAAAGTAGTTTTGGATAACAAATGTAAACCTCACATCATCCATTTTTCTTTGTATGTTCAGCTACTATTGGTAGAGAATATTGCAGAGACCAAAGTGGATGTCAATAAATCTTGTATGCTTGTAGTTAGGCTTGTAGTTAGGGTCCACAAGGTATGTGACACCCCTATGAGGTTTATAGGTTGTTGGTTAGATATTGTCCTTGCCATTAAGTAGCTTTCAATCTAGTGGACAAACACATATGAAATTAATAAACTGTACAGAAAAACATACACAAAATGCAGAATAAAAAAACAATATTTATAATTTCACACATAAATGTGTCTGGTTATTTTTTACTTAAAGAAGATGGTCACAGATGAGTTTTGGGGGAGGTGGATATTAAGATATATTCTAAAGACCTAGAAGAATGTAGAATAGTTAATAAAAGATGCTGGGAAGTTCCAGAAATGAAGTAAGACTTGAGCAATGGGTCAAAGGTACCAGTTTGAACACCAGAAGAAATCAACTCTATTTCCTTCTACAAAGAGAAAATTTCCTAAAAGCAGCAGTCGATGCTGATGGGAGTGATAAGCAGTAAAATAGAACTTAAGGTACCACAGAATTCTACTGCTTAAACTGACCAATAAAGCAAAAAGATGAACCCAAATATAGGAAGCTAACATATTCTTTGGGAAGCCATCTTAAAATCGAGTTCCATATATATCATACTAAAGAAATGTAAAGCAGTGGTATTTGCTAACTTCTCCAGGTATGCAAGATATAAACCAAAGTATCACATACCTCACTTCTTGAACAAAATAATCAGTGCTCACATCCCACTTTTCTGAATATCGTGAAATATCAGATAACTAATAATGATGTTCTAGAGTACAAGCATTCAGAATTGAGATCATGTTCATAAATGAACTGGTCTTGTGACATGACCAGTTGCTAACAAGGTACTCAAGCAACCATGAGTCAGTAAACTGATTTGGAAATCAAAACTTGGATGGTTAAAAGAACAAAAACCAGTGTAAGGATTAACTGATTAAGGATTAACTGGTCAGCTAAATATGATAAAGGAAAAACTTCAAACAATAGACAATAGACAACCTTGATTTCCCTTGTTAGCATCAGAATTAGGTTTTTTAAATTATTTTGTTAAGGCTTCAAGCCATTCCTCAATTTAGAAGGCAGACTTAAATTTAATAAGACTTGGGATACAGAGGCAATAATCAAGGAGTAAATTTCACTTACTTCAGTAAATAAAGGAATTTCATCCTCACACTTTTCAGCTCTTAGACACAGAAGTCAAAATCACTATCTGCATGATGAGCTTACTATCACGATCAGTATGACATACATCATACAATAAATAGCAGGATATGAGAATGATTAGATAGAAAGGCCTTAAAATCCAAAAACAAGATACTCTAAATCAGAGGTCCCCAACCCTCAGTTGTTAGGAACTGGGCCCCACAGCAGGAGGTGAGCAGTGGGCAAGAGAGCAAAGCTTGCATTACCATGTGAACCACTGCTTCCGTTACCACCTGAATCATGCCCCCACCCCCCCCGACCCCCGCCGTGGAAAAACTGTCTTCCACAAAACTGGTCCCTGGTGCCAAAAAGGTTGGGGAGCGCTGCTCTAAATGACTGGGAACCAGAGTGACCTGCAATTGAAACATTCACATATTTATGTGGATATATAAACACCCACATATATATATACAAATATGTGTGTATCAAACACCCACATTATATGTGGAATGTTTCATCCTGCATATAAACTGCACTACTATGAGACAAAATTTTAATTGAAGCATTTCCTGTTATTGGTGATTTCATATATCACTATTTAATTCACCAGATATGTAGCTTTTGTCTTCCCAATTAAATTTATAAGCTCCTTGAGAAACGGAGCTCATTTTACATTCTTTATATTCTTTGTAGAATCTAAATTCAGTAGGCAATCAGTAAATTAACTAACTGATTTTCCATTAAGAGTAAATCAGAAATCCATTTTACATATATTATTTCTGTTAAAAAAGAAAATCATATATTCTTGCATTTTAGTATAAAAACGCTGAATGAATTCTTTCATAATTAGGATCTCAAAGTGTTTAGAGGCATAATGGTCTATGTTCGGGAAGAGTCTTCACTGCATGGCACCCTAGATACATGGATGGATGGATGGGTGAGTGGATGGACGGAAAGATGGATGGAGAAATGGGCGGTGGGATGGACAGATGGATGGCTGGATGGATGGATAATACAGTACACGGTCATATATGTGTCCACTCAGCCTTACCTTTGAGATTGTTTTAGTAACCAAAATCCTGTTTCTATATTTTTCATGATTTATCATGACCTTAAGAGTCAAGCACTGCCTCTTCCTCTCTATATACATATTTTAGAATTCTTAATTAAGGGATTTAATCAATTAAGGTCTGGTTAACTGAGATTTTACTGTATAGCAGTCTCTGGCTCTTACAAAATCTCAAGGATACAGGGGTTAACACTTAACATTAATATAAAAAGCCTAAAAAAATCACATACCAAGTTTTAGACTAAGTAGCCTAACTAAAACATAGAGTTTCTTTACTTTGGACTGAGAGTACCACTGGCTAATTTATGGTGACAGGCGATTATATATGTCCAATTAATTTTGAAAAATAGAAAAAATAAGGATGAGGTGAAATTAATTATAATAATTGGGTATCAGGATGCAGTCTATTAGATAGAGATTCCTCAACTTTTCCTGATAAACTGCTACTTATAATTTTTCCAAAGTTTTGTGCCTTTGGAAGAACAGTGAGTACAGAAGTCAAGAAAACAGCTACACACTGTGTGGCCTTCCTTGTGTGAAACTGACTGGAACTATGAAGGAGGCACATTTGGAAACAATCAGGTACACATGTCACAGAGAATGAGTTTGAATAAAATCTTTTAATGTAAAAAATAGGTTTATTTCTCCCTAAAGAATTAATCTGTATTTTATGGGTCATTATTTATGTACAAGAGTTTATTTATCTTTCAGGTTCACAAAATTCAGTGCCGCCATACTATTTCCTCATTAGCAAATATCTAGCAATACTTTAACACTTAAATAAACTTACCTAGCCAGACATACACAAATCTGTCTACCAACTTCCTCCTCTAACTCAAGAATACCTTGGGAAAAGTATTTAAGTTTTAGAAAACAAATTCAAGATTTATTATCAAAAATGTGAAGGAAATTCACAATGCAAACATAAAAAAATTCCTACTTGAGAATTTTCTGGTTCACATCTATAGCTCTGTGCCTAATACTGTGTCTGGCACACAGTACACACTCAGTAGATGCGTACTGAATTGAACCAAAAAAGGCAAGACACATGCTTCTTACACTGTGGAATAGCAGTTAGGTTGATGTCATGTCCAGCAATTGACCAAGACAAGAGTGTAGGATATAGGAAAAAGAAAAGTCATGTCAGATTAGATGGGCCCAAGAGGAAAGTCCAGAAGTTACAAAACAAAAAAAGAAAACTAATAAAATATTCAAAATCGCCACATGTTCATGCAGTAGTGAGATAAACCATCTAGAGAGGCCTATACTGATCAGCCCTCTCATATAAACTCCTAGGAGATGGGGACAGTACTGTATGTAAGGATTCTGTAGTGCT
The DNA here is from genome assembly GCF_000442215.2 of Lipotes vexillifer. Classification (NCBI taxonomy): domain Eukaryota; kingdom Metazoa; phylum Chordata; class Mammalia; order Artiodactyla; family Lipotidae; genus Lipotes; species Lipotes vexillifer. The sequence goes on from NW_006795663.1 coordinate 1,327,336, forward strand.
TAACACTAGCACATTACAGATAGCTAACAGTTGTTGGCAACCAAGTAACAACTCAAATGTTCCAAAGAAAATTTCTCCTTGAATTGAAAAATACGTTTCAGAAATATAACCAGATCACATGAGGCTGTGTTTCAAAAGGTGGTCCACAAACCACATCCATCAGAATCACTTGAGGCATTACTAAAACGCACGTTTCCAAATCCCACACAAGGCCTGCAAAATCAGAATGGGGACGGGCACAAGGGAAGGGAAGCACTAAGAATCTGCATTTCTAACAAGATCTTGGGGGATGCACACAAAAGTTTAAGGCCTTTGATATAAAATATCTATAATTATATGTGCTAGTAAGGGAAAGAGCTTCTTTTCTACTCCTGACTTTCCATTCTTTCCACTGTTTCCTTATTCCCTAAAGATCTGTGTTCCTATACTCTTACCCTCACTAATTAGCTATTTTGCTAGTTCTAAGACATTATTTGGAAGATTCCTTCCCATTCTCTTGTGTAGAGCCCACCCCAAACTAAAACACAACAGCTTTTCCTGTATTAGAAATAATCTACTATGCTGTGTATATAAAATCAATTCTGATTTAAACAAATTCCCAATCAATTTGGTAACCAATGAATGATGTCATTTTTAATTCAAGTCTCTTTGGATCTAGAAATTCAACATTATTAAACAATATTACTTAAAGAAGATAAACCATATCTAATCTCTACTCTCTGACAATACCTTGCCTACTTGAGTAGTTTCTTTCAAGATCATGTTGTAAGAGTCGACCAGGGAATGATGGCGTTTCTTTATTTAGCTTGAATTCAACCTAAAAAACATTATTTAAGAAAAAAAATTTTTTGGAGAAAGCAATGAATGTAATTATAAAATAACGTAAAATAACCAATATATGTTACAACATAGATGAACCTTGAAAACATCATGCTAAGCGAAGAAAGCCAGGCACAAAATGTTACGTTATATGATTCCATTTATGAAATACTGAGAATAGAAAAATCTATAGAGACAGAAGGCAGATTTGTGGCTTCCAAGAGGATTGGGAAGGCGGAATGGGGAGAGACTGCTTAATGGTATAGGGACTCCCTTTTGGGTGATAAAAACTGAAACTAGAGAGTGGTGATGGTTGCACAACATTGTGAATGTATTTAATACCACTGATTTGTACAATTTAAAATGGTTAAAGCGGTAAATTTTATGTGATGTGTATTTTACCACACACACACACAAATGAGTCAGTCTCATGAGGTCAGATGAAACCAGGCTCCAGTCTGAGCCACTTGCAATTCCTCCATACTCTCACCACAATTCAGTGATTACAAGAATCATTTTCTCAAAAGGAAAAGCAAAAAACATACAATAGAAACTAAATTCTGTTAAAAAATATCACAATGTTCTTATCATTAGAACTCCTTTAACAGTCCAATTATAACATAATAAAATTATATATCTAAACCTTCTAAGAAGGGTTTTCTCTAAATTTCTTTTAAATTATCTGATAGGAGGACTGAGAAAAACAAAAACAAAACAACCTCTCATGATTAGCTACCAAAACCCCTAAATACATATCATAAAAGAATTATGATGTTTCTCATGCTACTATAAAAATTATAATAGCATTTACATTATATCCTTATGCATTATATGAGCTAAGGTATTTTCTCAGAATACATGTCCACACAAGAGAAAATGAATGGTTTGGAAAGAATCTGGATGAGGCACATAGTTCCTAGAAACATACTATGTATAATAGTGGAATAGGATTTGTCCAATGAAATCAGTCAGCAAAGCTTTGGAAGGAATCCATTAGGTCCAATTACAATAAAGAATATTTTCAATTAATCTAGCTAACTACTATTTATTCAAGATAATCAAATGGCCTATTTTCCAAGTGTTTATTTCCAGATACATAATGTAATCCACAGCTGCCTCCTTGACCAATGGCGTCCTTCCATCCACCTTCCTCACGCCCCTCCTTAGCCTTCTCAGGTTTTTATCTGTAAATTCCACCCTTCACTTTAGAGTTCCTTCAGTGGCACCTATTTAACAACTTTTTAGGAAAAGCCTGAGTTGTGCCAGTTGGAGTGTCCAAATTGGTCAAAGAAGGAAAATTTGTGTTGTGTCTTGAAACACGGTTGTGTGGGAGGTGGGTGAGTATATCTGAGAGCTGAGGTTGGGGCTGGGGGGGGAGAACATGAGTATCTCAGAGATCAAATCAAAAGCCAGAAGTTATGGAAATGCCAGGGAGAATATGGGCAAACTGGGGAAAAGAACCTCATGTTCAAATCTTAACTTCTAAATAGCATTCAGCCTAATATATTTCCACTGCTAATTAGTTTTTTTCTGGAATTTTAGATATGTGCCCCCAAATTATCACATTTTATCTATTATAAGATTCCATCAGTAGTAAGACATGCCATCATTTTACCCACTACTAAGATGGAAAAACTTTCCCAATTAAACAATGATGTGCCATCAGTTTTAAGAAGGGTCCTGATTTAAGAAATGTTTAGATGTCAAAAAAACCCCACCTTACCTCTTGTAATGGATGAAATAAGATTCGGTTTTTAAAAGAAGTGGGTTTTTATTTTTGGCTTTGTTTTGTTTGATTTTTTAAATTGATGTTTAGTTGATTTACAATATTATATTAGTTTCAAGTGTACGACATTGATATTCAGTGCTTTTACAGATTATACTCCATTAAAAGTTATAACAAAACAGTGGTTATAGTTCCCTGAGGTATACAATATATCCTTCTTGCTTATCTATTTTATACATAGTAGTTTGTATCTCTTAATCCTATACCCCTAATTTGCCCCTCCCCCTTCCTTCTCTTCTTTGGTAACCACTAGTTGGTTTTGTGTACGCAGAAAATAAAAATTACCTTTACATTAGTGACCAAAGTAAATATACTTAAATTTTCCAATTTAGACTCTGCTCTTTAAATCATGCTATTTTGCAGAATATAAAACAATTTATATTCAATTTAAATACAAATCTGCTTAAATCTTACTTTGTGTTTTTCAGGAAGCGATGATGTTTGAATTACCAGATGAAGCCCACAGTTCACCTACAATGTAAAAATTAAACCGTAAAATATGCTCTTAACTTATACACACACACACCTCCCCAAAATAGTACACAAAGATATAACAAAAAATTAGAATAAAACAGAATGCTCGCTTTTTGCTTGCTTCTGGTAAATTATCATGTTCTGGGGACCTGTTGAAAACAATAAAATCACAACTAAGAATTAAAAGGTTTCACTGTGATTTATCTTCCAAAATGTCTGCAGCAATTTAACCCTCTACTTAGCACCTAAAGCTTTTGACACTTGCTATTTCAGGTCTAAGTAAATAGCTCAGTGAGACAGGTGAAGGAGGTGGCGGTGCCAGTTAATATTTTCTTAATTAAAAAAAAAAAAAAAAAAGGAATTGACCGGTTAAAGGAATTTAAATGAAGCTTAGCCTTTCACAGCAGACCAGCTCCACCTTCTGGGAAGCCCAGATCCTGGACAAGACTTTGAATACCCATCACACAATATTAAATACCCTCCAAGTGCCTTGGTCCAGTCCAGGAATCTCAAGCCTCGGTCAAACAATAGCTTGCGTAGATTCAGAGGTGCTGGTCCCAATAATACATCCCATCACCTAGGACAAAGACGCCAGTCAGAAAGGACGCTACTAATGGGAAGAAATAGTAGGAGGCCCAACCTACGTTGCTCGCAGCCCGGCCAGAAACAGAGCGGTATTTCCCGGGAATCATGGCAGGAGACAATCCAAGAAGATCAGTTAGATCTGCCTTATAAGTGACGCTTCAGCACAGATTCAGAGAGAGCGAAAGGGGTCATCTCCCAGGCAACCCGCTCAGGAGTTACCATGGAAACTACCATTTCCGGTCTGGTCCTCCACCAAATCACCGGCCGATGACCTCGTTAGAGCCTCTGGTTATATTTGGGGGGCCCAAAACGTCAGCACTTCCTAGTTCTATTTTCCTGGCCTCATAAAAACAGAGCGGGAGTGTGGAGAGGAGGATAAGACAGGGAAGAGGCCGGCCACCTCGGTAGCTATGACAACCACCACTTCCGGTCCGTCCCTCTTTACGGCTCACCTCAGCTGGGCACGCGCGAAATTTGTATCCCTCTGCCTGTGGCCACCTGCTCTCAGGGGAAGCTGCAGGGAGGAGGAGGGTCTCCGAGAGCCGGGTACTTTCCCAGGTGGGGCCGCAGTTCGGCACTTCCGCCGGCCGGAGGTGGGGGAAGGAGACAAGGCGTACGCTGAATCCGGCAGGTGAGTGCTCAGGGAGTGCGCGGCCGTGCGCAGGGCCCTCATCTCCCAGCCCGGAGTCAGCTGCCATGCCTGCCAGCTGCGTGGCCGCGCACTGCGGCAACACCACCACGTCCGGGAAGTCGCTGTTCCGCTTCCCCAAGGACCGGGCCGTGCGGCTGCTGTGGGACAGCTTCGTGCGGGGCCGCCGCGCCGACTGGTACGAGGGCAACGACAGGTCGGTCATCTGCTCCGACCACTTTGCTCCCGCCTGTTTTGACGTCTCTTCGGTTATCCAGGAGAACCTGCGCTTCTCCCAGCGCCTGAGGCTCGTGGCGGGCGCCGTGCCCACCCTGCACCGGGTGTCCTCCCCGGCACCTAAGGGGCAAGAAGAGGGAGACGGAGCGGGCGGCCCCGAGAAGGGAGGAGAGCCCCAGGCAGTCAGGCAGCCCGAGGCTGCCCCGGGGCCAGCCTGCTGTACACTTCTCCGGGCCAGGACGAGGGCTGCGGCCACCCAGGAGTCCCCCGAGGGTCGTTGGAGGACCCTGGGTCTGTGGCTAGGCTCCTCCACTTAGTGTCGTCTTGGGAAAGTCACCTCACCTCGAAGGTTTCTGTTTACCCAGTGATCTCCAAGAGCCTGTTTAGCATTAACAGTCTGGAATTATAGTTTCTTCTACCTCCTCTTCCCCAAAACACACTCATTCTCTCTCTGTCTCTGTCTCTCTCTCTTGTTCTTCAGATTATAGTCGCCTTCACTCTCCGCTCCTGAGTTTTTAAATAGAAAGTGTTTAATTTGAGCAAATCTCAAGGAATGGGGTGCTTGAAACTGTTTCTGCGTACAGTATTACATAAGCTTGAGGAATTATCAATTATACTGTCAAAATGGCGGGGGAAAGGGGATACGAGATGCTGATGAAGATGGGGCTTGCTGATAAACGATCCCTTCCCACTTCTAAACTACCTCTTGACTGACTGCTTTAAATTAAATCGTTCCAATGAGCTGAATTTTCCTATCTTGCTCTCTTCTGCCTACTTCCTCGATACTCATAAGCATCGATTACACTTATTTTGCATCTGGTCACTACTGCCTTCTTGCCCACTTCCCATCTTAAAGACTTCCCAGTCTTCTTTGAGTTAGTCAAACTTCAGCCGTATCACCATAACACAGATTAAATTATGACTCTTAATTGGACCTAAAATGTGTTCAGTTTTAGAGATAGGAAGAATTCACCAAGAAGTCAGGTGACTTGTAACTGACATTTTGGCTTTGAATATATAGAGGTATTCGTTGAATTTTAGAGCTGAAGGAAACCTAAGTGCTCATCTAGTTCAGACTCAATATTTATGCACAAGAAAGCCAGTCCAGGAGGTTAATTTCCTCAAGAGCCTTTTCTCTAGGTCTAATTGCCAGACAGAAACTCTTCTGCCATACCAACCTGCTTCCTACATTGGGGTGGATGTTTAAGACCCTTTAATGACAGCCTGCAATTGTTAGGATGAAGAATAATATTATTAACACAATCTACAAGTCTCTGCATGCTATTTGCCCCTGCCTGCCACACCAATCCTATCCCAGTCCACCGTCCTTGTTGCTCACTGTGTACCAGTCATGCTGATCTTTTCAATTTTTGAACATACTGTATTCTTTCCTACCAATAAGCCTTTTCTCCATTATTTCATGTACTGCCCTGGAATTATGCCCCTGCCATTTCCCATCATCATCAGTTGAGTCCTTTTACTTTAAAAATCTGCTCAAACATCCTTCCCTTTTGCTTCCCTAATTATATATTCTCGTTCTTCATACACTTCATTAGCACATATACTTCAGTTGCACTCATCACAGTTGTCATGAAATAATTATATAATTTGCTTAATGTTTGTCCTTACATTAGAATGTAAGCTTTGTGAGAGTAGGGATCTTATCTGATTTGTTCACTATTGTATTGCCAGCAACTAGACAATATTTTGCAAATTTAAGGAATTCAATAAATATTTGTGGAATGATGATGTGACTATGAGAACAGTTTTTTTAGTACAATAGAATTTCAGTTCTCTGCCAGTTTCCCTTCTCACCAAGCTGTATACCAGTCAAGACATCTGCCTCTTCCTTGAACCGTCTATCCACCATCATTGCCTAGCCAACCTTTACCCAAGCCCATATATGTACATCTCTATATAGATATATATAAATATGTAGTAAAAGAGGTAAATATTAAACATGTGCCACACACACCCTTACACCATTTTTCTTACTCATAATTCTACCATCTAATCAAAAATTGCGGGAAGAAAAGCCAGGCTAATAAAACAACCAAAGATCTTATAATACAACAAAGGCTAACTATTGAGAATATAGAATAGATACCAACTCTGTTTTCCAATTAGTAAATATATCCAGCCAACACTTCTAACAATCCATATTACATTAATATACATGCTGAGTTATTAGGAAACTATGTGTAGGTTTTAATAATAGTACTTTATATAAAGTTTAAAAAGTTTATTTAGACTTGATAGCAATAAATTTTTAGCTGGTCTGGATTGAGAACCCCAATAGCATCTCTAAGAAAGTTTACTTGTGCCACCTTTCACTCCTTCCCCCACTCACTGTTTTTCTTTCCGAGACCAACTGACTAAACAGCAAATTTCCAGGCACTCTACAATATTTATTGAGGAGCTGTTGCAAACACTCTTTTGGGTGTTTTGTGCTATATGTAGATAAATAGAAGTATGAATGTAGCCTATCTTTAGGGAGCTTGAGGAAAGATTAGGGGCCACCTCCAAGGAAAAAAGGGGGTTCTGATTAGCACCATACACTGATATTTTGCTTCATATAGCTAGAATTATTGTCTCTCCTTAACTGTTAATTTTGCATCCTTGTTTTTCTAACCCAACTATTTTTAAACTTTAATTCAAATATAGCAAAATACAGGAAAGTGCTTAAATCATTAAATTATCAGAAACTGAACATGTGTAACTACTATAGGTCAAAGAATTAGAACATTACTAGCAACTCAAGAGCCCAAGCCTAGCTTCTCCTCCATCCTCAAAGCAACCAAGTTTACTTTCTTTTGAATTTGATGTAAGTAGAATCGTACTGTAGGCATTTCTTGCATCTGGCTTTTTTGTTCAACATTATATTTGTAAGATTCATCCATATTGTTGCATATAGCAGTAATATGTTTGCATTACTATATAACAGTTTGTTGTACGAATATACCAAAAAATTTTTTTATCTCTTCTGTTGTTGGACATTTGGGTTGTTATCATTTTGGGGCTATTAGAAGTAATCCTGCTGTAAACATCCTTCTACATGTCTTTTTCATATGTGCACACGTTTCTGATGATATATACCTAGAATTTCTGGGACATAGTATTATATTAAACTTCAGTAAATAGTACCAGATAATTTTCTAAAATAGTTGTACTAATTTACACTACTAGAAGCATAATCAGAGTTTACGTTGTTTCACATTCTTGCCTACACTTGGATTGTTGGTCTTTCACATTGAGTCTTTTTGAAGGGTGTGTAATGGTGGTTTACTTTGCTTTCTCATTTCATAAATAACATTAGTAAGGGAACAACTTTTCAAATGTTAATTGAACATTTGGATAGCCTCTGGCGATATTCTGATTTTTCTGTTGGATTGTCTTTTTCTTGTTGATATAGAGTTCTTAATAAATTCTGTCTTCAAGTCCTTTGTCAGTTAAATATGCTTTAACTACCTTCTCTTCTCTCTTAATAGTGTCTTTTGATGTACTGAGCTTTTTGTCTTTATTTTTCCCTGTGTACTTAGTTCTTAATTTTCAATGTAGGCCAACCTAACCATCTTTTTCTGTATACTTAATGCTTAAAGCATGCTACTTTGCTGTTTTCCATAAACTTACTGTTTTTAGTCTTTACATTCATATCTACAACCCATTCAGAATTGATTTTTGTGTATGAAATGGAGTTTGTTTCATTTTTCCCTCATATAAATACCCGATTGACTCAGCATCTTTTACTGAAAAGGCTAGCATTTCCTCATTGTCCTGCAGTGTCAGCTTTGTCGTAAATCAAGTTTTCATATACACGTTAGTCTGTTTCAGCATTTTAAAATTCTGTTTCATTTATGTTTGCCTATCTTTACACCATTATCACAATACTTTACTATAGCTTATGTTAAGAATTAATATCCAATTGGCATATTTTTCTGACAAGTGCTTATTTTCAATAATGATTATGTTTTATGGTATTAGTTTAAATGTACTTGCTAAAATTCTTTATGAGACCTTAATCTAAACCAAAGTTGAGGTAATCAAGTAGTTTTACTTTATATGGAGGTTACTACTGAAATAAAAAATCACAGAGCAGAAGAAATAAAGCACATGGTCGTTGTACAGCCCCCCCCCCAAAATTAATATCCAGTTGATTAATTCCTCTTACCTTGTTCATCTTCATGGATATCTTGGTTATTTTGGGCTCTTTAAATTTCTATATATATTTTAGGATTGGTTCATCAATTTCCACAAATTATCTGTTGGGATTTTGACTGAGAGTGCATTGAATTTTTGAATGAATGTAGGGAGAAAAAGCATATTGACAATACTGATTCTTCCAATCCATGAACACAATGTATCCCTCCATTTATTTGGGTTTTTACATTTCTCTTAAAAACATTATGACATTCTATATAGAGGTCTTGCACATATTTCATTAGATTTGTTCCTATTTGATTTTGCTATTATAAATAGTATTATCTAAAATTTTATTTTCTATAAATGTATGTGGATAAATTGATTTTTGTTGACCTTGTAACCAGAAACCTTGTTAAACTCATTTATTAATTCCGGTAATTTGCAGATACTTTTGGATTTTCTACATGTATAAAAAATATATGCATATAGTTTTTGATGTTTATGCTTTTGTTTCTTATTCTTCCTATTGCACTAGCTAGAACCTCCAGTACAGCGGGGGAAACAGAAGAAGTGATGGGGGATCCTTTTCTCATTCCTATTTCAAAGGAAAACTCATTAATATTTCACCATTTGATATGATTTTTGCTATAGTTCTTTTGGTAGCTGCTCTTACCATAAAAAGAAATGTTCCCCTCTATTCCAAGTTTTGGCTACAGATTTAAATCATAAATGATGTTGAATTTTTTCAAATGCTTCTGAACCTATTAATGATCACATATTTTCCTTATTATTCTGTTAATGTCATGAACTTTATTGCCTGTTTTTGACATATAGAGTCAAACTTGCATAGCTGAAGCAAACCCAATTTGGCCAAGGTGTATTATTCCTTTAGGTATTGTTTAACTTGATTTGTTAACATTCTATTTAGAATTTTTGCATATGTGTTCATAGGCAAAATTGGTCTATACCTGTTCTTTCTTGAAATGCCTTTTTCATGTTTTGGTTTCAAGATTATGCTGACCAGTTTGGAGTTGTCCCCTCTTTCATCATTCTCTGGAAAAGTTTATATAAATTGGCATTATATGTCCACTAATAAATTTGATATTAATATTTTGTGGAATTCACTGAAAAAGACACCTAGTCCTGGAGTTTTCCTTATGAGAAGATGTTTTAATGATAGATTCAATTTCTTTAATAGTTATGGGGTTATTCAGAGTTTTTCTATTTCTATATCCATTTTGATAAGTTGTATTTTTTGCAAAATTTGTCAGTTTAATCTAAATTTTTAAACATATTGGCACAAAAGTGTTCATGATACTCTGTCTTTTAAAATTCTTTATGATCTGTTAGTAATTTTTGCTTTTTCATTCTTTTTATCGATTTTTATTAGTCTTTTCAAAGAGTGAACTCTGCCTTTTGATCTTCTCTCTGATATTATTTTCTTTTTGTTTCTATTATTGTTTCTTCCCCTCAAATTATTTTGTTCAGCTTTGATTTTTAATTGATACACTAGATTTATACATTACTGAGCTAAGATGATTAACATAGACCTTTTCCTATATGTTTTCACATTAAACAAACTTGTTAAAATGTGAAAACTTCACTTAAACACTAGGATATCTTTACATATTCAGATGTATTTCAAACAAAGGAGACCTTAAGGATAACTAACTTGCTTATGTGAAGACAAAATATTGGTTGACCAAATATTTCAAATTTTGCCCAGCTGCTTACATTTTTTAACAGACTTCTAGTATTCTTTTTTTGTGTGTGTGTGGTACGCGGGCCTTTCACTGTTGTAGCCTCTCCCGTTGCAGAGCACAGGCTCCAGACGCGCAGGCTCAGTGGCCATGGTTCATGGGCCCTGCCATTCCGCGGCATGTGGGATCTTCCCAGACCAGGGCACGAACCTGTGTCCCCTGTATCGGCAGGCGGACTCTCAACCACTGCGCCACCAGGGAAGCCCCTAGTATTCTTTTTAATTGAAGTATAATTGACTTACAGTATTATATTAGTTTTAGGTGTACAACATAGTCGATATTTTTATAGATTAGACTCCATACAAAGTTATTATGAAGTATTGGCTGTATTGCCTGTGCTGTACATTACATCCTTGTATCTTATTTATTTATTTATTTTTGAATTTTTAAATTTTATTTTATTTGTTTTTACAGCAGGTTCTTATTAGTCATCTATTTTATACACATCAGTGTATATATGTCAATCCCAATCTCCCAATTCATCACACCACCACCACCCCCCTTGGTGTCCATACGTTTGTTCTCTACATCTCTGTCTCTATTTCTGCCCTGCCAACTGGTTTATCTGTTCCACATATATGCATATATATCCACACATATTTGTTTTTCTCTTTCTGACTTACTTCACTCTGTATGACAGTCTCTAGATCCATCCACGTCTCTACAAATGACCCAATTTCATTCCTTTTTATGGTGACTAATATTCCATTGTATATATGTACCACATGTTCTTTATCCATTTGATGGGCATTTAGGTTGTTTCCATGACCTGGCTATTGTAAATAGTGCTGCAGTGAACATTGGCATGCATATGTCTTTTTGAATTATAGTTTTCTCTGGGTTTATGCCCAGTAGTGGGATTGCTGGGTCATATGTTAATTCTATTTTTAGTTTTTTAAGGAACCTCCATACTGTTCTCCATAGTGGCTGTATCAATTTACATTCCCACCAACAGTACAAGAGGGTTCCATTTTCCCCACACCCTCTCCAGCACTTATTGTTTGTAGATTTTCTGATGATGCCCATTCTAACTGGTGTGAGGTGATACCTCATTGCAGTTTCGATTTGCATTTCTCTAATAATTAGTGACATTGAGCAGCTTTTCGTGTGCCTCTTGGCCATCTGTAGGTCTTCTTTGGAGAAATGTCTATTTAGGTCTTCTGCCCATTTTTTGATTGGATTGTTTGTTTTCTTAATATTGAGCTGCATGAGCTGTTTATATATTTTTGAGATTAATTCTTTATCCGTGATTCATTTGCAAATATTTTCTCCCATTCTGAGGGTTGTCTTTTCATCTTGTTTATAGTTTGCTTTGCTGTGCAGAAGCAAAAGCTTTATTAGGTCCCATTTGTTTATTTTTGTTTTTATTTCTATTACTCTAGGAGGTGGATCAAAAAAGATCTTGGTGTGATTTATGTCAAAGAGCGTTCATCCCATGTTTTCCTCTAAGAGTTTTGTAGTGTCCAGTCTTACATTTAGGTCTTTAATCCATTTGGAGTTTATTTTTGTATATGGTGTTAGGGAGTGTTCGAATTTCATTCTTTTACATGTACCTGTCCAGTTTTCCCAGCACCACTTACTGAAGAGAATGTTTTTTCTCCATTGTATATCCTTGCCTCCTCTGTCATAGATTAGTTGACCATAGGTGCATGGGTTTATCTCTGGACTGTCTATCCTGTTCCACTCATCTATATTTCTGTTTTTGTGCCAATACCATATTGTCTTCATTACTGTAGCTTTGTAGAATAGTCTGAAGTCAGGGAGTCTGATTCCTCCAGCTCAGTTTCTTTCCCTCAAGACTGCTTTGGCTATTTGGGGTCTTTTGTGTCTCCATACAAATTTTAAGATTTTTTGTTCTAGTTCTGTAAAAAATGCCATTGGTAATTTGATAGGGATTGCATTGAATCTGTATGTTGCTTTGGGTAGTATAGTCATTTTCACAATATTGATTCTTCCAATCCAAGAACATGGTATATCTCTCCATCTGTTGGTATCATCTTTAATTTCTTTCATCAGGGTCTTATAGTTTTCTGCATACAGGTCTTTTGTCTCCCTGGGTAGGTTTATTCCTAGGTGTTTTATTCTTTTTGTTACAGTGGTAAATGGCAGTGTTTCCTTCATTTCTCTTTCAGATTTTTCATTCGTATATAGGAATGCAAGAGATTTCTGTGCTTTAATTTTGTATCCTGCAGCTTTACCAAACTTGTTGATTAGCTGTAGTAGTTTTCAGGTAGCATCTCTAGGATTCTCTATGTATAGTATCGTGTCACCTGCAAACAGTGACAGTTTTACTTCTTCTTTTCCAGTTTGTATTCCTTTTATTTCTTTTTCTTCTCTGATTGCCGTGGCTAGGACTTCCAAAACTATGTTGAATAATAGTGGTGAAAATGGACATCCTTGTCTTGTTCCTGAGTTTAGAGAAAATGCTTTCAGGTTTTCACCATTGAGAATGATGTTTGCTGTGGGTTTGTTGTATATGGCCTTTATTAGGTTGAGGTAGGTTTCCTCTATGCCCACTTTCTGGAGAGTTTTTATCATAAATGAGTGTTGAATTTTGTCAAAGGTTTTTCTGCTTCTATTGAGATGATCATACGGTTTTTCTTCTTCAATTTGTTAATATGGTTTATCACATTGATTGAATTGCATATATTGAAGAATCCTTGCATCCCTGGGATAAATCCCACTTGATCATGGTGTATGATCCTTTTAATGTGTTGTTGGATTCTGTTTGCTAGTATTTTGTTGAGGGTTTTTGCATCTATCTTCATCAGTGATATTGGTCTGTAATTTTCTTTTTTTGTAGTATCTTTGTCTGGTTTTGATATCAGGGTGATGGTGGCCTCATAGAATGAGTTTGGGAGTGTTCATTCCTCTGCAATTTTTTGGAAGCGTTTGAGAAGGATGGGTGTTAACTCTTCTCTAAGTGTTTGATAGAATTCACCTTTGAAGCCATCTGGTCCTGGACTTTGTTTTTTTGTTGTTTTTTGTTTTTTTTAATAAATTTATTTATTTATTTATTTTGGCTGTGTTGGGTCTTCATTGCTACACATGGGCTTTCTCTAGTTGTGGCGAGCGGGGGCTACTCTTCATTGCTGTGTGTGGGCTTCTTATTGTGGTGGCTTCTCTTGTTGTGGAGCACAGGCTCTAGGCACGCGGGCTTCAGTAGTTGTGGCATGTGGGCTCAGTAGTTGTGGTTCACGGGCTCTAGAGCACAGGCTCAGTAGTTGTGGCGCATGGGCTTAGTTGCTCTGCAGCATGTGGGATCTTCCTGGACCAGGGCTTGACCCCATGTTCCCAGCATTGGCAGGTGGATTCTTAACAACCACTGCACCACCAGGGAAGCCCAATGTTGCTAATTTATTGATATGGTTATGTTTACTAAAAAAATTAAAAGCAGTTGAACTTTTAAAACTGATTATCGGGTGCAATCTTCTGGGTTGTTCTTTCAGAGTTATTTTCATATTGGCCCCTTGCTCTTTATTTCATTGTCCTCCTCATAAGTCTTCATGATCTCAGCCTCTGTAGTCCAGCAGCATAGTCTCAGTGTCTCTGTTCCCATTCTAGTTTATCCTGACTGGACTTTGTTTGTTGGAAGATTTTTAATCACAGTTTCAATTTCACTACTTCTGATTCATCTGTTCATATTTTCTATTTCTTCCCGGTTCAGTCTAGGAAGCTTATAGCTTTCTAAGAATTTATTCATTTCTTCCACGTTGTCCATTTTATTGGCATAGAGTTACTTGTAGTAGTCTCTTAGGATGCTTTGTATTTCTGCAGTGTCTGTTGTAGCTTCTCTTTTTTCATTTCTAATTTTATTGATTTGAGTCCTCTCCCTCTTTTTCTTGATGAATCTGGCTAATAGTTTATCAATTTTGTTTATCTTCTCAAAGAACCAGCTTGTAGTTTTATTGATCTTTGCTATTGTTTTTTTTGTTTCTATTTCATTTATTCCTGCTCTGATCTTTATGATTTCTTTCCTTCTGCTAACTTTGTGTTTTGTTTGTTCTTCTTTCTCTAGTTCCTTCAGGTGTAAGGTTAGATTATTTATTTGAGATTTTTCTTATTTCTTGAGGTAGGCTCATATAGCTATGAACTTACCTCTTCGAACTGCTTTTGCCGCATCCCATAGGTTTTGGAACATTGTGTTTTCATTGTCATTTGTCTCTAGGTATTTTTTGATTTCTCTTTGATTTCTTCAGTGATCTCTTGTTTATTTAGTAACGTATTGTTTAGCCTCCATGTGTTTGTGTTTTTTACATTGTTTTCCCTGTAATTGATTTCTAATCCCATAGTGTTGCAGTCAGAAAAGATCCTTGATATGATTTCAATTTTCTTAAATTTACTGAGGCTTGATTTGTGACCCAAGTTGTGATCTGTCCTGGAGAATGTTCCATGCGCACTTGAGATGAAAGTGTAATCTGCTGTTTTTGGATGGAATGTCCTATAAATATCAATTAAATCTATCTGGTCTGTTGTGTCATTTAACGCTTGTTTTTCCTTATTAATTTTCTGTTTGGATGATCTGTCCATTGGTGTAAGTGAGGTGTTAAAGTCCCCCACTATTATTGTGTTACTGTCGATTTCCTCTTTTATAGCTGTTAGCAGTTGCCTTATGTATTGAGGTGCTCCTGTGTTGGGTGCATATATATTTATAATTGTTATATCTTTTCTTGGATTGATCCCTTGATCATTATGTAGTGTCCTTCCTTGTCTCTTGTAACACTTTTTATTTTAAAGTCTATTTTATCTGATATGAATATTGCTACTCCAGCTTTCTTTTGATTTCCCTTTGCATGGAATATCTTTTTCCATCCCCTCACTTTCAGGCTGTATGTGTCCCTAGGTCTGAAGTGGGTCTCTTGTAGACAGCAAATATATGGGTCTTGTTTTTGTATCCATTCAATGAGCCTGTGTCTTTTGGTTGGAGCATTTAATCCATTCACATTTAAGGTAATTATCAATATGTATGTTCTTATTAACATTTTCTTAATTGTTTTGGGTTTTTCTTTTTCGGTATGCGGGCCTCTCACTGCTGTGGTCTCTCCCATTGCGGAGCACAGGCTCTGGACGTGCAGGCCCAGCGGCCATGGCTTACGGGCCCAGCTGCTCCGCAGCGTGTGGGATCTTCCCGGACCCGGGCACAAACCTGTGTCCCCTACATCGGCAGGCGGACTCTCAACCATTGCGCCACCAGGGAAGCCCTTGGGTTTGTTTTTGTAGGTCCTTTTCTTCTTTTGTGTTTGCCACTTAGAGAAGTTCCTGTAGCATTTGTTGTAGAGTTGGTTTGGTGGTGCTGAAATCTCTTAGCTTTTGCTTGTTTGTAAAGCTTTTGATTTCTCCATCGAATCTGACTGAGATCCTTGCCAGGTAGAGTAATCTTGGTTGTAGTTTCTTCCCTTTCATCACTTTAAGTATATCATGCCACTCTCTTCTGGCTTGTAGAGTTTCTGCTGAGAAATCAGCTGTTCACTTTATGGGAGTTCCCTTGTATGTTATTTGTCATTTTTCCCTTTCTGTTTTCAATAATTTTTCTTTGTCTTTAATTTTTGCCAATTTGATTACTGTGTGTCTCAGCGTGTTTCTCCTTGGGTTTATCCTGTATGGGACTCGCTGTGCTTCCTGGACTTGGGTGGCTATTTCCTTTCCCGTGTTAGGCAAGTTTTCGACTATAATCTCTTCAGATATTTTTTCGAATCCATTCTCTCTCTCTTCTCCTTCTGGGACCCCTATAATGTGAATGTTGTTGCATTTAATGTTGTCCCAGAGGTCTCTTAGGCTGTCTTCATTTCTTTTCATTCTTTTTTTTTTGTTCTGTTCCATGGCATTGAATTCCACCATGCTGTCTTCCAGGTCACTTATCTGTTCTTCTGCCTTAGTTATTCTGCTATTGATTCCTTCTAGTGTATTTTTCATTTCAGTTATTGTGTTGTTCATCTCTGTTTGTTTGTTCTTTAATTCTTCCAGATCTTTGTTAAACATTTCTTTCACCTTCTTGATCTTTGCCTCCATTCTTTTCCTATGGTCCTGGATCATCTTCACTATCATTATTCTGAATTCTTTTTCTGGAAGGTTGCCCATCTCCACTTCATTTAGTTGTTTTTCTGGGGTTTTATCTTGTTCCTTCATCTGGTACATAGCCCTCTGCCTTTTCATCTTGTCTATCTTTCTGTGAATGTGATTTTTGTTCCACAGGCTGCAGGATTGTAGTTCTTCTTGCTTCTGCTGTCTGCCCTCTTTATCTTATTTATGTTATTCCCAATAGTTAGTACCTCTTAATCCCCTTTCCCTATTTTGCCCCTCCCTCCACCTCTCTCCCCACTGGTAACTGCTAGTCTGCTCTCTGTATCTGTGAGTTTGTTTCAGTTTTGTTATATTCCTTCATTTGTTTTATTTTTTAGGCTCCATATATAAATGAAAATATACAGTATTTGTCTTTCTCTGTCTGACTTATCTCCCTAAGAATAGTACCCTCAGGGTCATTCATGTTGTTTCAAATGGCAAGATTTTATTCTTTTTTATGGCTGAGTAATGTTATATATTTATATGCCACATCTTCCTTATCCATTCTTCTGTTGATGGACCCTTAGGTTGCTTCCATGTCTTAACTATTTTAAATAATGCTGCTATGAACATTGAGCTGCATATTTAAAAATTTCCAGTATTTTTCTTTAATTTTTTAAGGCTTTATGTTTTTAGAAAAGTTTTAGGTTCACAGCAAAATTGAGGGGAAGATGGATTACCCAATTACCCCCTGCCCCCACACATGCATAGCCTTCTCCATTATCAACATCCCCCACCAGAGTGGTACATTTGTTACAACTGATGAGCCTACACTGACGTATCGTTATAACTTGAAGTCCATCGTCGTTTACATTACAGTTCACTCTCTCATCTCTCTCCTTTTTCAATTTTTATTTACCATTCTTTCTTTAACTTCTTGAGTATTAAATTGGATCATTGATTTCCAGAATTTTCATAGTGAATAGCAGATGGGACAGCTAAGTTTGACATACTTATTTCCCAAATGTAGAATTCAGTAGAGTTTATTGTTTGAGGGAAAACTCCTGAAATGAAGATACGTTAGAAATATCTTGTGAAATAATTTTTTGAATGGTGTTAAAATTGCAGTCATGTACATTTAAGACTATAAATGCCCTTCTAAGTGTGACATTAACTGAATCCCACAAGTTTTAGATTTTGAATATTTTTATTATTATTTAGTGTAAAATATCTTCTAATTTCCACTGTAATTTTATCATGGGTTACTTAGAAGTGTAGTTAAAAATTTCCAAAGATGCAGATATTTTGTAGTTATATTTTTGTTATAGACTTCTGGGTCAGTTACACTGTGGCCAGAGAATATACAGCATATGGATTTTTTTTTTTTTTGGCAGTACATGGGCCTCTCACTGTTGTGGCCTCTCCCATTGCGGAGCACAGGCTCCGGACGCGCAGGCTCAGCGGCCATGGCTTACGGGCCCAGCCGCTCCGCGGCATGTGGGATCCTCCCGGACCAGATCACAAACCCGTGTCCCCTGCATCGGCAGGCGGACTCTCAACCACTGCACCACCAGGGAAGCCCCAGCATATGGATTTATTTTGAAATTTATTGAAACTGTATTAGGCCTAACGTAGGTTAGTTTTTATAAATGTTCCATGTGTACTTGAGGTGAGTGTGTGTTCTGCAGTTGGATACAATTCTCCATATATGTCTGTTAATCATGTTGTTTAAATTTCTTATATCCCTGTGGAATCTTTGCCTGCCTATTAGTTACTGAGAGAGGTGTGTTAAAAATCTTCCACCTCGGTTTTTAATTTACATATTTAGTCTTCTAACAATTTTTGTGTTATATATTTTGAAGCTGTGTTATTATATAGCACCAATATAGCAGCACCAGCTTTCTGTAGGTTAGTGTTAGCATATTAGATCTTTTTTACACCCTTTTATTTCAATCTTTGTGTTTCCTTAAGAGTTTAAGCCTTACTGTGTCTTATGGTTGCCCCTTTGAAGACAATGTATCTTTTTTTCCTCTGGCTCCTAAGTTTTTCTCTTTGTTTTCCAGTTTTACTGTAATATGCAAAGATATGTTTTCCTTTGTTTTTATTTTAGTGAATACATTTAGTACTTTTGTAAAACCATGTCTTAATGCCTTGTATTCATTTTGGTAAATTCTCAGATGTTATTTGTTCAAATATTTTTTCTGTCCCATTTTCTTTCTTTTCCTTTGGGACTACAACTGATATTATATATTATGTTTTTTAATCTTTTCTGCTATACCTCTTATGACCTTTTCTATAGCCTTCATCCTTTGGTCTTTCTCTGCCTCATTCTAAAAATTTTCTTTTGCTTCATGTTCTAGTTGATTAATACATATCTGGAAATTCTGTTTCTTAAATTTTTAATACAAAGAAGTAATCGTGTATGTACACAAAAATTTTTGTTCAAAGATTTCTAATATTATGGATTGTTTTAATAAATTACAGTGTATCTATACAATAGATTGTATGCAGCCATAAAAATTATATGTAGAATATTTAATAACATAGAAACATGATGTATTAAAGAGGAAAACAAGATTATAAAACATATGTTCCCAATTTTAAAAAATACATAGAAAAAGACAAAAATGATACCAAAATATGAAGTTGTTAGCTATGAATGACGGGATTACGGCTAATTTTTTTTTTCTTTTTGCTTCTCTGTATGGTGCAAATTTTCCTTAGTGATACAATGTATTACTGTTATAAAGGGAACAAAAGTTATTTTTTAAAGCCTGAATAAATTCCTAAAACTGCATTTTATCAGGAGTACATCTGTTTTGTAAAGAAATATATACTTATTCTAGACCTTTATAATGCTTGGCTTAAAAGTAGATTAGCTGTCAAAATTAATCATAACTATAAACACAAAGATAAAGACTTCAATTTTTATTTAAATCCTCAAAAATATTAGGTGTAATTCTTCATGTTACAAAGGGACTCTTCACAAAAGTTTCTTCATAAAGTTTCTTTAACTTGGGCATTCATAGCCTGTGTTACAGCACCCAAGGATGCTTGCTAAAATTTTTTTTCAGTGGTCTAGGTAAAATTACAAAGTACTTTTTTTCATTTCCTTATCACTTATTTTTTCTTCCCACAGACCCTCTTACATTTTCCAGATATCTTTTCTTAGCCTCTTCCACATAATTTCCAGTTACTCAGTCTTACATTACCTTCTGAATATCCAAATTCTCCTCTCTACCTCTTACTTCTCCCATAAATCAAAATTTCCATTTCACGTTGTAACTTTTCTCAGGAAAGCATAAAAACATTAAAGCATATTATCTTAAATTATTTTTCTGTCATGTATAAAGGACTGATAATTAGGTTTTCTAGAATGATGCTACTGCTTTGCTATGATATACTTAATACTATTATAATCATTTAATATTAGTAGTATTATCTCTTCTTTAGGGAAAATTTAATGGGTTGTCAGCAAATAGCTTAACAGCGTATAGATTTCTGCTTGACCACAAAGCTTAGAAATAGACTTAGAAATAGTAAAGGACAGTATGGCAGACTTCTTAACTACTTGGACTGTGGAGCCAGCTTGCCTGGGTTCAAATTCCAGCCTTCCTAGTACGTGACCTTGAAAAATATTATCTATACTCTTTCACTGTTTATAACTTTTAGGAGATAAAACCATATAAAGAAGGCCTTACCTTCAGTATAATTCTCCTCTGATTTATATTTTTAGATTGCACATGAAAATCAAGTTATACAAACACAAGTCCATGCTGATAATCTATCTAATGATGTCACTTCAGTACCTACTCACTGTGAGGAAGGCCCAGTGCACAAAAGTACACAAATATCTCTGAAGAGACCCCCTCACTACAGTGTGGGTAAGTTTTGACTTTTCAGTTGATTGATCAATTGAATTGGACTTTTGTGGATGAAAAGCAAATTCTAACTCATAGGTAATTGTGTTTATTCTCCTTCAGGTATTCAGGCCAAAGTGAAAGTGTTTGGAACACAACTATGTAATGCAACTACTCAGATTGATGAATTGTGGTCTAGAACGTCCTCTCTCTTTGACACTTACTCCAGTGACTCAGAAACAGATGAGGACTGGAATATCAAGAGTGAACAGAGTGATTTGTCTTACATAGCTGTACAGGTAAAAGAAGAGACTTGTTAGCGCAACATCAAATGATTTGATGTGCTCTAGGTTTTCAAATCTTTGCTCACATAATTATCTCTTTGCTCTTGTAAATCTTTCACCTCAAGATAACTTGACAGTTGAGTATGCAGAATTTGTTTAGCTCTAAGGGAAAAATTTGCCTGTCTGTCAAGAAAATAAAGGTAGTCCCGCCCACACCTCCCCACCCCCTACTTTCACCTTTTTTTCTTTTTTCTTTTTATACTTTTGGTGCAAATCAAGTCATAAAACAAAACCACAATAGCAGCATTGCCAGATCAAGATTAAGCATTGAATATTTAAGCTTAGTTCAGAAGCAACGCTCATATGGGACTTACTTGACACTCACGAGTTAGAACGTCACTGTTCTAAATAACTTGAAGGTGAAGAGCATAACTCAGCACAGCTAGGTCTGCTACGACTAAATGATTTGAGGGTAGAGCCAGGACATTTACCCTTGATTATTATTTTCTATTATTTCTATTATTTTTTAGTCTGTCCAGTTGTAATATTATTACATCTATGAATCAGTCCCTGTGAGCATTTCTGGTGAAGCTATGTCATTTACAGAAAAATTTTAAAGGGAATCAATTTAAATAGAGATAGAATTTCATATCCTTAGATTACCTTTATAATGAAATCCATTTGCATCGGTTCCTATTACATCAAATTAATTAGTTTGATTAATTTAGATAGAAGTTATTAACATCATGCAAAAAGAAGTATTACATTTCTAACATATCCCCATTTTAGAAATTGCGTTTTCCTCTACCAATACCACTTTGGGAAATAAGCATGTGAAACTTAGCTGCCCCATCTGCTACTCACCGGGAAAATTGTGATGGCAGTTTTGTACCATGAAGTAATTTATTACAATAGTTTCTGAGAAACTTATTGTAACTCTGATCTTGTATTGAAAATAATAAAAATAAATGTCCATTTTACATCTCACATGTCCTGTTAGTTCTGCATGATTGGAAGAACTTACGTGGATTTTATCCTCAAAGGTTTAAATAATACACCAAAGTGATTTTCTTCCAAAGCGAATTTCATGTCTGACTTAATTTGAACAGTATAATTTTAATTAAAAAAACAATAAAGTATTAATAGAAGTTGTAAGCCTGAACAATGATTATGTAAACAGATAGCATTATTATTATTATTATTATTGCTGGTTTGGCTTGAATTTACGATAACTATTTGATGTTTTAAGAGAATGTTATATTTTAAAATTAAGCATATAAATCTTCTGGAACTAAATATTATCGGGGGGCTGGGGTGGGGAGTACCTGTTTTCCCTTGAGCTCTGAAACAGTGTATCTCCTTAATCCAAATCATAATGAATGTTATATGCCCATTCATCCCCAAATTTCACTGCCATGGGTTTACTTCATTTCTAGATGTTAAACTTTGACAGCCATAACAGCACTTTGTGTTCCTATTTTACTAATAAGTTAATTTTATTTTTCCTATCAATTGAAAATTTAGATTTGGTTGGTTGATTCAGATGATTTATAATGAATTGTGTAATGTTTCACTGCCCTAAAGTAAAATGAAATACTGGCTTTATTTTATTTTATCTATTTTTTTTAACATGTCAATGCTTTTTTCCCAGTTTTATTGAGATATAATTGGCATATAGCACTGTATAAGTTTAAGGTGTAAAGCATAATGTTTGACATATATATCATGAAATGTTTACCACAGTAAGTTTAGTGACTATCCTTCAGCTCATATAGATATAAAATTAAAGAAATAGAAAAAAAATTTTTCCTTGTGATGAGAACTCTTAGGATTTACTCTCTTAACAACTTTCATGTATAACATACAGCAGTGCTAATTATATTTATCATGTTGTACACTGTATCCCTAGTACTTATTTATCTGGTAAGTGAAAGTTTGTACCTTTTGACCACCTGCATTCAATTCCCCCTCCCCTGGCCCGGCTCCTCCAATAACCACAAATCTGGTCTCTTCTTCTGTGTTTTTTGTTTGTTTCTGAAGTATAATTGACCTCCAACACTATGTTAGTTCCTGTTACCCAATGTAGTGATTCCATACTTTGCTATATTTCAAAATTATCACCAGGATAAGTCTAGTTACCGTCTGTCACCAAACAAAGATATTACGTAATTATTAACTGTATTCCCCACACCATACATTTCATACCCTTGACTTATTTTGCAACTGGGAGTTTGTTCCTCTTAATCTCCCTCACCCAGTTCTCTCCTTCTCCCACCACATTCTCCCCTCTGGCAACCACCTGTTTGTTCTCTGTATCTATAATTCTGTTTCTGTTTTGTTATGTTTGTTCATTTGTTTTATTTTTAGATTCTGCATATAAGTGAAATCATACATTATTTGTCTTCCTCTGTTTAATTTATTGCACTTAGCATAATACCCCCCCAGGTCTATCCATGTTGCTGAAAATGATAAGATTTCATTCTTTTTTATGGCTGAGCATATCCATTGTGTGTGTGTGTGTGTGTGTGTGTGTGTGTGTGTGTGTACCACATTTTCTTCATCCATTCATCTATTAATGGATAATGCTGCAATGAATATAGGCATGCATATATCTTTTGTAATTAGTGTTTTTGTTTTCTTCAGATAAATAGCCAGGAGTAGAATTGCTGGATCATATGATAGTTCTATTTTTAATTTTTTGAGGAATCTCCATATTGTTCTCCACAGTAGCTGCACCAATTTACATTCCCATCAACAGTGCATGAAGGTTCCCTTTTCTCCACATCCTCACCAATATTTGTTATTTGTTGTATTTTTGGTAATAGCCATGATGACAGGTGTGAGGTGATATCTCATTGTAGTTTTGATTTGCATTTCCCTGTTGATTAGTGATGTTGAGCATCTTTTCATGTGCCTCTTGGCCATCTGTATGTCTTTGGAAAAATGTCTGTTCAGATCCTTGGCCCATTTTTCAATCAGGTTGTTTGTTTTTTGCTGAGTCATATGAGTTCTTTTTATATTTTAGATATTAACCCCGTATCAGATATATCATTTGCCAATCTCTTCTCCCATTAAGTAGGCAGCCTTTTAGTTTTGTTGATAGTTTCCTTTGCTGTGCCAAAGCTGTGGCTTTATTTTAAATTGAATATAGGGAACTTATAGTTTATATATTACTGTTTACTTTTTGCATACATATTTTTGTTTTTCTGAATTTCTTTTGTTACCAGATGAGTTTAGTGGTGGGGGGGGGGTCTCCCATGTTATTCTTCATTTATTTATTTAATAGATACTTATTAAACATACTCTGTGCCAGACAACTGTCCTAGGCACTAAGGATACATTGGTGAACAAGACAGACAAAGATTCTGCCCTCTTGGTGCTTACCTTTTAGTGGGGAGCCAGACAAAAAATAAGGAAATGAATGAATAATCTCAGCTAGTGATTAGTCCTTTGAACAAAATAAGCAGAGTAAGATGTTAGAGCATAATGGGGGTGGGGGGAGAGCGTGTGCTCTTTTAGGGAGGGTAATCAGAAAAGGCCTCTCTGGGGCTTCCCTGGTGGCACAGTGGTTGGGAGTCCACCTGCCGATGCAGGGGACGTGGGTTCGTGCCCTGGTCTGGGAAGATCCCACATGCCGTGGAGCGGCTGGGCCCGTGAGCCATGGCTGCTGAGCCTGCACGTCCGGAGCCTGTGCTCCGCAACGGGAGAGACCACAACAGTGAGAGGCCCAC
>NW_006795663.1:1351723-1369246 GCF_000442215.2 Lipotes vexillifer
ATGATAGGGAAGCATGTGCTCTGGTATTTGAGGAATAGCAAGAAGGCTAGGTGTAGCTGGAGATAATGAACCAGGCAGAGAATGATAAGAGATGAGATTGGAGTGATGTGTAGGACCATACCATGTAAGACATTTGAGGTCACAGTCAAACATTTTTTTATCTTATTCTGGTCTTAAATTCTTTTTTAAATGTATTACTTGGCTGGCTAGTCTGCCAGTATTTCTTTCTTATTCTTAGAAAGCTTAATTGGATACACACATAAAACCATTAGACTTACGTGAGAGAAGAGAGATATGTCAAGAGCGTGTGAATATAAAATTTGGTCAGTCAAAAGTATTCCTCTGTGGGAATTCTGGAAAGATGATAGTGTTGAATGGTGTCATTTTTTAAAAATCTCCCCAAATTTCTTCATGAAAACAAATAGAGCAGTTCCTACTCTGTTAGTAGCAAAGAAGCTTGTATCAGATTAATCCTCCCATGGATTACACATATACATTCTGGGAAAAAATATACCAGACAACTTTGGAGAGACTGGGGAGCATCAAAAGCAGGTAGGACCATGAAGTCAACCTTGAAAGAGTTGAACTGCAGTAGGTGAAATGTCCTCTATGCGCCTTTCCACCTGAGTACACTCCCCATTCCATGCTGTGACGGGCAGTAGAACTCAAGCAGAAAGCTGCAGTCTTACTAGCTTGAGGAGTCAAAGGTGAAAATTTAGGGCTATCAGAATGAAAAGTGATGGGGCAAGTCATGGAAAAGGAGAAAACACCGGGGAGGGGGACCAAAATCTGCTTCAAACTCCACCCAAATCCTTGACTAATCCCTGAAACACACACATGTTTTGTGGAGAGACCTCAAGGGGCCCAGCAGAAAGCAGCAGTTGGAAGCCTTAGCTTAGCTGCTGTCCATTACAGTGGAAACAGGAGTTTGGGTCCAGCCAAGTTAACTGGCCATTAGAACAAAATCCATCATGCTTTGGAAGAAGATAACAATTTATCATCCAAAATATCCAGTGCAAAATTAAAAATTAGTTGTCATGTGGAGAAATTGGAAAGTGTGACTCATAATAAAGACAAAAAGGAATCAAAAGAAACCAACCCCATGATAACCAGAAGTTGTGATTACCAGGCAAAAGCTTTAAAGGAGCTATTATAAATATGTTCAAGGAGGAAAATATAGCAGTACTGAATGAAGAGTTGGGGAATCTCAGCAGGGAAAAAGAAGCTATAAAAAAAGAATCAGATGGAAGTTCTAGAACTGAAAAGAGACAAGCTATCAAAATGGACACAAGAAGAAACAGAAAATCTGAATAGCTCTATAGCTATTAAAGAAATTGAATTTGTAATTACAGTCCTTTCACAAAGAAAATTATAGGCCCAGATGACTTCACTTAGAAATTCTATCAAACACAAGAAAAAATGCCAATGTTACGCAGCTGTCTCAAGATAAATGGACTAGGGAACACTTTTCATTTCATGTTATGAATTCAGGATCACTCTATTACCAAAACTGGCCAAAAACATTATAAGAAAAGAAATTACAAACCAACATCCCTTGTTGAACATAGATGCAAATATCTTTAACAAACCTTTAGCAAACCTATTCTGCAATATATTACAAGAATAATACATCACGTCCAAGTATAGTTTAACTCAACAATGCAAGGTTAGCTTTACCTTTAAAAAATCTATCAGTGTAATTCACCACATTAAGAGAGAATAAAGGGTACAAATCATATGATCATCTCATTAGATTTAGAAAGAACGTTTGACAAAAATCAATATCCGTTCATGATAAAAAAAACTTAGTAAACTAAGAATAGGAGAGAACTTATTTTCTCAATCTGATGAATGGCAGCTGTGAAGTATATACCTATAACATCATAGGTAATGTTCAAGGGCAGAAAGCTTTATCCATAAAATCAGGAAAAAGGCAAGGGTATCCATTCTTCAATATTCCTATTCAACATTGTGCTAAAGATCCTAATTAGTGCAATAAAGGCAAAAAAAAAACACAGTTTAAAAGGATGATACAAATCTTTTTTTTCCTACAGATAACATGATCATATACATAGAAATGCCTGTGGGATCTACAGGAAAGCTACTAGAACCAATAACTGAGTTAATAAAGTCAAAGTACAAAAAATCAACTGTATTTCTATATACTGGTAATAAATAATTGGAAAGTGAAGCTTTAAAAATCCATACTACTTACATGGGACTTCCTTGGCAGTCCAGTGGTTAGGACCCTACGCTTCCACTGCAGGGGGCCCGGGTTCAATTCCTGGTCAGGAACTAAGATCCTTCAAGCCATGCGGTGCAGCCAAAAAAAAAAAAAGAAAATCCATACCACTTGTGATATGGAAGTGCAAAGGATTTAGAATAATAACCGAGTGTTGGAGAGAGAAAGAGCAAGTGGAACTCTCATGCATGGCTGATGGGAACATAAAATGTCACAACCACCTTGGAAAACAGTTTGGCCAACTTTCATAAAGGTGACGCCCAAATCATTCAACCACGCAAATTCCATTCCTAGGTATATATCCAAGAGAAATTAAAATATATGTCTACCCAAAGACTTTTACACAAATGTTCTTAAGAGTCAAAACCTGAAAACAACCCAAATGTTCATCAACAATTAAATGGATAAACAAATTGTAGTATATCCAAACAATGAAATTCTCTCAGCAATAAGAGAACAAACATATATGTAACACCATGGATGAATTTTGAAAACATTCTGAGAGAAAAAAACCCAGACTCAAAAAAAGAGTACATACTCAGTGTTTCCATTTGTGTGAAATTCTGGAAAAGAGAAAAAACTAGAAAGAAAAGAAAATCAGTCGTTGCTCCCTGTTTACCACTCTCCCCCCTCCACTAGACTATAAAACTTGAAAGTGAGGATTGTCTTTCGTTAGTATTCCCATGTGCCAAGCACTGTTCTAAAGGTCTAAGGGGTTTGCATAGGTGTTTGGCATGCTTGTATTTGCTAAATGAATACTGAACGTTGAGTTTGAGAGGATAATGGAACGGGAAAGCAGATGGCGTTTCTTAGGCAATTAGAGTGGTCAGGCAGGGAGACGTAGCCTGGGGAGGCATTTACATAAAAGTGATAGTTGAAGCCATGATGTAGACTCCCTTAAGGAGAGCTTGTAACCCTCTTGTGGCACTTAATGTCCTCATTACTTACCTGGCAGTATTGCTCCAAAATAAGAAGCAGGAGAGACCAAGAAAAGTTTACAAGCCTGCATTATCTATTAATCAAATTAACAACTTCTGAGTATTCAGGAATTAGCTCTTCAGATAATTGGCAAAACAAAAACAAACAAACAAAAAACCCAACTCGCATTTGACGCTTGCCTCTTCCCTTTCTATGCCAAGAATAATGAAGCAGTGACATTGAGAAAGTAGGAGAAAAAATTCTAGGGAGATGGCAGCAGCCTGGATGCAAAAAAATATAGCATATCTATATCCTATTTCTCCTCAAGGGCCGTTCCTATTGTGCCTGTTCTGGGAAGCCTACCTTAAAAAACTACAGAATTTATTGCCTGTGTTAGTCCTTTGGTAATTAGCCATATTGCCTTTTTCTTTCATCAACATTACAAAGGTATGATTTACACAACTACAGCTGTGTGTGCCAATGTAACTTTCATCACACCAGGATATATAACGCTTGCATAGCCCACAAACACTTCTTTCTGCCCCTTTGCGGGTAGTGTCCTCCCTGCCCCGGTCATAGGCAATGGCTTGTAATCACCATCAACCCTTTACTCTTATATCTTGATTCTCAAGCCCGTCTTCAGTTATGTCCAGTCTCTTTAGTGGCCTCTCATCAGTCAATAGGACTATTGGAGGTTTTCTACTAACTCCACACAGTGACACTAGGTGGGGTTGCTGAGCTAAAGCACCTAAGAATGGCTGGGCAGCCAAATCAGAATTTTGGAGCTGAATGAGACCTTAGGGATGATCCAGTCTGCCCTTTCTATTTTGCAGATGAAGAAATTAAAGATCAGAGTAGTTATCTGATGTTAATCCCTGCCTGCAATTGCCTCAGCAATCCAGTCTCCCCATTTCTGGCAAACCCCATCCCATTCTTCATCAGAAATGATTGAATAATGAAGCTGGATATGTTTACAAATCCTACTTTTTCTCTTAAATAATTTGATCAAGCCCAAGTGATTCTGTAAGCTCCGCAGGGGTGGGTGCTTTCACTGACTGCTCTGTCTGGCATATAGTAGATCCTCAGTTAATATTTGTTGAATGAATGATAGGGATCTATCCTGTTTTTAAAGCTCTAGAGATCTCAGATCTTCCTCAATACCTGTTCCAATGCTCTCTGAAGCGGATTCCCCCGAACCAGCCTCATTCCCTTGACATATATGTCAATCCTTCTTTGTCTAGCTTCCATGAAGATGTTAGAGCT
This sequence comes from Lipotes vexillifer, assembly GCF_000442215.2. NCBI lineage: Eukaryota > Metazoa > Chordata > Mammalia > Artiodactyla > Lipotidae > Lipotes > Lipotes vexillifer. The sequence goes on from NW_006795663.1 coordinate 1,356,147, forward strand.
GGAAAGAACTTTGGAAAAATTATCCAGCCAAAATCGCTCATTTTGTCAATGAGAAAACCAAATAAGGTGATTTGTCCACGGTCATATAACTAACTAGTTAGTGGCAGAGCCAAGATTAGAATCTTACCTAACTTATCATCTTAAAAAAAATTCAGCTGCTTCAAGAGACTATCAGATTTCTTGCACCTGTCCTTTAAATGTTCCCTCACCTTTCCTCTAGGTCATAGACTCCAGCTTATTATTAATTTTGAAAAAAAATTTTTTTTGATTGCTTCCCTCTGGGAGCAGGCTTGCCATTCACATCCTTTCTTTTCCTGATTCCATTCAAACGACTAACCCACCCTATCATTGCTACTCACCCATCTACCCTTTGCACCTCCTAGATCTTAATCCCTGCCCTTGAAAAGAAATAGTAGGTCCTCTTTCGCACCTGAATGAGTAGGGATGGGTCTTCAGATATTCCAGGGAAACAAACTGCCTCTTTAGTTTCAGAACACACAGATCGCAGACATCTAGGACACCTCCAGGACTGTTCTAAGATGGTGTTTTGTAGTTCTATTCAGAGCCACAGAAGTTATGTTGGGCTCTGTGATGACATAACCCAGGGTAATCCCTAAACATAGTGTTCCCTAGCTGGACTAAATGACATTCAGGTACTGTTTTGCTAACACCACCCAGGAAATGGAAAATTTTCTATATCCAATAACTCTTTCCTTGATATCCCAACACTTTCTCTATAAGTTCTAAGGGCTGATTGGTTTATTTCTTTACCAACCCTACTCTCTAGTTGTGGTAGATTTTTTAAGTGACCATGAATTCTTCTACTCTCATCAAGAGGTAAAATGTATTTGTCCACTCCTTGAATCTGGCTTGACGGTATGCCTCACTTTCATCAATGGGACATTAGCAGAAGTGTTGCAAGCTGAGGCTTTGAAAGCACTTGAGTACTGGGCGTGTCCTCTTGCTGTGCTTGGAGCCTTAACATTACTGTGTGAATGAGCCCAGGCTAGCCTGCTAAAGGATGAGAGGCCATTTGCGGAAGAAACCAGACCCTTACCAAGAGCCTTGTAAATGCCAAACACCTGAGTGAGGCCACCCTAGATCATCCAGCCACTGCCAACATGCCAGCGACTGGAGAAGCTTGAGTAAGTCCAGTAGAATCAGTCAAGACTGTCCAAACAGAAGAACTTCCCAGCCAACCCATGGAATTGTGAGCTAAATTATTGGTTGTGTTTTTAAGTCATTACATTGTGGGGTAGCATGTTAGACAACAAACACCACCTGATGTATATATATCCTGGTAAAGCTTCCCTAAGGAAAAGGATATCAGTATTTTCTTCTTCCTCCTCTTCTTAACCCTCATCCTCCTATTCTTCTATCATCATAGGTTTAGTTAGCTATTTTGACTGTACGTGATGTTTAACCTCAGTGAGGGAATAGCGGAGTACAATTGGTATTAAAATTGGGTCAACTGCAGGTTTAGACTTAGGTTACCTCTGCTTGGCAATCCATCGTTAAGAGTTGTTTCTCTCTCGGGCCTTGGAATCTCTTGGGAAATAAGGTCCCCTTTCTCTCTAGGCATAGATCCACTCCATGGTTTCAGATCAGAATTACTCTCCTCATGGACACAACATCTTTCTTGGATTCTGCTTATGGAACTCCTCTGGTCTAAATTTCCTCTTTTATTAAAGTGGCAATAATTTTCTCCTTCTTGAAAATTTTCTCATCCTTGTAGAATACACACACTTTGGGAAACCCTAAATTGTATCACAACTTGATCCCCAGCATCTTCCCAGGCTTCTAAACCACAATTCTAGATCCCCAAACCGGACCACTCAGGAAGTTACTTCTGAGTACTCATCCCCTAGGTTCATCTCCTAGCACTATATGAATGTTTTTTTCACTCATTACAACAAACTGAGGATAAAATCAAACATGACAGAAGGAGTCCTCCCCTTAAAGACTTTATGGCATATCTAAAAATTCTTAAAACCAATTCCAATCATGTTTTAGTTAGAATTTGATTTCCACTGGGGGAGAGGATGAGATGATGACCTTGAGAGGGATAAGAATTACCTAATAGGCTTATTCCAAATAGTTCTGTCCTGAACTGTTTTACCCTTTGGGGTTGATGCAACTTCACATGAATCTGACGTGTCATGAAAAAGCAGTAACTAACTATATGGCATTCACTCATGTTTCTAAAAATGAAAAACCACAGTGGAGCTAGGGTGATATTGAAGCAGGATTTTTATGACAAAGTGGGGGCTGCTCTGCAGCAATGCCTCCCAATTCAATTTGCCGATGACTCACCCCTTCCATTCTTTGAGTCTATAAATCAGTGGGGGAAACCATGCTCTGCATCTTTGATTCAGCATCACTCTTTGCTGTTGGAATCCTCAGAGAGTTGCTGGGGGAAATGACTGGGCTTCGCTCTGCACAGGACAAGAATTTTGCATGGACACATTCCAAACTTAAACTGTCCCCTGGATTTTGAACCAAAGTGAAAGAAACCAAAGAAAACCTCTCGGTTTCTGAAGCTCAGCATGTCAAAATTAGGAAGGTTTGGGGGTGAGGGCGAGTACTCAACTAGGAAACGTTCCAGTAAATAATTTTTTTCCAGCTGCAGCTCAGTGTTTTACTTTTAATATTAGTTTACTGTTAATAAAAGCAACAATACATTGAGTGTGGGAGATTAAGAAAAACAAATACGCATGAATAAACAAAAGTCACCTGTTAATTTAAGACCCTGTCTGATTAGCTCAAGGCAAAAAAGGGAGATTGTTGGAAATGTAACAGGGACAAAAGTGTTACAGTTTAATATTTACAACTTTTCCCCACCCATGCTTTTTAAAGAGGATTTGTGTGTGCGTGCATGTGCTGCTTAGCTTCTGAACTTGTAGATGGTAATAACCAATAGAGCTACAGATCTGCACCAGCCTCTTCTACCTGCACACAACCTGAGATGGTCACCAGTCCTAAGTTAACATATATATATCCCTCAACTACCTAACCACAGTTTCTGGGTTTGGTCGTCCAGTTTTGAGTTGGAGCCTCTGATAGGTTCACCTTGGGTCAAGTGTCTATTCAGGTCCAGTCACCTGATTACACTGTTATAGCTTACAGTTCAAGATGAACATTTTTCCATATCATTTAGCCCAAACATGACACTGGAGGGAAGTTTTTAGCTAAGTTACCCCCGATGTTTCATGGTTATGCAAGAGTGCAAAACAAAACATGTTTTCCCCACTGAATGAAAACACAATATAAGTTTTCTCTAGCAGCTGTGGCTGGAGGTTGCAAAATGGAATAATCTGGCCACCCTCCAGGCTATTAGCACCCTTCCCCCTCCCCCAAGGGCGAAGGACAATCACACCAAAGAGAAGAGAGAACACAGTGCTCTCAAGTTCACAGCTAATACTGAGAAATGGAGCTGCTGGAGCATCTGGAACATATCAGAATAGAGGTGACAGAGAGGAGGAATACAGAGCACCTTGCGCTATGACCTATGGGTCAGACTAGTTCATTTAGAATGTCTTTGAGCACCATGACCCCAGTATTTGTCTCAAAACCATACATGCCAAGATTTCAGGCAGTGTGGTAAGAGTGGTAGAGAAAGTTGGGGGGAAAAAAGTCTTCCCAGTGCCCTTCAAATAGAATATGGCATCTGGGGTAACTTAGCTTAAAACTTCCCTCCAGTGTCACATTTGGGCTAAACGATATAGAAAAATGTTCACCTTGAAATGTAAGCTATAACAGTGTAATAACTCATCATTACACGTGTTTGGATGCATACCCAGTAGGGAGTGTTCTTCACCTAGTTTTAATAATTCCCCCATTTCTAAGACTGTTTAGGCCTTAGTCCCATTGCATCTCCAGAAGAATGCAGGGTAGTACAGTGGGGAAGGTGTAGATTTGAAGTCAGGCAGTACAGGTATAACTCTTTACATCTGCCACATCGCAGCCATGTAACCTTTAGAAAGCCACTTAATTTTGCTAAACCTGTTTCCCTGAGAAGCACCTCCTTGGGATTGCTACCAGGAGTAAGCGAGGTCATGTGCACAGTACACAGTATTTGCTCCTTAAATGGCCATTCTCTTTATCTCCTTCACTGTACTTTGGTGTCTTCTCAGTACTTCTGTCCCCCACTTTAGTGTGAGGGACACATAAAAAGTACTCTGCTGGTGCTTAAAAAAACAAATCTCATCACACACTTCAAAATTCCTTCACAGTTAGGAAGTTCTTTTCTAAGTACTCTTGTCTATCAGTCTTTAGTTGATAGTTCATAGCATGCCTCACACCTCTTTCTCTGGTGAGCATCTGAACTAAGGATTCTTGCCACTAAGTCGTCCCTTTACGAGTTAGCCTGGGTCCCAACCAGACCTTCCTCTGGAGAGGGAGAAAGGAGTGAGAGAGCATGCACTGAGCTGTGGTGTCTTCCATTTGGACTTCTGCCAGTCCAAGGGCGCTGGGCCTTCAAGATTCTACTTCAGATAAGCCTCCAACTGATCCAGTGCTTCTTCAAGTCTGTCACCAAATCTCCAGGCCAGAAGACTCCCAAAGGCCAGACGTGATCTTAAGTCCACCAGAAGTTCGGGCCAGGTCCAGAATTATACCATGTTTCAACTGCCCTCCCACCCCTAACCCCTCCTTCTTGGTCTCTCAGAGACCAGTCATTTAATGGTCTTGAGGGGTTCAACTCTGGAGAAAGGGACAAAGACTGAGTAGAACTATTATTTTAATTTCTACTTGATTTAACTTAATTGTCTTGCAGTGTAATTGATTTTTCCTTAGGACCCTAGTACTTGGGCCAGTGCTGCTTATTATTGGGTCAAGTGTCTCCAGATTCCCAGATACCCCCTACTTTTATCTGTACCCTCACTGCATGAAGCCTCTGAGGACTTAGAAGCTAAGGTCCGAATCTGATGTTGAAGATGATGTAAACTTCCAGAGTCTTACGCGGAATTGCACAGGATGCTTGTTAAGATCTCCACCAGGCAACATAACCTGACACTGTTAGGTGATTAGGGGTATGGAGATTACCAACCGGGGCTGCAGTCTCACTGTTTCAAGTTGTCTTCGCTGGGCATTCATAAAATATATGCTAAATTCTACTTTATATATTCAATTGTGAAGTACCTTGACATCATTAAATTATTTCTTCATTCAACAAATAGTTAATAAACACTTGTTATGTATCAGGACTAGATACAATGAGATTAGAGTAATGAGAAAGGCATACGTGTCCCTGCCTTCATGGAGTTTACTATCTACTGAAAAATTAGACATGAAACAGAGTCAAAAATATGATGAGTGTTGCAAAAGTATAACCATAGGGTGCCTATGAAACCCCTTATCAATCAAGTGTGGCTGCATAACATTGGGTTATTATTATTTTTAGGGTTTTATCCTGCACCTTGCAACCATTAAAACATATATGCAATTCTGTGCCTCCTTGCCTCTAGGGTGATCAGCTCGTCCTGGTTTGTCCAGGACTTCCTTGGTTTGGCACAAAATTCCATGGTCAGAGAAAACCCTCAACCCTGAGCAAACCAGGACGGTTGGTTTCACTTCTTGCCTTAGGGAAAGTTTGGAGCGGAGTTCTTTGACTTTTGTTTACAAAAGCCTTAGTCTTTCAGGTTAACTGACGTGAATCCTTCAAAAAAGCCAACTTCATGAAGCAACGACAGCAACAACATAGAAAGGCAGAGAAAGTATTCTAGATTAAAACTATATTCTAGAAGGGTATAAAGAGGAAATGCAATGTGTGACTCAATTGGATGCTGGTTTTTGTTTTCAAGCATAAAAAATTATTGGAACATTTGGGGGGAATCAAATATGGACTAGATTTTAGATGATTTTGTGGAAATACTGATAATTTTGTTAGGTGTGACCATGGTGTTGTGCTTATGTAGGCGTATGCCTTTATTTTTAGAAGACATAGTCTGGAGTACTTAGAGGTGAGGAAGCAGTGATGGCAAAATATTAACGATCTTTGAATCCAGTAGAATTTATAAGGATGATCATTTAATTATTCTTTCAACCTTTCTGTATCTATGAAAATAATAAAAAGTTTTGGGAAAGAAGTTAGCAACCATTGAGCAGAATAAGATTTGAGATGGGAGTAACTTCTCCGGGAACCAGAAAATGATTCCTCTAGAATGGAAGCAAGAGGAAAAAGGAGGAAAATGGTTGTGTGTCAGTGGTGTTGATTCTAGGCCCACAGTATCATGGCAAACCCAGCAAAGTTCCCCATGCTCCAGTCTTGGCCTTGAAGCAGCAAGCTTGTCATTGAGGCGGCCAAGAGAGCCCCTGACTGATGATATAGACATTTTGGTAGATAGATTCCTGGGAAAACAGATGACTGGTGACCAGATGACAGTGTGGAATTTTGATCGAAAAGTCTTCTATGGGACGAGTGCAAACTAAAACTGAGATTCAATTTCCATCACCCCAAAGAGCTACATTTTCTCCACATCTGAGTCTATGGGCTGCATTGAATGCCCTAGACACTAAACTGGTGACTCCAGAAAGGTCCACCTGAGTGAGTGGCATTTTGGCTGACAGATTAGTAGGAGTTGGCCTGTAAAAGGGGGGAGAATTAGTACGTCAAGCACCGGAAGCTAAAGCGTGTGTTGGTGCCTTGGAATCAACTGAGAGCAGTTCCACATGGTTGGAGCAGAGACCTAGGGCCAGGGTGACATGAGATAAGGGTGGGAAAGTGGGCAGGGGCCAGGATGTGCTAGACTTCCAAACTGGGCAAAGGAAATGACGCACACCTTCCCCACCTCCAGAACCCCAGGGTCCGTCCTTCTCTCTCAACACCCCTGCCCCATGCCAGTGCCCATGCCTCAGGGCTCCTTGGAGTGAGTGCTTGGTTTGGGCTACAGATTAGAAGTCACTCTGACCGGGCACTAAGTTCCTTCTGCAAAGGGGATGATAATGAAGGAAAGGCCAATCTTCTGAATCTCCTGCCACCTGTCCCTTCTTGCCCACTAATGCCATTAATACGTGATCCTCACACCCACCCCCCCAAAGACTCCCCAAGTATCTGTGGGAACTCTCTATGGGGAGAGGTCTCACATGTGTTCACAGACAAGTCTAGCTAGTCATCACCTGGTATCTGTAGGTCATCCTTTCTCTGCTGCCCCAGCGCTTCTCAGCTAGACAGTGCCCTCTCCCCTGGGCCCAGCTGTGTACACCAGGCACCACAGTCTCCGTCCTGCAGCTGAGGATGGGCACAGGAGGTGCCAAAGCTGTGAGATGTTCTGCGCAGTGGCAAAGAATGCCTCCCCCTTTATGTGTATGTTCCATCAGTAGGGTCCCAAAGTCATTTTCCTTCTGCCCAAATGGTTTATATTGGTTATAGAAAAACAGCTCTTTCAGTTTTAATGCACAGGTCCCCAGCTTTCCATGGAACTCAGATATATAACCACAGGGAAGAAACAGGGGTTGGGTAACAGGGCCTTGGGCCATGAGCAAACATACATCAGACACTAAGCGGTCCTCCAAATGACTCCTCCTTTTGGACAGTGGAGGCTTTGTTTGTGGGTCAGGCTTGTGGTGCCTGGCTCCTGTGTCCCTGGGATGACTAGTCTCCTGGGAGGAGCTTCCTCTCATAGAGATTTCTGGGTCTGCTCACTGGTTCTCTGAATGTGCCAGACCTATCTGAGCCCCAGCAGAGCTCATAGCTTGGGCTCCTCCTGGGACCCACACTTTGTGTCTCCCACTGGATCAGGATGCTTGAGGAGGGGACAGGATCTTATTTGCACTTGTATCCTTGGCATGTAGGAGGTGCTCGATTTATTTTCATTGAAAGACCATCCCATACACTAGGCCAGTGGTCACCAACTTCAGCTTGATGGAAACCACTTGGAATATTGTTAAAACACAGATTTCTGAGCCCCTTCCCAGAGATCTAATTCATTAGATCTGGGATGAGGGTCCAGGAACCTGTGTTTTAGTAAGATCCCAGGTAATTCCAATGCAGATGGTTCTTAAATCTCCCTTTGTCTCTACCTCAAGCAGGCCTGAAACAGAGACACTATTAGCCCTTTAGCTCCTTCGTGAGAATTAGAAATAGGCATCTCTTCTCCTTCAGGTTGCATCAAGTTCAAGGCCAGGGTGACAGCTTGGTGAGCAGAGTTTAGGCTGTTGTTTCAGTCCCCTCCTCCCTTTTACCAAGCATCCTTGTACTATGTACAACCTGCACAACTGTTTGCAGCAACCTGGTCAGAAGTCTGCTTTTGCTGAGAAATCACTTGAGAAATTCACCTTCGTGTCACCTAGTCTTTCAGTGAACTCTAGGAAACTTCTGGGATTGAACTGGGCTCTTTACTTGCACCTGGAGATCAGGCGAGCCAGTAGCCAGTCTCCAGAGGGGGTCTGGGGAACGTGAACCTGAAAGATCTAACGCAGAGGTTCTTATCCTTTGCCACATATCGGAATCACTGGGAGCTTTGGAAGATTTTGATGCCTGGGTCTCACCCCCAGAACTTAATTGAGAGGGGTGCAGCCTGGACATCAGACTTTTTAAGAGCTCCCTAGGTGAGACTAGTGTACAGAATCTCAGACCTAATAGAACTCCCACCCCGACCAGGTTGAAGCTTTGGCTGCTGTATGTCTTCCCAAGAATTGGGAGGACCAGGGGTGCTGTCACCTCTCTGACCAGAGAATGCAACTGGCTCTCTTGCTCTGTGTGATCCAGCTTTGTGCAAGTTCTTCAGGCTTTCCCTCAATGAGTGCCTCTACTTATGCTTCTTGGCACTTCTGCCAATTACCTTTACCCCTGAAATTTCTGAACACTCTCCTAGAACTAGCCTTCCTCTCACTTCCCTCCCCCCAAGTGAAATCCATCTATTTTTAATGCGTTGCACTCCCCATCAGTTTGATAAACTAGTCTTCTACAAGGCATAAATGGCAGGCAAAGCTTAAACACTGTCTCTCTGAAATATGTGCCAAAACAATTTGATAATATGCCACAAAGAAATTAATGTTAGAACAGCAAGGTGTTATTTTTAAACGGTGGGACCCAAACTTGGGATGTTGCTTTTTTGGAGAGAGGGAACCTCATACTTAAGGGAGTAGGAGACAGTAGCTGAGGGCCTTCTGGAAGCCCCCACTGTTTTTGCCACTTGCAAAAACGGCTGGACTTCCACTAGTAATGCTGGTGGTGCTATTCTTGCAAAGGGCTTAGGAGAAGGAATAAAGGATTCAAGTCCCCCATTAGAAGGTGAGCTCCTAGAAAGAGAGACCATATTCTATCCCTTTTTGAATTCTGCTTCATTCTTACCACATAGTTTGTATACTTTTGTCATGCAGTAAACGTTACTGAGTTGCCAGATTTTTTTTTAACATCTTTAGTGGAGTATAATTGCTTTACAATGGTGTGTTTGTTTCTGCTTTATAACAAAGTGAATCAGCTACACATATACATTTATCCCCATATCTCTTCCCTCTTGCATCTCCCTCCCACCCTCCCTATCCCACCCCTCTAGGTGGTCACAAGTCACCGAGCTGATCTCCCTGTGCTGTGCGGCTGCTTCCCACTAGCTATCTATTTTACATTTGGGGTAAGCTGGGACAAAGTGAGAGGGTGGCATGGACTTATATATACTACCAAATTTTTTAAATTAAAACTTAGCACCAATTTATTGAGTGGCTACAATGTCCTGAGCCCTGAGCTAGTTGCTTCCATACATTATTTCATCCAATATTAGTAAATCCTCACGTATTGGTTAGGATACAAGCTAAGCTGCTGTAACAAAGATATCTCAAAATAGAGGGTTAAGCAAGGTGTGAGTTTCTTTTTTTCTCAAATGATGATCCAGATTATGGTTCACTAAATAAGTCCAGGGTTTCTCTCTGCCATCTTTAACATGTGGCTTCCATCCTTGGGGCCAACATGGTTGCTCCTGCCAATGGGCAAAGGAAAAAGCCCAGGGAAACACATCTGCATTTCTAGAAGCACAACCCAGAAGTGGGAGAAAACATTTTGCTCCCATCTTATTGGCCGGAATGTAGTCACATGATTAGAACAATATGCAAAGCATTCTGGGAAATGTGTTTCTGGTTAGGTGGCTATTGCAGATTGATATTATTCAATAAGGGAGAATGTATATTAATGGACAAGTCTCATAAAATACCTCATATCTGTGAATGGATATCTTGATTCTTATTGAAGCTAAAAATGAACTGTAGAAAGATGCCGATTTCCTACCCAGAGAGGTTCTATTTTGTCAGTGTATGCAGAATTAAGTTGGCCCTGAAAGGCTACCTCAATTTATAAAGTGTTTTGCATTTACACAAAAAAATACCAATTTATTGATTTACAATGGAGGAAGATACATATGCAGCAGCTAGAGTGTTTGTGTTCCCCACACAGGCTAAGCCTTTCCTGGTATGAAAGTACTTAGAAGTCCACATCACAGTGTATACCAGCATACACCAAGCATCTAATCTAGGCCAAGTGCTGTACTAGACATTTTCCACAAACTATCTAATTTGATCCACGTCTCCAGCTTGATGAGGTAAGGATCATTCAGACCATTTTACAGGTAAGAAAACAACAGCAGGAGGTTATGGAGCTAAGATGTGGCAAGGCTGGTGTCTGACTCCAGGTCTATCTGATACCAGAGCAGGTGCTTTTTCTACTATACTCTGCTGCTTAGGTGGAAGCTATTCTAACAAGTGTCAAGACATCCTTGGTGATGTTTTTTACAGGCTGTGCCTCTTTGTTCAGGTTTCTGCTACAACATTTATTGCAGTGGACACATTCTTTTTATTGAAGCCTCTCTTTGCCAGGCTCCCTCCATCTCCTGGTATTCATGGATCATGTCTTAGTCACTTTACAAAATTGAGGCCAGCTTTACAAAATTGAGGCCAGCACAGTTACGTACTTAAACAAATGAGTAAATAAAATGCCTCCTTCACCTACAGTTATTGGAGCGGTCTCCAGGGTTGAGTTTTTGCTTTAACTTAACCGTAGGCCATCCTGATGCCTTGTCAATGTTTTTCCTTTTGTTTTATACTCAGAAACTGTGGGAAAAAGCCATGTCCCAGTTTGAGTTTACTATAAAAATGAGCTCTCAAGATTCCAGGGAAAGTGAACGAGGCCAACCGTGGGCTGAGGTCATGACTTTGTTGAAGGAGGCTTTGCTAATCATCTCCATACTGATGCAGCCTCCCTGCAGTGATGCTAAACACAGGCCTGGGTGGAAGCGGCCTCATTCCCTGGCCACAGCGCAGTGTAGGAAGGAGCTGGAAACCAGAAGGGGCCCTTTAAAAGGCCTGGTTCCTTCATCAGTGACACAGATGATGAGGTGTGTGGGTAGAACCAATCAAATCAAGTGTGAAGTTACCTTAAAAATTTCATGAAAATTTTGCATTTGATTCTCTCACTGGGGCCCTGGCAGAAAGGTTTGTACTCCTGAGGGTACCTAATCCAGAACAGGAGGAGCTCAGGGCTGGATGGTGTATAACATCCTTTCTAGATCCAAAATTCCTTTATACGGAGTCAGAAATAAATAATACCAGCATCAGCATAGGTAGAAATATTTGGATCTAAGGGCATATAAATTCAATTTATTTTTTCAAAACTCCAACCAAATAAAACACCTCCGCAGATCAGATTCACCCACCAACTGCCTGTTTTCAAACTATACGGGACTAGGAATCTATATTTTCAGAACAGTCCCCAGGGGACTCTTATGGTCAGGCAATTGGAAACCCTGATATAAGGTATGCATGAATTCTACGTAAATTAAAACCTGGTACCAATGGAGCCATTATCCTGGGTAGGGATAATAATCCCTGTAGTTTTTGCCACACAACAGTTTAAATGACACGACGCATATTGTTTTGTGAATTTAGGGACGGAAGTTATCAGATCAGGAGGCGTGGAGGGGCTTAGAAATCTCTCTCTTGCTCTTCATTGGGGTGGTGGACCAGGTGTGTAGAGGTCCTATAATCACTGTAGCCCTGGAGGGAGGTACAGATCCTCTTGACTTCTTGCCTCTTCCTCCTAGTAGCTCAGACTCCAGGCTGTGAGCTGTTCTAGGGCAGAACACCAAGGGTGTACCTCTTCCTTCACTTACTCATTCTAGGACCTCTTCTTTCAAAAGAGAGATCTGAAAAAGAAGGATACAGATTCCAGTCAAACCTTAAAAAGAGGGGCTGTCCTTACTGCCCCCTTGGGTCTCTCCCAGCCCAGCTCAGGTGCCCAGAGCCCTGTGCATGGTGTTCTTTTACAAGGATGCTGATTTCCAAGACCCCGTTTCTTGAGCCAAAAGGTGTTGGTCCAGGTTTCCATTCTTTTGAAGCCCTACTGTGGCACATTAACACAACAGATTACGCATAAGGCGCTAAATCAAGAGCTTCATGAAAGCAGGTGGAAGTTTTATTCACTTCTATGCCCCTGTCCCTAGTTTCTGGGTCACATTTGAAGGGCTGAGATGGAACTCAATATAAAGCTAAATGTGAAAAGGTGGCAGGGTTTCAAACATACTGGCATTTCAGTAGCTCCCTTTATTCATTCAACAAATATTTGGATGCTTACTATGTGCAGGGCATATTCTAAGAGGCATAGAGGGCAGTGGATTTCAAACTTTAGTGAACTTCAGCATCGCTTGGAGGGCTTGGTAAAGCACAAAATTCTAAATCATAGCTTCTTAATCAGGAGGTCTGGGTGGGCCCTGAGAATGTGCAATTCTAACAAGTTCGCAGGTAAAGCTGGTGCTGTTGGTCTGGGGACCACACTCTGGGAACCACTAGAATGAGGCACGGCAAGAGCCAAGTCCCTGACGTCACAAGACGCAGAGTGTAGGGTGCTTATGCCATAGAGACCTACGGTGGAGATTTCGGTCGTCTGTGCAAGTCAGAAGGGGAGACGCGCAGGGGGCACAGAAGCCCCTTAAGCTACTGTCTGGGCCTGCCACCCCCAGAGTCATCCACAAACTGCGAAGTCAGATGTGCCGCGCCCCTCCCCTCCTCGGGGCCGCCTGGAAAGGAGCGGGAGGGAGGAGGGAGCCCTGGCATCATCACTCGGGCTTGGGCCGTGTGAGCATCGGGAGCGCACTGTTAGGACCGGGGCGGGGGGGTCG